>NC_021160.2:9524662-9621709 GCF_000331145.2 Cicer arietinum | reverse complement strand
AGAGCGTTATCAATGGGTCTAAGTGCCATTGTTGTTGCAGAATGAATGAATGAAGAGATTGTGAATGAATGTTGTGTATAAAAATTGTAGGGTGTTGTGTTGAAGATTTGAAATATAGAAATGGAAAGAGACGTTAGAGGTGTGGTGTATAACGGTAACATTACTCAGTGCGGAACGAATGGGTTGGAAAACAAAATACCATTTTGTAACGTTGCCTGCCAGTGCCACTTTTCCAATTTTCCAGTTTTGTCCTTGAATGATAGGAAACTAACGAGTTTAAAAACTTTAAAGTACTGAACTGACGCTGTAAATCGGGTAAGATCAGCCTAATTTTACATTCTCATATCTCAACTTTAATCTACGAGGGATTATTGTTTTTCAATAAATATTTTTCTTTGTTAAAAAAAAAATTGATAAAAATTGTAAAGAAATTTATAACTCGAATTTAGTTGACTTTGAGAAATCATAAATTTCATAGATACATTAAGAATCTAAAGGAGAATAAAATTCAAAATCATCAATTTTTTTCTGATTTAGAAGTTATTGTTAGTAATGATAATTTGCATTTCATAATTGCTCATGTCTTAGAGATATTGTGGTAATTTTTTTAAAAAAATAAAGATATTAGTAAAACAAATTGTAGATATAATATGCAATGTTATAGTATATAATTTTCACCACAGGGACATAATATCCGCATGATTTGAGGAACTTTTTTAATTTTTTTTTCTTTTTTGTGTTAGGTTCATGTCCTCCAAATTGTTTTTCTTTCTTGTTTTTTAATAAACTTTTAGCTTAAAAAAAGTTATCCATTCAATTTACCACATTATATCATACACTTTTTAAATTAAATGTATTTATCCAACTATTTATTGTGGTGATGGTGATGAATTATGATGGAACAACGGTGTATAATTGTTCTACATTGTTGGCGTCCTACATTTATTCTCATAAGAGAAAAAAAAAAAGTTGTGTATATTTATTGAGTATGTCATCTCAGTACATGATTGATACTGTTATCTTAAAATAATAATACAATTAACGACTCAAATTAAATGTTAGTGTAATTTTATTAATTAAAATTCGTATGAATTCCAAAAAAGGATTAAATGAGACTCACATTGTGATAACATTCATATGAATTTCAATTAATAACAAATAATTTGTTGAAATGAATATGTTAGATAAAGTGTTGTTAATACTCTTTAAACTATTATTTTTTAAGATTTTTTCCGTCATTCCAAATTTTCTTTTCTAAGTTCTTTTATCCTGCCATCTGTTAATTTAAATTTATGTAGTTTTAATTTTTCATAAGAAAATAGACTAGGTTCTTCTAGCTCAAGTAATTCTTGTAGATTCAACTTTGTACGAATCTAATTAGTATGTTGTATTAAATTATTAGTGTTATTTAGCAATTTTTAAAGTTATGAATCCACAAAATATATAATATGTAAATAAAATGGTGAATCAGTTTATATGATCTTCCATTAAACATATGCAACTACATGACATGTAAATAAAATGGTGATCAATTTATATGATCTTCCCATTAAACATATGAAATATATAATATGTAAATAAAATGGTGAATCAGTTTATACAATATTCCCATTAAACATACGAGTGAAGACAATAGTCATTACAATTTCATAACACAACTACAAAAGTTTCTATGTAACTCAAAAAATATGAAATATTCTTACATTCAAAAAATGAATCCATCAATAAAGATCACGACATCCTCTTGCAACAAATTTCAGAAAATGTCTCCAAAATATGTGATAGTATCTAAACCGAACAGGTACTGTTTAAAAATAAAAAAGTAGATGCAAATTAATAAATAAATATAAGAATTTGAGATTAAAGAATAAAATGTTAAGAATATGAACTATTAAATTTGGAAAATTTTACCTCATACTCCCATAATTATACCTATACCCTAATTTAAGCAATGAAATGATTTATTTGCCCTCGTTTAAATAATAAAACTCTAAAAATTTCACCATTTCACTTTTCAACATTTTTGGATGAAAAAAAAAATTCTAATCTTCCGGAGAACTTGTACTCAAGATTTTCGGTACACAAAATACATTCCGGAAAACTTGAAAACAAGATTTTCGATACAGAAGCTAGTTTCGAAAATCTTTTTTCAACTTCTTCAGTACAGAAGTTAGTTCCAGAAATCTTTTTGCAACGTTTCCGATAGTACTGGAAAACTTAATTTAAGTTCTCCATAAACCATATACTTACCGGGAAACTTGGTTTAACATTTTCGGTAGTTATCGGAAATCTTGAACCGCAAGCTATTCGAAAGTTATATTATTATTTTTTATTTGAAGTTTATTTTAATTTTAATTAATTATGATTTTATAACCAATTGTGATTTATTTCTTTTTATTTTTCAATTTTTCAGTGGGCACACGAGGAGGAGACGACAAAATCATACAAATTACATGTGGCACTGATACTTCTACATCATCCATGATGAATCCTCTAGAGAGGATTCGACTGATAACTTCAAGGAGAAGAAGATGGATGATAATTGAAGACGATGATAAGGGAGAGCATGGTCATCGATTTATCCCAGATGCGACTATCCATCAGCAGAAAGAGTCTCCTATAATGCATGAGGAGGTACATGAGCATGAGGAGGTTGCACTTACTAATGAGGGACAACATATGGAGGAGGAGCATGATGGAGCTCAGGAACTTGGTGAGCTCACACAGTATCCTGAAGGACCATATGATTTGTCCGTCCTTACACGATACCGTCATCATGTTTCAGCTAGATTAGGGTTTGGTCAGGTATGTTAAATTAATTATTATTTATAGTGCATTAAAAATATTTAAATTAATTATTATTTTTGTTCTATATTTAATTTTAATGTCATATATTTTCTTTGTATACAGAATAGACCATTGCAAAAAATTGTTGCGCATAGAAAAAAATGCAACAATTTACCCCACCAATACTCCTGTCATCCATAGAGAACTGAGTGAATTTGTTAGGACTGAACCCATTACAACGGGGTAGTTTGAAGATGATCGACAACAACCTGATTTCTACGTTTGTGGAAAGATGGCATTCTGAGACACCGTCATTTCACATGTCATTTGATGAAATGACGATTACTTTAGATGATGATGTCAATCTTTTGGGATTGCCTATTAGAGGTTAGTTCTACAATCCACCTGATGTAGATAGAGTAATGTCATGTAATCTTGCCATGACTTTATCAGGAGTGACCGCGGAAGAGATCTGGGAGGAGACCAAAAAGACTAGAGGTGCGCACTACATATTGGATTGGTTGAAATAGGTCTTCAGAAGCATTGTGCGGCAGAGAGATTTGATTGTGTTGTCAAGGTGTATCTGTTGAATTTAGTAGGGAGTACTATTTTTCGTTGATAAGAGTCATACTCTAGTTGATGCGAAGTACCTTCATTTATTCAGACATTTAGACGGTACAGATAAATACGCATTGGGTAATGTTGCACTCGTAATCATTTATGACTACCTCTCATATGTCTGTTGTTATAACACCAAACAGCTAGGTGGATATATGTCATTGCTTCAAGTATTAAATATTTATTTATTAACTTTTATGTATATCATTTATGTATTTATTTTTATGTTTAATTATTTGTATATCATTTATTTATTTATTTTTATGTTTAATTATTTGTATATCATTTATTTATTTATTTTTATGTTCAATTTTTTAATTATTATTTATTGTTAATTATTTTTTTATTATCATTAATATATTTATTTTTATTTGTAACAGTGTTAGATTTACTAATATTTGTAATAGAGGTGACCAGGATGCTGACGTGAAATATTTTGCCCGAATGAATAGATGGTGCTACAAACAAGGCAAACACAAGGTCACTGAGTACAAACGTATGATCAACGCATTGACACATGCAGATGTCATATGGAGATCATGGGAGAATCATAAGGATGTCACTCCCTTTGATGATATCATGCTCTATATTGGTCACCTTCGATTATGCAACACAATAGTGAAATATCTGTTAGAGAGATGTTTGAGATAGTTTGGATATATCCAACATATTCCATCACCGCCACCTTCAAATCCTTCTAGATTATTTGATGTAGATGTGGAATGGTTGGTATATGTGACGCATGTCACTGAGATATTTCACAAGATCCGTGCAGCTACATATTCATCTGAGTGTCAATAGGGATATTTGTAGTTGTTCTATCAGGTGTGTCATCCACTGCTAGTGCGACCAGATGGTGTACCCCAGGTCCCACATTATAGTGTCCCGACCATCAGTGCAGATGCTTCTAGTTCACAGTCGCCACCCATCCTACAACAGAACAATGATCTTATACAATAGGAGTTAAATGAACATCAAGCTAATCCGGATGATGAGTTGTATATTCACTTTTATAAAATTTTGTATTTATCACATAATCACACTAGTTAGTAGTAACACTTTATGCGTTATTGTTATGTAGTAATATTTTTATAAACACTTTATGCGTTACTGTTATGTCGTTTACTTTTATAAACATTGTGCTTGTACTTTTATAAACACCTTATCTTTTATGCGTTATTGTTATGTCGTTAACTTTTATAAACACTTTATCTTTTATATGTTATTGTTATGTCATTTACTTGTTTGTGATGAAATATAAGGAAAATAAAATAAATAAATTACAAGATAAAATCGAGCGACAGTAAACTAAAATTAATTAATAACAAGTGGTTTTGTAACAGTTTTAAAGCATTAAGCTTCATCTAATGACATTGCATCTACGGATTTTGTAGGTGGATTTTGGGTAACATGTGGCAAACGACATATAAATACCTCAGTGTTGCAGACGCCCTGTATATGTTATTGCTCAAGAAGTTGCTTCATCGGTGCGATATTGCTTCCAACCTGGTGCAATGTCTGGCATTGAAAATCCATCTTTCATCTTTAACTACAAAATAAGATCATTTGATTATTTTAAAAATTCATTTAATTATTTTTTTTAAATGAAAACAGAAGAAAATTAGATAATTTTACTGGAACCCAATGATTTCCATCAACAAAACCAATGCATATCATACGGTCATTTTTGTCGATCCTAAATGTGAACCCTTCATAGGAAAGAAAGTCATTGAAAATGTCTGACCAAACGTGACGAGAATAATATTATATGTTGTCGCTATCATGTAACCCATATTAGGTATGAACATCCATTTATCTATGGGTTGAAGACCTAAGCCGGATATCTTCAACAAATCTCTTACTTCTCTAATGCGTCTTGGGAACAGTATATCATATGGAGTTATATGAGAAACAACCTCCTGATCCAAACTATTGCGGACCGAAGACCAAGACTCCTCACTGTGTCCAAGCAATAATACAATCTCCTGGTCCAAACTATTGCAACCTTATCATGTTATTCATAGTCTCCCAACATTTACACATGTCACCCATGTTGTGTTCCAACATTAACTTCAGTTTCCAATGAGCTGACTCAACCCTATCATTACATATAAATTGTCACCATTAAGCAATTCAACAATATATAATAAAACTACAAAATCAAAGTTTTAGAGTCACATGACATACCTGTTAGTCGTTGTGTTCCCCAAATGCATCACTTGATTTGTCCATGCTTCAACAAACATTTCCTTACGAGGAGTTAACCAAGTTTGTTTCATATAGTCAACAAACATTTTATTATCGACACGTGATTGCTCAAACATGTGCAAGCGCATGATATTCTCTTTTTCATCACTGCAATATATAATGTCTTTCCACATATTCAATATTGACTCTTGTATATTCTTTAAGACATATTGCTTGCATTTTGCTCTAACATTTTCATCGATATGAAATCGATAAAGCAAATTAACAGCATGTGGAAATACAATACCAACTGCATTCATTAACACAAGATCCCTGTCTGTCACAATTACTTGAGGAAACTTATTTTGTATAACAAACAATTCTCTTAGCCTCTCTAATGCCCAACAAAAGTTTTCTTCCCGCTCACACTCCAAATAAGCAAATCCAACTACAAATGTCATCTCTATTGATGTCATACCAACAATTTCAAGTAATGATATTATGTATTTATTGGTTTTGTAGGTATTGTCCATAATAAGCACAATCGGAAACAAATTCAACAACTTCACTGAATCTAGATGCGCCCAAAAAATATCTCTCATAACATCTAAGTCTTCACGTTTTCTATTCCAACATACATATTTTGTATCTTCAATTAACTTGGATAAATGTTGCATCTCTGTTCTATTATTTCTCATGTGAAGTTGAATCATACTCATCTGTTTGTGAGATCTTAGTAACATTGTTCTTATATCGGTCTTACAATGAGAGTAATATGTGTCTCGGTGCAATATTATATTTTGTTAAGTCATGAACATGTTTTTTTTTTTCTTCTTCATCTAAGTGTCCAACAAATGCATGCCCCTCCAAAGTATCAAGTAATTCATGGTTGTGAACTCCACAAATTACTTTAATTGTCCATGAACCATCTTTTAATGGTTTTGATCTAAGCTTGAAAGGACAATCACATTTTTTTGTTGAACTTCGAGTTGAACTAGTAGCACACTTGTATTTTCCTCCTTTGTCACAACCTAATATTAATGTATTTCTCCTTCCTTTTCTTTCTTGTCTCTATATCTGATTTTCTGATGATAACAGTAACTTTATTTTTTATATCGATTTCTTTAGCCAAATTCACAACAACGTCCCTTGTATCAAATATCTGAAATAAAATGTAACATAAATTATAATTAATCACAATAATATATTTTTATAATATTAATTACAATTATTCATATATGATCTGTGTCAAAAATGTTTGTAGTATCGACGCATATTTTATCCAATAATAGTAGTGGTTTATCCATATCTATTAACATTTTAAAAAATAAATAAAATTAAAAATAAATAAAAATAGGTGTGTACCAAAAATTTATGACACACTTTTTTAGAAGAAAATTTATTTTTTTCATTTTAAGTCTTTTAAAAACAAATCCAAATTTTTGTCCGAATTAACTAATCTAGAGTTATATTTTACATGTCCGGATTAATAAATTAAAACATGTATTTGAATATATTAGAGGAAGATAATAAAGATTCCTTGACAAGCCTATAAAAAGACATATCCAAAGAAATTTTATATAAGTCATGTAGGTCCACAAAGTATCATCTAATACATATTACCACGACATTATAATTCATTTTGTATTTGTATTTTGATAATAAAAAATACACTAATTATTAATGAAAATAATTGGTAAAATTATTATTCTCACTCTATTACTTATAGTAATTTCTTTAAAAAAAATCCATAATTTTTTTTTATAATGTTGTAAATTGATTGCAAGAATATCATTCTATATTGATATTACAAAAGAGAATAAAACTCATTGCATGATGAGTTTGTAAAGACTAAAAATATGATTTTCTTGTACATAAAATATAATTTTTTTTATAAGAACTAAAAATGCAAAATTTGAAATTTTAGACTCTATTTACTCTATTAAAATATTTTATATTTTTATCGCTTAAGATATTTGTTCAACGTTCGTTTTACCTTAATGAAACACTTTTAAAGTGAATAAGAGTTATAGAAATAAATAAAATATTTGTTGATAAAAATGTATTTTAAGAAATGAAAATGTTTATTAAAATAACAAAATACTCCACAAGATAAACTGCTACTTATAAACTCAATTGGAATCTTTTATACGTCAATAGGGAGTAACACGAGTCTTTATACATTTAATCTTTAAAAAATAAATTTGTGATAATCATAAACTCAAATTCATGTGTGTTTCACTCTAATATATACGCGGTTATCCAAAAATAAACTACTAACTCAATTATTATTATTTTTGTTAACAATGAAAATAGGGAGAAAGAAGAAGAAGAGAAACAACCATTCTAGGGTTTCATAATATAGAATGAACCAAACTAAAGTTAATAGGGTTACAATGAGTATATATATAGGAAAATAGAAAATATCTAAAATACCCTTACTACTAATATATAATAACATTATCTAATATCTCCCCTCAAACTCACGATGCATTAACATGGAGCATCGAAAGTTTGTCAACTAAAAAACGGAAACGTTTAATGGAATGCATCTTTGTGAACAAATCAGCAATCTGTAAAGAAGAAGAAACAAATGGTAGAGTAATAGTTTCATGCTGAAGATGATGACGAGTAAGATGACAATCAATCTCAATGTGTTTGGTGCGTTCATGAAAGACCGAGTTGTGAGCAATTTCAATAGCACTCTTGTTATCGCAGTGCATCAGAGTTGGCTAAGAAATAGAGATACCCATATCAGACAAAAGCCAACACAACCAAATTATTTAAGCGGTAGTGGATGTCATAGCACGATACTCAACTTCTGTAGAAGAGCGAGAGACAATGTCTTGTTTCTTACTCTTCCAAGAAATAAGAGAGTCTCCAAGAAAGATACAAAATCCTATGGTGGATTTATGATCGGTGGTATCATCAGCCCAATCAGCATCAGAATAAGCTCGTAACTCCAATGGGGATGACGATGGAAATAAAAGACTTTGAAATTGAGTTACTCGAAGATAACAAAGAATCCGAAGAACTGTTGTCCAATGTACTATAGTGAGAGAGACAACAAACTGACTAACAACATGAACAACATAAGCAATGTCAGGTCTGGTAAAGGAACACCATCCGAGGGAACATATTTTACATTCAACTCAAGAGGAGTATCTGCTGCTCTAGTATCAGAAAGACGAGTCTGATCAAGAATGTTGGCAATGTACTTGGATTGAGAAAGATGGTAACCTCTAGGAGATTAGGCAACTTCAATCCCCAAGAAATAGTGAAGAGTTCCCAAGTCCTTCATCGCAAAATGTTTGGCTAACTGCAATTTCAACTCATTGACTCCACTAACATCATCACTTGTAATAATCATATCATCAACATATAGAGAAAGTAAAATGCGACCATGAGTGGTGGACCTTATAAACAATGCAGAATCATGTTCACTAGAGCGAAAACCAAGAGAAGTGATCACAGTAGAGAATTTCTCAAACCAAGCTCGAGGAGCCTGTTTAAGACCATATAGAGCCTTTTTTAACTTACATACTTCCCCTGGATTATGAGAAACTCCTTGTGGAGGGACCATATAGACTTCTTCATGAAGCCCACCATTTAAAAATGAATTTTTGACATCCATTTGGGAAATATGCCATTGACGAATAGATGCAACTGCAATAAGAGTACGAATAGTGGCCATCTTGGCTACAGGAGCAAAAGTTTTTTCATAATCCATACCATATTGTTGAGAGAAACCCTTAGCAACAAGACGTACTTTGTAGCGCTCAACTGACCCATCAGACTTAGTTTTAATCTTGTATACCCAACGAGACCCAATAACACATTTTCCAGGATGAAGAAATACTAATTCCCAAGTGTTGGTTTTGTGCAATGCAGATAGTTCTTCTGCCATAGCCTGCTACCAAAGAGGATCAAGAACAACCTCTTTATAGGAAGAGGGCTCAAACAAACTGTGAATAGAGGTTAAGAAAGAAGCAAACGAAGCTGAGTAAGTTGAATAGATAAAATCAGGTAACTGAGTAGACTTATGTTGACGAGAAGGGTAACGAGGAGGATCAACAATCGCAGGAGGTGGTTGGACATCTGGGGGGACAAGAGGGATGTCATCATGTGGAGTAGTAGTATTTGTCCTACAATTCTCAACATTACAATCACTAGAAGCGCTAACATTAGGACCAAACAGATCAATATGGGTTAGTTCAGAACTCTTAGTAATCTGAGAATCAGAGTAAAAAGGGATGTGCTTAAGAAAAACAACATTACGAGATACATAAAGTTTTCTTGCATGAGGATCGTAACAACGATAACCCTTTTGACCATCCCCATAACCAAGAAAAACACACATGGCTGAACGAGAAGACAACTTACTGCGCTCTACTTGAGGGCGAAGAAAAAAACAAGTAGAACCAAAAACTTTCAAAGAATAGTAATCAAGGGTAGAAGCATACAAACACACATGGCTGAACGAGAAGACAACTTACTGCGCTCTACTTGAGGGCGAAGAACAAAACAAGTAGAACCAAAAACTTTCAAAGAATAGTAATCAGGGGTAGAAGCATATAATTTTTCAAAGGGAGACAAACCTGATATGATAGAGGATGGAATTCTATTAATAGCATGAACAGCAGTAAGAACTGCTTCTCCCCAAAACTCACTAGGAACTGAAGCGGACAACAAAAGGGAACGAGCAGTCTCTATAATGTGACGATGTTTCCTTTCAGCAACTCCATTTTGTTGAGGAGTATCAGTACAAGATGTTTGGTGGCGAGTGCCATCATAAGCAAGTAATTCAGAAAATTTATTAGAGGTATATTCACCACCTAAATCACAACGAAAACACTTTATAACAGAATTATGTTGAGTTTTGACCATTGCACGAAATATATGATAAATGTCAAAAAATTCAGACCGATTTTTCATAAGATAAACCCAACAATAACGAGTGTAATCATCAATAAACGAAACATAATATCTAGATCCACCTTTGGTGAGCACCGGTGATGGACCCCAAACATCAGAGTGAACTAAATCAAAAGGCGCATATGAAACGGAAACACTTTTACTAAACGGTAAAGCTGGAAATTTAGCAAGTTTACAACCACAACAATCTGAGATATCACAGGGTTTTAACTTTCCTAAGGCTCCAGTAGAAGCCAAATATTTTAATCTAGAAGCAGAAACATGTCCAAGGCGAGAATGCCATAAATAAAAACTAGAAGATAATGAATTCAAGCGAAAACTAGATAATAAGTCAGCAGTAGTTGTTGAGGCTGTAGTATCTGGGAGTCGTAGGTCATCCAAAATGTAAAGTCCCCCTGTCTATGGCATGTCCCAATCAGCCTCCCGGAATGTGGATCCTGCACACAACAAGAAGTGGAAGAAAACATAACCGAATAACTGAAATCACATATTTGACTAACAGAAGCAAGACTCAAAGTAAGAATAAGAATATAATAAACATTAGAAAAAGACAAGTTAGGTGTGGAGACAGAACCAATGCCTACTAGTGGCATATGAGTGCCATCAACAGTCATAACCACACAGATGAGGCAGGTTTCACAGACACAAAAGATTTATCACCGTATGTCATATGATGAGATGCTCCAGAATCCATATGGAATGAGATATACCTGACATACCAGAGGAGTTCAAACCTTTAGAAGAGGTGGCAGACATGGCATGTGATTAAGTGGCAAGAAGTCTTTGAAGCTGTTCTGCAATATCAAATATTTGGGAAGCAGTCTCAGATGAGTATACTGAACCAGAACTAGAGCCAATGGTAGGAGGAGCAGAAGCAACAACATTGGACGATGGCCCCCTAAAATTCTTCTTATGTGCTCTCCCCAATTTCGGACAACGTGCTTTCCAATGACCTTTTTTCTTTGCAGAATGCACATTCATCATTACCAAGCCCAACTCTTCCTTGAGATGTTTTTTTTTTTAACAGGAGCAACAAAAACAGATGGAGGAGTTGAGAGAATTTCCTTATCTAACACACCAGAATGAGTCTTAAGTCTGATTTCTTCTGCCAACAATTCACTAACTACTGATTCAACATTAGGAAGGGGGGAACGATGCAAAATACCCCCACGAATGTCCTCAAAATCATCACGAAGAGCCATTAGAAACCAAACCAGGCGTTGCTCCTCTCTTTGATCAATGTATGCTTTGACAGCTTTCAACTCAGGTGATTCCATAAGAGCCAAATGATCCCACAGATTAGTCATTGCCGAATAGAAATCCTGAATGGTCATACTGCTCTGCTTAAGGGCTCTAATATCACTTTCCAACTGATAACGTTTTGCAAAGTTAGACTAAACATACAAACGTTTCAAGTGATCCCAAATCTCTTTAGCAGTATCATATTTTGCTAGTTGTACTCCTATAGACAACTCAACAGAATTATTAATCCAAGTAATAATTTTTGAATTACTAACATTCCATGTTTTCAGATCTTTTGCATATTGAGTTTCATCATTTTTATCTGTAGGCTTAACAGAAGTTCCATCAACAAAACCCCACATATCTTTTCCAATCAAAATTTTTTTCATCACATAACTCCAATAAGAGTAATTTTGTCCATTGAGGTGAACACTAACAGCTTGAAGAGAATCATCCTTAACACCAGCCATAACAAATAATGTCAGGAAAATACGACAAACACAATCACTGAGACAAAATAAATTAGGGATAACCTGGTGCTGTACGAGCATGATTTCTCCCTTTTCAGACGTCGTTTCTCCGATCTGATCGTTGAAGACGAAGACCTAAATGTTGCGAACCTGCTGTCCAAAAATCAGTCTATCCAACAGTTAACGAATGTGCAATCGATGTTTTTCTGAGACTGATTTAACAAAATCGGGAATATGGTTACTCTTCTCTTTTCTCTTTTGGTGGTTGTCTTTCCTATCAAAATAGTCTCTCTTTTCTACGGTAGATCCCAAAATCAACGAAAGCTCTTTGATACCATGTTAACAATGAAAATAGGAAGAAAGAGGAAGAAGAGAAACAACCTCTCTGGGGTTTCATAACATAGAATGAACCAAACTAAAGTTAATAGGGTTACAATAAATATATATATAGGAAAATAGAAAATATCTAAAACACCCTTACTACTAATATATAATAACATTATCTAATAATTTGTATTTATTTATTATTGTTATTATTATTTACTTTTGCTAAATTAATACAGGTTTTTTAAACAAAAAATTGATACAAATATTCAACAAAAAGTAATTCTCCCTTTTTCATAAACACTCAAAGATATTTGAGTGATTTTATATGAATTGAATGGTGTAACTAAATAATATTTTCAAACAAAGTATTAACTAAAGTGGAGAAAATAAACAAGAAACTATGGAGAAAAAAGGAAATAGTAGAAATCATTAAATAGAATAACTAAAAAGAAATGATAAGATCTAAGTAGAATAACTAAATAGTAACAAACTCTTGATAAAATTTAAGTTTGGTTCATAGAAGAACTCTAAAAAATATATCTTTAATCTCACACAAATAATTTTATTTTTCTTACAAAGTTGTCAAATATTTTACAATAAAAAGACATGGTGTTTTACACATAACTAACGGCATAGTGTCTAAACTATCAAATATTTAGACACACACAAGTCAACATAATTTTTAATTAAAAAATATGATTATTACAACTTAAAATTAAAAATTAATTTTAAATTAATTTTATGCCAAAAAAATAAATAAATATAACATGCATCAATCTTGTCATAGAAATTAAAATTAAAAAAATTAACAATTTGCTTTTCTATTTATTCTTTTTACTTTCTTAGACTTCTCTATAGTAAATAGCCATTCAACTCTTGATTCTTAAACTTCAGTAACCTTGATGTAGAATTGATTCACATCGTTTTCTCTATAAAAGAAATTTATTTTTCTTCGAGGTATTATCAAATATTAAATATGTTATCTCTTCAAATAGGGATTCGAAATACGGTTCTATCTTATTGGGAAAGTTCACTCATTCTGCTAGAATCAAATCCAAACTTAGATTTGACATTAAAAATTTTCCTACCACCAAAATACATGCTATGTTTTTTTTTGCCAAAAAAAATACTCACTTTACATGCTGCCTATATTTTATTTGAACACTTTTTTGAGTGCTAAAAGCGTGGCTCGCATGGACCCTATTTAATAACATTAAATGTTCCACTCTACAAGCAAGCCGAACAGAAACAACACTTTGATTTTTATCAAAAAAAAAAAAAAAAAAAGAAACAACACTTTGATATATTCACATTTATATGAGATTTGGATTACATCATGTAACCACTACTGCATTGATATGGTATCACATTCCTTTAATACCCTTTCCGTGTTCTAATAGAATTTCACACCTCTTTTCCCTCACTCAACACAACACTTATTCCCTTGTTCACATCATATCATATGAGATTATCCATTCCATCATCAAAATCATGTATCAAACTTGTTACAAAATTGTTTTGTTGTTACATATTTTCTTGGTGTAACATATAAACATAACATAAATATGAAACCTTATAACTTATCCTCACATAACAATCTTCTAACTATGTCTTCTTCTTTTTCTTCATGGCTTACTTCTCCTTCATGCACCCTTTTATCCAAAGATTCATCTTCATCTACACCACAATTCATACTTCAATGGTTAACCTTCATTTTCCTATCACCATGTCCACAAAGACTTCTTCTAACTTCTCTTGATTCCTTGTTTTTGTTATCCCTTTTAGCTTTTGCAGCTCAAAAACTCTATTTAAGGTTCAATTCAAGTTCAAACTCTAGCTCTTCATCAATCACAAAACCACTTCTGCAGGAGAAAGATTCTGACTATAGAATCACTTTTTGGTTCAAACTACCTTTGTTGGTAACTACTCTTTTGGCTATAACTTACACTGTTCTAGGAATATTGGCTTTTACTCAAACAAATTTTGCTTCATGGAAACAAATAGAAGCACTTTTTCGGTTTTTCCAAGCAATAGTTAACATTGTGATAGTGATTCTAATGGTACATGAGAAAAAGTTCAAAGCTTCCAAACACCCTTTATCACTAAGAATCTATTGGATATCAAACTTTGTGATTGCTTCTTTGTTTGCAGCTTCAGCTATTTTTCGTTTTATAAGTGTCGGCGAAGAAAGTTTGGAGCTTAGTTTGAGACTTGATGACATATTCGCATTGGTTAATCTTCCATTATCTGTTTTCTTTTTTGTTGTAGCAGTTAAAGGTTCATCAGGGATTCATGTGATAAGAATATCCGATGTAGTAGTAGCGTCACATCGATCGATTTCAATCGATAGAACTTTGAGTCCTTATGCTTATTCTTCATTTTTCTCCAAAACAGTTTGGTTATGGATGAACCCTTTGATCAACAAAGGTTACAAAACACCCCTTAAGCTAGAAGATGTTCCTTCACTTCCTATAAATTTTAGAGCAGAAAAAATGTCAGAACTTTTTCAAAACAATTGGCCAAAATCAGAGGAAAACAGTAACCACCCTGTTGGAAAAGCCTTATTTAGATGTTTTTGGAAACACATAACGTTCACTGGCTTCCTTGCAATCATTAGGCTTTGTGTTATGTACATTGGTCCAATGCTGATTCAAAGTTTTGTTGATTTCACATCAAGGAAAGATAGTACTCCTAGTGAAGGCATTGTTTTGATATTGATCCTTTTTGCAGCAAAATCAGTTGAAGTACTTAGTGTTCATCAATTCAATTTCCACTCTCAGAAACTTGGTATGCTTATTCGTTCGAGCATAATCGCTTCGGTTTACAAAAAAGGTTTAAGGTTGTCAAGTTCTTCAAGACAAGCTCATGGAACTGGACAGATTGTGAATCATATGGCTGTTGATGCTCAACAGCTCTCAGATTTGATGCTGCAGTTTCATCCTATATGGTTGATGCCATTACAAGTAGCTGCAGCATTGGCTCTAATGTATAGCTATGTTGGTGTATCAGTGCTTGCAGCACTTCTTGGAACAGCCATAGTTTTTCTTTTCACTCTATATAGAACCAAGAGTAGTAACAGCTTCCAGTTTCGGATAATGACGAGCCGTGATTTGAGGATGAAGGCGACAAACGAGTTGCTTAACAACATGCGTGTGATAAAATTTCAAGCTTGGGAGGACTATTTTGGAGAGAAGATTCAACGGTTTCGTGAAGCTGAGCACGGCTGGATTGCGAAATTCTTGTACTATTTTGCTGTTAACATGGGAGTTTTGTCCACTGCTCCATTAACTGTAACTGTTCTTACATTTGGAACAGCTACTATTCTTGGAGTTCCTTTGAATGCTGGCAGTGTTTTCACAATAACTTCAATCATAAAGATACTTCAAGAGCCAGTGAGGACTTTTCCTCAGGCTCTAATCATGATATCTCAAGCTACAATATCTTTAGGGAGGTTGGATGAGTTCATGATGAGTAAGGAAATGGACGAGAATGCAGTGGAAAGAGAGGAGAATTGTGATGCTGATGTAGCTGTGGAGATAAAAGATGGGAAATTTTCATGGGATGATAAGGACGAGATTGATGCTTTGAGGGTTGATGAGTTGGAAATTAAGAAAGGGGACCATGCTGCTATTGTAGGAACTGTTGGGTCAGGCAAGTCTTCATTGTTGGCTTCTGTGTTGGGAGAAATGTTCAAGATCTCAGGAAAGGTATGCTATTGCTTGCTTTAGACTTATCTACATTTTTTTCTTGCACTTCAAGTAATTTGTTTCTTCTTCCAAAGAATTTCAGTATTTGGTGCATCAAGGTTAGACATTGTTGTTAAAAATTGTAATTGAAGCCGAAACATCATTTACAATAGCAATTTCAATCGCATCAGCTGCATTTTTCCGCAATTTTCTACTTGTCATGCAACTGAAACTGAGACTTTGACCGCATTCTAAAAAGTTTGGTATTTTTTGTATCTTAACCCTCCTACTCCCAGAGAAAAAAAGTTATGGTAATCCAGAGTTCGGTTGAAAGGTAAGTAAAGTTTGACTAAGGATTGTTCTAGTTAGGGTTCAAACTCGGTTACTCCTAGTCGATTTGCCCTTAACTGAAGCTCAATAACCACTTGAGCCGAATCACTTGTTTTTAAAACCTTGGTATTAATTCATTCATGTTCATGTTCATAAAAGTTCAAGTCCCATATCCTAGGATAGGATTAAACACATGGATATCATATGAGATAACTATTAATGAACATGAACATTGATCTTTAGGATTCATGACATTCTTAAGGTGGTTTTGTACATCAACATGTAAGACACAAGTGAAAAAAAATAACCATGCAAATCAAGTATTGTAGTCTCTACTCTAGAGCACTGATTTTGTTTCCATGTTAACATGACTATGCTTTCATTAGGTGCAATTCTTTTGTTACAAGAATTCATGACTATGCTTTTCAAATGTATTCAATTTTTTTTTATTGATTTTTGAATTTGTTCTATGAAAATTTACTTTTAAATCTTAAAAAGCTGTCATCATTACTTGTAAAATCTTACAGGTGAGAGTTTGCGGGACGACAGCATATGTAGCACAAACATCATGGATTCAGAATGCAACCATCAAAGAAAACATATTGTTTGGTTTACCAATGAACACAGAGAAGTACAAGGAAGCTATAAGAGTGTGCTGCTTAGAGAAGGATCTTGAAATGATGGATGACAGCGATGAAACCGAAATTGGAGAGCGCGGTATTAACCTCAGTGGCGGCCAGAAACAACGTATACAACTTGCTAGAGCTGTATATCAGGACAGTGATATCTATCTCCTTGATGATATATTCAGTGCTGTTGATGCTCAAACTGGATCATTCATTTTTAAGGTATGCACAAAGTTACAACTTACAAGCAGTGCTAAATAGCTCATTTTTTCATTTTTTTGTTATATAATGTTTCTAAGATTAGAAACATTATATTTTATATATCAATCAAAATGATATTGGTTTGCATTATAAATTAACTGTCAGTGCTATATTTCTACTACAATCACAAATGATGAAGTTACTTTTTCTTTTTTTGAAATTCAAATGATGAAGTTACTGATTGTCTATCTTTGTTGCAGGAATGTATCATGGGAGCTCTTAAAGATAAGACCATTTTACTTGTAACCCACCAAGTTGATTTCCTGCATAATGTTGACTCTATAATGGTATGCATATGCTCACAAGCCCATAAAACATTTGAGCTTTTCATTAAAATGTTGTTTCAATTCCATTGCTCCCAAGTTATCTTACCAATAGTGATAGTACGAATGATTTTAAAAGGTAAAATAAGCAGTCTCAACTGTTGATGAGAAAATCAACTATTAGTATTATGTGCACATGCATAACAAATCACAGATGTGTCGGAATATCAACAATTGGATTTCTCATCAGCGTTTGATATTACTTACTTTACCTTCTAAAATGAAATAGTTACTTTAGATTTGGAAAATTTTCCATGACCAATTATCTGATAAATCGTCTGCAATGAACAACCTTAAACAGTCAAATTCTTTCAACTGATCACTTTTGGCTTGTTTTAAAACCAACTTTAAAGGTAATGCGTGAAGGAAGAGTAGTACAAAGTGGAAAGTATGATGAACTTCTCAGAGCTGGCCTAGATTTTGGTGCACTTGTAGCTGCACATGAATCCTCTATGGAAATAACAGAAACAACTGATAAAGCTGGTGGTGATGATTCTATTCTGTCTCCAAAACTAGCTCGAATCCCTTCGAAAGAAAAAGAAAGCGTTGGCGAATCTCAAGATCAATCTAAGTCTGAAGATAAGGCTGCAGCAAAGCTCATTGAAGATGAGGAAAGGGAAACAGGAAGTGTGGACCTTACAGTATACAAACATTATTTCACTGAAGCATTTGGATGGTGGGGAATAGCACTCATGGTAGCAATGTCATTGGCTTGGATATTGTCATTTTTGGCTGGTGACTATTGGCTAGCAATTGCAACTGCTGATGATTCTAGCATTCCTTCTTTCACCTTCATTTTTGTTTATGCTATTATAGCTGTTGTTGCATGTATAGTTGTGATGGTAAGAGCTTTCTTGTTTACATATTGGGGTTTAAAGACATCTCAAAGCTTCTTCATTGGATTGCTTCGAAGTATCCTCCATGCACCTATGTCATTCTTCGATACAACTCCTTCTGGCAGGATTTTGAGTCGTGTGAGTTTCATTCAACCATCCCTTTTCATGTTATTTTCTGTTGGGTATAGTTTATTGTTTACTAATAAGTGGTCAGATCGTCTACAGTACGATTTAAGGTTAATCTTGTAAACTATAATCCTACGCTTGAGTAATAGAAAATCACTCTTGCCACTCTAGTCTAAGACATAGGCATAATTGGTTGAACTCCGTGATATTTTTTTGTGTTCTTTGTTTGTGTTTTTGTATTTGTTTATTTTGAACTAGGGTTGTCGCTCTAACCATTTCTGTTCTAGTAAACAAAATAAATTAGCTATTAAGCACCAACACAAACACTGGATACAACACTGACACTAACATATAAACACTCGTAACACTTTGAGAAAATATAAGTATTTTAACGTAGCCACATGTGTTGATACTACGTCGGTGTCCACCAGACATGCCTTCGATCTAAAGTATCAGCGCTAGAATATAAACTAGTCTATTCTTTGAACAGTAGTTTTTAGACTTGCTAACTCTACTCTTGTTATGAATTGTTTAGGTATCAACTGATATACTTTGGGTGGATATATCAATTCCAATGTTGGTAAACTTTGTAATGATAGCATACTTATCATTATTCAGCATCCTCATTGTCACATGCCAGAATTCTTGGGAAACTGTCTTCCTTTTAATTCCACTGTTTTGGCTCAACAACTGGTATAGGGTATGATATACCTTCCTCTTAACTCTGTCTCTTGAAATTACAAGACCGAGTTCTCACCACTAAGCTGACTCTTCTGTTCTGGTCTGCAGAAATATTATCTTGCAACTTCAAGGGAATTGACTAGACTTGATTCTATCACAAAAGCTCCAGTGATTCATCACTTTTCAGAGACAATTTCTGGTGTTATGACAATCCGTAGCTTCAGAAAGCAGAATGAATTTTGTCAGGAAAATATTGACAGGGTGAATGAAAGTCTAAGAATGGATTTCCATAACAATGGTGCAAATGAATGGCTTGGTTTTAGGTTGGACTATATGGGAGTTGTTTTCCTTTGCATTGCCACACTTTTTATGATCTTTTTGCCGAGTGCTGTTGTTAAGCCAGGTACAATTACAACATCATCACTAGGTTTTAAAACGCGGTCACATCAATGGCCGCAATCATGATATTTGATATTGTTGAGAATTGCAGTCGAATGCGGCTGGCTGATGCAGCCTTAATCTAGTCTCATTGCAGTTACAGAGATATTAAAAATCTTGATGTCGTATCCCCTAATTCAATTATAAGCAAAAATACATAATTCTATACTTATTAAAGATGATAGTTAAGTGCATTTAATTTTCTTCATTTTATGTAAAAATAAAAATGCATTTACTAAGCTACCCCTAAGTATAATGATCATCTCCTTATAACATTAATGACTTAATTTATGTGTACTTTTAAAATTATAACTTTAAATGCAGATCCATAGTTGAGATTTACTTATATTTATGTCCAACGAATTTAAGTATTTTTATACTTATATTTATGTCGGATACTTTCTTTTGAAAGCTTATTTAAGACATTTTATACTGTTTTATGTTGACAGTGTAAAACCATTAAACTCTAGATAAATATAAAAGATGTCTTACTGACAAAGAATTGTTCCACTTGGATGAAATTTTGCTTTTGCAGAATATGTTGGTTTGTCTCTGTCCTATGGCTTGGCTCTGAGTGGCCTCATGTCAGCTACCATAACAATGACTTGCAATGTTGAGAACAAAATGGTTTCAGTTGAGAGGATAAAACAGTTTACAAACCTTCCATCAGAAGCTTCATGGAAAATAGCTGATAAGTCTCCTCCTCAGAATTGGCCTAGTCATGGCACTATAGAGTTAAACAATTTACAGGTATATTGCAGTCACTACATATTGAAAGATTAGACAATTTTAATATAGAGTGAGAACCTGCAGAAATAAACCAAAATTAGAGTATACAATTTGGAAAAAGAAACATGTGTTGGTAGAAATGTTTTCTAACATCAATTTTGGTCAGTAAAATTCGACGACTTTTTAAATGGTTAACAAAGTTGAATGAGTATATCTAGATTGGATAAATTATTAACCATCCTTAACTTAATTCACCACGAATTTAAACATTATTAACTATGATTTCAGGTGCTTCAAGCACATGTAAATTTGAACACTTGCAAATCAAGGTTAATCTTATTTAAATTTGAGGTTAATAAAATTAATTAGATGGTTAATACGTTACAACACCTAGTATATCTATTAACCAAATCTAAGATTTTATTAACCACGTTTCTGAACCATGTTAACCATTTAAAAAGTGGAATTTTGTTGTCTCAAATAGATACTCAAATAACATTTCTTGAGTGAAAAAGACTCCATTTTTTAAATATTCTTTTGGACAATATGTTTATTTCAAAATTGAGGAAACTAAGCAGAATAAAATGTTGAAAAATAAACTATGATGTGATGGTACAAGCAATTTGCATACATTAGTATTTTACATATAAAAATGTACATAGAATGCAATGGTTTGTGGAACCTTAGTTTTTACAGTATTGTTATTGTGGATAGTTCATTGACTTTATTAACCATGAATTTGAATGCTATTACCACAATTTCAGATTTGAACACTTGAAAATTTTAGTTAACTACTCTAAATTCATAGTTAATGAAGTTCAGTAATTGTTTAATCACATTCAAACATTTCATTAACTACACGTGTCAACTGCGTTAAGCTATTGACTATTTTAAAAATTCTCAAATTTAAATGTCCCAAACTGATGTTAAAATAACATTATGTAGTTTTTATTAAGTAATGGTACAAATAAGAATTTCTAATAGTAACATGCATTTGGACTTTGTTTGGATAAAAAACTTATTTAATCTCTTATAGTATAAGTACTAATGTATAAGCTATTTTTACAACACAAGATAAAATATAGTCAAATTGTTTTTATATAAGTTATAAGCTGTTTTCATAACCTATCCGGGATAAGTTATGAAAATTAACAAAAAACAGCTTCTAGACATGTCATAAGTTGTTTCCATAAGCTCTCTTCAAACGGTTTCATAAAAGTTTATGATAGTAGATAAACTCAAATAAGTCCAATCAGACACTGGTAACTTGTATGGCATAATTTAATATATTTGGTTATTAAATGGTGTGAGCAGGTTAGGTATAGGCCAAATACTCCTCTAGTTCTTAAAGGAGTGACTCTCACCATTGAAGGTGGAGAAAAAGTTGGTGTTGTTGGACGTACAGGGAGTGGAAAATCAACCCTTATTCAAGTGTTATTTAGGTTGATTGAGCCTTCAGCTGGAAAAATAATCATTGATGGTATTAATATTTCCACTATTGGACTTCATGATTTGAGGTCACGTTTTGGAATTATTCCACAAGAGCCTGTCCTCTTTCAAGGAACAGTTAGAAGTAACATTGACCCTCTTGGATTGTATTCTGAAGATGAAATTTGGAAGGTATATCGTATACGCATAGATACTTTACTTTACCAAAAAAGCATTTGTAGCTTCTCATAACTAATTAATGTTTCTTTTTGTTGGTGCAGAGTCTTGAACGCTGCCAATTGAAAGAAGTGGTAGCTGCAAAGCCTGAGAAACTTGAAGCTTCAGGTGATAAGAAAACATTGCTATATATAGATTATAATAATAATAATAATAGTAATATTGCTTTGTGAGCTGAAATATGTTTACTATATACTATTTTGTTAGTGGTTGATGGTGGAGACAATTGGAGTGTGGGACAAAGGCAACTTCTATGTTTGGGAAGGATTATGTTAAAACGCAGTAAAATATTATTCATGGATGAAGCAACAGCATCAGTTGATTCACAAACTGATGCTGTAATACAAAAGATCATCAGAGAGGACTTTTCAGATCGTACAATTATTAGCATTGCTCATAGAATACAAACTGTTATGGATTGTGACAGGGTTTTGGTCATAGATGCAGGTATCTTCATTTTTCTTATACACTAAATTTAAAAAGTTATATGCAGTCAGCAAATCACAACTAATATAATATTGGTGTTTTTGGCAGGTTTTGCAAAGGAATTTGACAAGCCATCACGTTTGATGGAAAGGAATTCACTTTTTGGAGCATTGGTTAAGGAGTCTTCTAATAGATCAGCTTAATCATAGTTGTTTGCCACTTATGATGGCAGATCCAAAGTTTTTCTAGATTATGAATGTTCTAACCTTTCTGTAGTTCCTTTTTTCTTGTGAAGCTTTTTGTAGTTCTATATTTGAGTAGTAAGAGAGGTAATGGATATCTACGAATAGAAATAGAACTATCTATTATCTTATTTGTTGAATATAGATGGTATTTGTGCTTTATTTATATTTGTGTGAATATTTGTTTAACATACATTCAATTGATTTTAATGTATTTGGAGATATCCATCGATATCATCATTTAAATAAAAATATTATTTATGCACAAAAAATATTTTTGTTATTGTAATTATGTAAAATTTATTCTTCTCTTTTGTCAACATAAAAAAAAATTAACACATTAATACATAACACATAAATAAGATAATCACAAAATTATATCATCAATAATATTAATACATTGATACATAACCAAAAATCATTAGGACATATTAATTTTATTAATTTACTTAGTGAGTATTAATATTTGTTAATACGCATATCATTACATCAACTTTTATATTCATTACTAACGAATAGTTAAAATATTCATTTATTTTATTTGCAGATATATGTTTAACCACTTGTTTTGTCTCTATTATGAATTTTATATGCAAAATAAATTTTCTTTTATCATCTATAGAGAATAGGATAATATGCAAGACATAAAATTATATTAATATTGAGTTACATAAATAAAGTTTAAGAAAAAACTACCCTCTTTGGAGCTCTCTTGGGGTGCCCTCGTTCAACCTTCTAGTAGTCCACTTTAATTCAAAAGAAAAAAAATTGGACGACATACATATCATTTGTAGACCATACTCCATGTTAAAACAAACACACATTTTAAATATTCTCTACCCGCACTTTTTATTACAACTTATTTAAAATAAAACAAGTAAAAAAATTTTCTTTTTTTTCGTGTAATTTTGTTTTATATTGACATTAAATCACAATTATTCAATTTTTTAAAATATTTAACTTGTATGATATTTCATCCTACTATTGACTTGAATGTAAAATAAATTATTTGTTTATGATGAATTTCTTTTTATTTACTATAATTCATTTTTTAATTCTTATTATAATGATAAATTTTTTATTTTGGCTTTTCTAGGGTCAATATTTTGAGTTTTCTTATTAAAATTACAAATTATGAGTTGTTTTCTAATTAAAGACGAAGAAGATCGAAATGTAAAATATGAAGGTCGAGCCTAAATAAAAATTAGTTTAAAATTAAAATATAAGTGTATTTTTTTTAACATGAAAATAGTTTAATTTTATAATTTATCATGTCAACCGGGTTACTACGATCAACTTCGCAGGTGGCACGTAACTTTTTTTACGTGAATTAATAGAAAAAAAAGTATTTCTGATAACTTACAAGACTACGAGGGAAAATATCTGTTTTAATTTAATTTCAGGTAAATCTTAAAATGTGATTGCTGAAATTGAATCTTAGAAAAGAATTAAATAAATAAAATCAAAATCACAATTCCCCCTCACCACAACCAGTGGAGAATTATCGCGGTTGATGCACAGATCAGCAAAAGTCACATTCACACCAATTTCTGTGCATTTAAATACCCCACACACATATTAATCTCTCTTTCTAAATCCTTAAATTAGTTTCGTATTTCTCCCTCTCAACGAAAAACCCTAAATTACCGAATTGAGTTGCATGAAACACTCGTTCTCATAGCACTTGGTTTCGATCAATGGGTGTCACCACTAGTAATCGTAAACGCTCAGAAGAATGCATGTCCGTCAATCACCAATTCTCTTCATCTTCAGATTACCACAGAAAAAAACCCAAATTCTCATCCGAATCGACCCGACCCGTTAAACCTACATACGACGTCGTTTCCAGGATTTCTCGTTACCCCGACACCAAACCACCGTTTGTTCGTGAAGTTCACGCGCCGTGCAGGCCGAAAAAATTCAACTTTGCCAGAACCATATCGAGGTTATTTCCCGGTGGCGACAACAAAAACAACGACGGCGGTGATATTATGGGGAATTTTCTGACGAGTAATTACGAAAAGGCGAAGCATTCTGCATTGGAGAAATGCAGAGTTGCGACTAAGAAGGAGAAGGTTGTGATCGATTTGGACGCAGAGAGTAGCGGCCGCGAGGTTTCGGAGGATTCCGGCGTGGTGGAGGTGGTTGAGATTCGTGATACGGAGGCTGAGGTTGTTGAAATTGGCGTTAAACGGCGGTTGAGGTCTTCGCCGGATTCAGCGTTGACGAATACTATTGTGAACTTGGAGGAGTATGATCTTTCGAGCGTTCATGTGTATAAAAAGTTGCTTGAAGGTGTTCAACGACGAACGGACACGATTCGGAATCTGAATTTTCAAATTGAGCTGAATGAGAAGCGTAGGGATACGTTTCAATTGCTGCGTCCTAAGAAGGAACTTGTTGAGGTGATCATTGGTTTTTTAGTTTTACTAAGTAGTAGTAGTCGTTGTTGTAATGTGTTGTTTTTTTCGTTTGTGTTTAAGATTTAGGAGAATGATATCTAATTGAGAAATATTTTAAATTGTTGTCGTTACCTCTATAGCATCGACTCTGATCAAAAGTGTGTCCCATGTGTTGGTGTCCGACCCCAACACATTGATTACATTCAATTAACTCATTTTCTCAATTTGTTACGGGTGTCGATGTGTTAGTGTCAGTATTCATGCTTCATAGGATGTTATTGATATTGATGAACCATAATTACAGTTTAGATGCGGAGGACTGCATTTCAAAACTAGGCTAATGAGTAGCAAGACTTTGATGAAAAGGAAAACATTTATTATATTGAAAATGCTACAATTGTAATGCTTATTTAAGTAATAGGTAGCATTTAATAGTGTATTAGGGATGGATACTTGTTGGCTAGACTATAATATTTGTTATTGGTTTGCTTTCAATGTTATTTCGGTTTACTTAATGTTACTCTGGTTTTCAGGAAGTGCTCATTGAGCCTTTTGTCCCTCTAACGGATGAAGAAGAAAATGAGGTTTCTCGTGCATTATCTGCCAACCGGTATAATTTGATGATGTGGCTATATGTTTTTTAGTGGTGTTTAATCTGTTGTAGCTCATGGAGGGTTTTCTTCTACAGGAGGAAGATCTTGGTTACCCATGAGAGTTCTAATATTGAGATATCTGGAGAAAAGATTCAGTGCCTTATCCCGAGTGCATGGTTAAATGATGAGGTGATCTTGTTTGTTGATCATTTTGCTGAGTTACTAAAAAGAATAACTTTTATGAAATTATATCATGATCTGATATTGTTGCACCATGAAATGTTGTGATGGATTTACCTTAATTGTGCAGGTTATAAATTTGTATTTTGAGTTGCTGAAAGAGAGGGAACGAAGAGAACCACAAAAGTTTTTGAAATGTCATTTTTTCAACACCTTTTTCTACAAAAAGGTAGGATGTTGTCTTAGAAAAACAATTCTACCTTCAGATAACTACCATTGTTAAGTAGAGGGAGCCATTTTCTTCCTCTACCATTTTTTTGTGTTGACCAACAAATTATTGTCGTCTGATTCTTGTTTCAAACAGGAAATTGCTATCTCCATATATTAATCAGTAGATGCTCCAAAACCCTGTTATAGCTAATAGCTAACATAAAACATATGTGAATGTATATATGGGGAATACTAACCTCCAAACTCGTTTGTGTTTAGCATCGTCTTTTTTTTTTACAGTTTGACAATTTATTGTTATGGTTTCAGACACAATAGTGATGAGCATTTTAGTCAATTTCAAGTAACCTGCATTTGATTCCCTATAATTTCCCTTCTTTCATTCCTCTTATCTCTCTTTCTCTTTTAAACTCTAAATGGAAAAATCTTCACTATTTTATTATCAAATGCCTGAAAATATACTTCGTTTTTGGCATTTGTTAATATTTCAGACAGCATATTTGGTGCCAACTATGCCACAAGGAACAGCAAAGGGTTTTTTCATTCACCCAATTTATTTTAAATTTTTCTGATGTTGAAGTCTGTTGTTTTGACACTCTGCTGCCCGCACCTAAAACCAACCGTTGACAGAGGGCTTCCAATGCAATAGTACTGCAGTAGCCCTTGCATTTAAAAAACTGGAATTTTCCTGGTCAAGAGCTCTTCAACTTCACCAAGTTATTATTACTAACTAAATTGCAAAACTGCCATTTTATTCACATTGTATATATTTAATTCCTTTTTAGATTTTTATAATCTCTAGATTATCTCCTGTGGCGTTGAAGTTGTATTCCATTTCCATATATATCATGCTTATAAGTCCTCGCTGTAGGTCAATATTGTTGAAGAGTGCTAGTAATAACGCCCCCACAATCTCTCCAACACTCCATCTTTATGGGTGAAATTCATGTGGGTCCCCTCACTTTAGGAATGGGTCCCACATGAAGTGATACCCAAGAAAGGGACTGTTGAAAAGAGTGTTGCAAGCACTTCTCATATTGTTTCATTTGGCACAAGCATATCTTATAATCATTTCAAATGATATAACATAAGAGGATATCTTTTGGGTGGGGAGTGTAAATTTTAACATAAGAGGAGAGAGAAGTGCAATTCAAGCTTTTCTTAAGGTAGGGTGCATTTAATTTTCTCACTATTTTATTATGAACTTCTATAGAAATCAAAACTATACACTACTTGAGTCTTGATCACATACTTATCTTTGTCAGAGTGTTGGCGTGAATGATTAACAACATGACTTTATGCATGTGCACACACATGCTCTTGCATGTGCATTTATCTATATTTATAATATGTAATTTAGTCATATTGGTCATATATTGATTCTTTTTATTTTGAATGTTTATTGCCAGTTAATAAGTGGCAGGGATGGATATGATTTCAAATCTGTTCGAAGATGGACAACTCAAAGGAAATTGGGATACAATCTATTTGATTGTGATAAAGTAATTAAGTTTGAACTAACTAATATTTCTGTTTATTGTAGCCAATTGAAGTTTGAACTAACTAACTCATTTTGACACTGATCTTTTACCTGATTTGTTGGCATTACCAGATATTTATACCAATCCATCGAGAAATTCACTGGTGCCTGGCGGTTATCAATAAAAAAGATGCAAAATTCCAGTATCTTGACTCATTGAAAGGAAAGGATAGGCGTGTGCTAAAATTGCTGGTAAAGTTTTTGGTCTATCTTTTAATTGTAAATTTCATTTACCAAGTTGCATATTGCTAATTAAAGGATATTAGAAGTAATCTAAGTCAGAACTTAGAACGTCCTTTTTAGTTTTTTTTTTTTAATATGAATACTGCCTTCTATTTTTCATGTTCAATCGATGGAATTTTGTGCCATTTTTATTTTAGTACATATAGTCAACAAGTCACCTGAGATTAAGCCAAGGACAAATGATCTCATCAATTGCTCATGGCTAAAGTTCTGTTGAATTTGAAAACAAACCAAACCTGGCCACATTGTTGAGGTGGTTGTTGAACCGAACATAAATGTATTCAGTTTGTTGGGTTAAAGATGTAGCCACTGTGTTAAGTGTCATCTCTTCTTAGTTTATGTTCAAGCAACAAAATGTTTTGAAGCCTTGAAATTTTATATTTAAGCCATTGCTCTGTTGTAAGATTTATCTAATGTTTTTCATTCATGTTTCCCAGGCTAGATACTTCGAAGACGAAGTAAAGGACAAAACTGGAAAAGATATTGATGTAAGCACATGGGAGAAAGAACTTGTGGAAGACCTTCCTGAGCAGGAAAATGGGTTTGTATTCCGATCTTCTGCAAATCATGATATACTTTAATCATTTAGTTTTCTGAGATATCTGCAATGAAAAATTGGTTGTAGCTATCCACCATTTTTAACTGAAAAACCTATCAGTGCATCTTCTCTCATAGAGAAGAGAACCTGTTAAGTTTTTCTGAAGAATGTATCCTTAATCTCAAACTACCCTTACATAATGAATCTATTTTTCTTACAGCTTTGAACTTTGAAGTTAAAACTTCCAGTAAAAAATAATTAAAACTAAAAATTTATTGTTAATTGAAGTTTAATATTGCTGTTCCTCCCAAGTGAATTCAAAGTTGGCCATCGGTAATAGTTACTGGTATGAAGACACATAGTTCTTGGTCACCAAAACTTGATAGTATGGCAATACTCGGAAGAGTTATTAATTGGAGTAATTTATTAAATTAGGAAACTGAAAGTTGATCATAAAATGGTGCATTGGAAAAAAGCTTTTTGCAATTTAGTTTATTTGAGATAACTTTTTTATCTGCAATTTGTGGAAGAGCTTCTCTAATTTGAGCTTGGTAGGATTGAAAATGGAATGAATGAAAATGAAAATATCTTGACATCAATAGTTTTTTAAGATCTTTTCAATTTTTATTTTTATTCCTTACATTTGTTGTCTCCTTGACTCTTCAACTTCTAAGGATTTATTGCAACTCCGAATTGTTCAAATTAGCAATGTTTTTAGTGAATTATTTTCTAAACATAAGTTTTGCAACTGAACAGGTTCGATTGTGGTGTGTTTATGATCAAATATGCCGACTTTTATAGCCGAGGCCTGGGGCTGTGTTTTAACCAGGTAAGATATGAAGCATTTCATTTTGTAGCAGGAAAATTATGCATTTGTTGTATGTATTTTGTTGAAATATTTTCCTTTTCCTCAAGTGCATAATTCAATAGTCAATTACTGTGCTCTACAAGAAATTAAATCAATTGCTGGAAATCTTTCAGTATCAGAAACACAGCAAGTAGTCAGCATCCATTCAATATTTTTGGGAAGAATGTTTTTCAAGCATCTTTAATTGCTAGAAACATTCCATTACCATTTTTTCCTTGCTAGTTTAAAAGATTCAGTGATGCATATCATGAGCCTCAGGAAACTTGTTTCGTTAGATTACTACTTTTTTTAGAGTCAACTGAAGTTTTCTTTCCATTTATAGGAACACATGCCTTACTTCCGGCGCAGGACAGCTAAGGAGATATTGAGATTGAGAGCTGAATAAGCAAAGAAGTGACCATTCATCAGTATTCTAATCCAATACTCCGGCGTCGTTATAGGAATTTTGGCAGTACTAATTGATGGAGGATCCTTCACTTCTGGAAATGTCTTGATAATAATCATTCTGGAATTGGAGCATTTGCTTGCTTGGAAGCTGAACTGACCACACATACGGTCCCAGTGCCTAGGTCCAGCAAGTCCGTAGTGTAGAACGCAGTAGGTTGTATATACAGTATACAAGAGTGATTTATTAGATGAGATTGAGGTGTTAACTATGTAATGGCAATATTGCTTCTTCACCATTCTCTTTATATTCATTTTTGCTTTGTCCGTAGTCTAGAATGCAGTATTTTTGCTCATAGTGTTTGATCTTTTCCTCTAGGAAATTGAATGGAAAGAAAAGGATGATGATTTCATAGGTAGTATAGATTGCGGCAGGCTCTACATTTGAGCATTCGTCAAACCTAATTTTGGATAAATTTGATTTATGTTTGAATTTCTTTATTCTAAAAGTATATTTCTTGTAAAATTCAAAGTGAAGAACAACTTTTGCAAATGAATATTTGCTATTCAGTCTCAAACTATGTAGACTTAAATAACTATTGATCTATATCAATTTTAACCAATTAGAGGAGTATAAGAAGATGAGTGTATTAGACAATGTTATAGTATGTTGCTATCACTCTTCTATGTCCCATGATCCATTGGTGTCAAACTGTGCAATACTGCAGTGGGATATTAAAAATCGGATCTTCTAAGCCACTTTAAATGGGATCTTAAAAATCGAAATTAACGTTTTCTACCAAATGCAATACTGCAGTCTATAGGAAATAGATTCTAGCATTATGTACATTGTGTGATGCAATACTTCAAGCTAATCAACGTTGAATAGTAGCACCAAATATTAAAAACAAATTTTATAAATTTCCATTACGAGGATGAACCGGAGAAGCATTGATTTTATTTATGCGTCAAATTTCATTTCATTTTTTTCATTTTTCCCTATCAAACTTCATATATTTATGCCAAATTAGAAAAGGCTAAAATATCACAAAAAGAGCATTTACATGTAGGTAATTTTAATTATATGTATCCAACTTAAAGTAAACGATCAGTTAACATCAAACAAAACCTTTCAACTATATGACTTACAAATATGAATACAGAGAGAAACCAAATCTCTTATTAACGGGGAACTCTTTTTCTACTTAGAATCTCCTGTTCTTTTAGTCGATGTTGGAATCTTGCAAGGCGAGCTTGGAGACCCACAAGACTAGCTGCTTTGCGAGAAAGCACAAAACTCAATTGCGTCACATAGTTGTCAATACGGCTTCCTGGTTGGTCCACTTCAGCCAAGAGTTTCATTTCCTGAAAACAAGAGCAATATCATACATGATGATTGAGCACGGAAAAAAGCGAAAAAGAAGCCGCAGCACAAAACTCGAGTTGTCAAGTGACCAAGCAGTTATAAATCTAACATTTGATGTGTAACCTAAAGAAAAGCAAGTAACAACTTACTTCACGAACAATCTCCATTGTGTCCTCAATTTCTTTCCTGTGAGCAGCAATTAGTGCTTCTTCCTCCTGCAAAAGTACAATAGTACATTAGAGAAATTAATAGTTTGTATTCAACTGAAAACTGGTAATGAATAGGTCATTAATCCAACATATTTTACAAACCTCGAGAACTGCATTGATATTCTTGTCAGGAGCAGATTCTGCTTCATGAAGCCTTGATCCAGTGGTAACAGTGTTGTGGTTCCCTGTGATCTGCTGCTTGGAGCTTGAGGTCAAGACATCAGAAACATTGGTATAATCCCTTGATGCTAACTTAGCAGGCCTCTCAGACTTCTCATCCTTAGAAACTTTCCTGCGTGGGGGAGACACCTTTTGCACTTTCTCAGCTGTATCATTTTGTGAATAAGAATACATCTTTTGATTGGAAGAATCATTATAAGAGTTCTTCTTTTGCACTTTCTCATCTGTATCATTCTGTGAATAAGAGTTCATCTTTTGACTGGAAGAATCATTATAAGAGTTCTGCATTTCAAACCTCTCCCTCTCTCTCTCCATTGAAGCAGAAGTCAAGCCTTTTTCTTCTCGCCCATTTGATAGGTAATTTGAAGAAACACTAGGTAAATGTTTGTCAGCAATAGCAGCAGAGCTGTACAAAGTACTCTCCTTGTCATGTGGCCTCCTGCCCAGATCCATTGGTTTCTCTTGACGTTGATCGCTAAAATCCTCTGCAGCAGCACTAGCTGGAAGGGTTGATGAGGATGAAACATCCTTATTAGATTGTGGTACAGAATTGGGGATCAGGTCTTTTCTAGGATTTCCACTTTTGGATAGACTTTTAACCCTGTTCACATTAAGATGAAACAGTTAATAAATGCACGTGAAAGAACAGATGCAGCATTTTATGGAATGTAAAGTTTGAGCATATGATACACAAACACGTACCGATCAGCATATCTTAGGGTGTTAAGTGTGTGTTCACAAGACCCGGCACCTGGAGATATACAAGAGATCATAACAGTCTTTGAATTGCCTACAAAGGAGTCACGAAGCACTTCTGTAAGTTTGCTTCCCCGAAATGGAATGTGGATCTGATCATTGTCTAAAGCACGAATGCATTCCTTCAAAGCCAAAAGGCTCTTATTGATTTCGGCTCCTTCAATCCTATGGTAGAGATACATAAAAATTGCAGAGTGAATTTGAATTTTTAACAAGTAAAATTTCCTTGACGGAGGAATGATAGGAAGCCACCAAATCTGATTTTCAGCAGTTAACTCAACAACATCATAAAATTTAGACAACAAATAGCCAAGATTTTTGTGGACTAGACTATGTAATCTTGCACTGTAATAACAATTTGTGCAAATAGATAATCTTCTGATCTCTGAATTATTAAACATAGTTGAGTTTAAGAAGTATCAAAGCAATAACTAAAATATTATATGTAAATGTAATATTCCAAAACTATTAATTAGAAAATAGAGAGTCAGTACAATTAGATGGTTTCATGACAGGCCCATTACACAGAAGAGGCAAAAGAGGGTAGAGAAAGAGTTTGGACCTATAAGTGAAGGCCTGCACCGCAGGTCTATGAAAGAATCAAAGAAGACGTGAGGGTGTAGCACAGCAGAAGCCGTGCATGCATTTGATTGAAAGAGAACAAGAGGGAAATAACAGAAAGTGCCACATGGTAGAGAGTGAATGGGTGAGAAGATTCTATAAATAGGAAATGAGACGGGGAAGGGAGGAGGGCAGATACTAGAAAGGATATCAAGAAAATAGTGAAGGGAAGGGAAGATTGAGCTAGGCTCTGAGTTGAGAAGTTGGTTCTTCTTCTTCCTCAGGAAAGGGGTTTTCTATTGTTATTATTCATTAAGCTTTCCATGTCTGCAAGGTATAACTCCATCCACTGTCAATTTATTTTGTTTGCTCATACATACTCATTGTAACGGCGATTTATTCCCTCTGTTTTAACTTATTCAGTGTTAATATCATTCCTAAGTTTGTTCTCGATACTCTGAGTCATAGCATTTAATTAACCAACTAATATGGTTTATGTTTCTTACTGCTGCTCTCATATTAAAGATAGTCCAGGTATTGTTGAGTAAAAAAGTATAAATAAAAAGGAAAAGATAACTCTTATAATTTCTATAGAGTTTTCTCATATTCAATATGGATCCAACTGAACTGCACCCCAGAAAGTCGGCTTATTCACCAAAATTGTCGAAAACACGTTGTAAATTTGTCATGAGGTGTTCATAAATACCCATCCATGCATGAAACATTCTAGAAAGAACTGTCAAGCAGTTCACTTTAAGGAGTTTAATTTATTAAGCAAATAATTCAAATGTAGAAGTACCGTGTTTGACGATCATTATCAGTAGTATCAGCACCTCTTTCACTTCCAGCAAGATCAATAAAAGAAATCTTCCCCACAACCTTCACACTTCTTGCCTCATTTCCATCATTGTTTCGCCTGCTCTCTTTGACCTCATTGTGCTTCTTGACAACCAATTGCAAGATAGCATGTGACCTGGAAGACTCCTCATTAGCACCGGTGGATCCTGTACTTCTTGCAGCATTTCCCTTTTCAATGAATTCTTTGACAATTTGAACATCAGAAACTTCAAATTCTTGCAGTCCTACAATGCAAACTTGCTGCCGTCCATCTTCCCTCATGCAAAGTTTCCTATTCATAATGTAATAAATCACCATTCACCAACTTATTAACACAGCATGCACCAAAGAACAAATAAAACATGCAGGTTGAAGCATTGAGTAAGCAAGATGTCAAGATGACATTTGTAAATGTATATTAGCTGAGACAGATAGATATTTTCATTCCTGTACAGTTAAAAATAAGGAAAAATTAATGCTTGGCGAAGGATAAAATTTAGTGGTGGTACTTCATATTATAACAAATACATTTAGAAGAGACAATTGGGTTATAATTTAGTCAACAAAAGTTGATGTATTTCAAAAGTACATCAACTTTTGTCGACTAAATTATAACCCAATTGTCTCTTATAAAAAGGACAGGAGGGAGTATTTATTAAGAAGCTGAATCCTTGATGAAGACATGGAAAATGCTGTCACAATTAAGGCCTAGATCCACACGCAGCGGACTTAGACCAAAGGTAAAAATAATGGCTTAAGGACAAATTGTACTCCTATGCAACACCATCATATAATACATTTACATAAAATTCCCAGCATGCTCATATAAAAGATCACGAGTTAGGAAAGAAATACCCACTTTCTGTCACTAAGAAGATCAAATAGCTTTCCACCATATATCTCAAAGTAGCTAAGCCACAACTTATATCTCTGACTCCGATAAACTGGCTGATGCAACTGTCGAACAAGGTCTTCTGCAGCTCTGAGTGGTAAAGGTTGCATTGTGTATGTTTTACCACTTCCTGAAAATACAGACTATTAGAGACAAAGTAATGTATTAAGTGATAAAGTGGCTGTCCAAGGATCAAGTACATCAAGAGAACATGGAAAAATAAACTTTTATGGCGCCAAAAATTACACATTTTGTTTTGTCAAAAACTAAAAGCAAATTTTAGTATAGTTAGTTTTTTTTCTTTTTTTTTTTTGCCATATAGTATAGTTAGTATTCAGTTGGTTTGAGCTAAGGGTTAAGAATTAGAGGACCCGGGTTCAAACCCGGGTGAAGAAAAATAATGGTAAATATGTTGACCTATGTCACATATAACAGCCAAGCACAACTCAACAAGACACACCCAGAAAAAACAAAAATTAAAAAACAAAGAATCACTATATTTTCTTGTTGAATAAATAGATAAACACTGGCAACATCATGAACCAGCAACAAATGCAATGTTGTATAAACAAACTAGCAAAGTTCAAACACTGAAAAATCCACATAAATATATAATATTAAAGAACAAAACAATTTAATATGTAAAACTGGACAATAATGCTAATTTGACACAGTTCATAACAAATAAAATTTCTCACCTGTCTGACCATAAGCAAAACAGGTAGCTTTGGTTCGTTCAAAAATTGTTGGAATAATTGGTTCAACTGTAGCACGGTATACCTGTTATTATAAACCAATAGTGCCTTAGATCAAACAAAACAAACCAAGATCACTTCCTTAAACCACAAGTACCACACAAAGGAGCAAATAGATGGTATGAAGACAATTGAAGTTTGATCTTGGATAAGAGATGCCATACTTCATCATTGGTAACATGCTCATCAAGAACAGCATCAAAACAAAACTCATGCTTGTCCACATAAGCTGTCAAATCAACCTGTCATGATCAAACAGACACTCAGATCTTTGAGCAGTAAATTAAAAAAAAAATAACATTAAGATAATTAATAATGAGGGAATGGGATCAACTTTTGAACTGAATATGTGCATGTGTCTGTGTGTGTGAACGAAAAATAGAGCTTGGATACAATATCTAAACAAACCTTAAGTTTAGGTTCATGGAGTGTCAAATATGCATTGTCCGATACAGTTACAATATCATCCTCTTTCTTAGCAAGCTCTTTCTTGTTTAAAGGTCTTTTGCGCACCTACACCATGCATTCGAAAGAAAAAATTTAACATAAATTGATGAAATAAAAATAGTGACAAAGGAAGGATCCCTTGTATCATTCTCTTTCTCATTCATAGGATCCCTTCTTTTATCATAAAGTCTGAAGCTATGCATGTATACATAGGTGTCTACAAAATTTTAACATACCACAACTTTAATCTTGGCGACATTATTCTCCCTTGTACTGTTCTCTTTCTCATTCATAGGTAAATAAATTGATGAATCAGCATCTGCTTCTCTTTCCAGCTTGCTGTTAATTGGATAGATATCATCTTCAAATGCTCCAGGCATGATGGGTGATGGTTCAAAAGATTCTGAAATGGCATGCTGATAAGCAGAGAAAAAATAGAGAATATATGAGAACACATATACGGACTATTACTCCAAGAAATTTAAGTTGAATGCAGGACTATAAGGGATCATAGAGAATAAACATGTCCTTTGAAAAAATGATTGAAACAAAAGTGCTGAAGGTTATATAAGGTCCATGATTTAAACATTCAGATTCGAGATTGCTGTATAATTGCTGGTTATATAAGGCTATAACCTAGTTTTTCATCATTGCCAACAAAAATTGTAGTATAAGATGGTATAAACAGTTATAAAACTTTTGCTCCTACTAGGTTATATAACCAGCAATTTTCATGTTATCTGATACACACATATAACAGCACTACAAGCAGAATATATTTTCTCAATAATATGTAGGAAATTAGCCAAACTAAGCCTACAACATTATGATATATTAATCAATCATATTCATACCTCAGACAAAAGCTCTGTGTCATCCATGGCATGAAGATCCAAAAGCCCAGCTCCAAAATCCCCTCTAAACTCAGGAGAATAAAACCCGTCCGTTGACCCCATTCCACCAAAAGTTTGAGAATTGGGCGTATACAGCTCCGAACCAGATTCCCCACTAAAATTGAGGTTTCTCATTAACTTCATAAGCCTTTGCTTCTCTTCAGCAGACTGTGCTCCATAACCCTACCCCAAATATCATATAAAATATTCATCCAAAGTCACCTCATATACTACCAAAAAGAAAATATACACAACATTTGACAAATTTGACCCACACTACAGGCAAACGTAAACCACTAACAAAAAGACAGTCGTATACATAATTATCCTGCAAATCACAGTATCGCTCCTATGAAGGACCTACACCTTAGATTGAAGGTGTGTCAGATGTCCGACACATGTGGTTAGTGGTCACATTCAATTACTTCGATTATCTTAAATTATTACTTGTGTCTACATATCAGTGTCGTAGTCCAACACATGTTGTTAGTGGTTACAATCAATAACTTCGATTTTCTTAAATTATTATATTACTTGTGTCTACTTATGAGTGTGATGCCAGTGTACATGTTTCATAAATATCCCAAAGTCCAATTTCATAAAGCATATACATATAACCACATAAACAAGTGTTCCAAATTTTAAATCACTTCAACGCCAAATAATTATAATAAAACAAAATTAAAGCAGAAAATGCAACATAAAAGAGGTTGCTATCTTCGTAAGAGGAGAGACGATACCTGCATGAGAAGGTTTGGGAGGAGTCGATTGTCAATGCCGGAAGAAGCAAGCGGAGAGGCTAGATGCTGCAAGCCGGCGGACTGAAGCCACCGCGCCATGACGGCGTCTCCGGCATCAGTGGCGGAACTTTGCAGGGAGCCGCCGGCAGCTTGATCGTAAAGAGCGGCGGCTGCGGCATTACCCTGTGGTGGCATCTGGCCAGCCACGTGGCGCTGGGAACGTCGTTGAGGCGCCAATTTTTAAGATCTGTTACACGCGCGCTTCTTATCACAAAATCATCACAATTAGAATAAAAAAATCAACAACAAAAATATCGAGGAAAATTAAATGAAATGAATTTAGAAAAAGAAAAAAAAAGGCGAAACTCACGAGAAGAACATGAAAGTGAGGGGAAACCAAATCGGAAAAAAAGTGAACAGAAATTGCAGCGACTCGATATTTGTGATTCAGATCTGAAAACGATAGCGATATTTCTTCTGTAGCTGAGTTTCTATTTTCTCTTTTCCAATGAGTAACCACAAAATGGCCTTCGTTTGCGAGAGATAGAGAGAGATAGAGAGAGAGAGAGAGAGATTTTCGAACGCGAAACAGAGAGAGAAAATGAAATGCAGAGTTTGGTTGAAGATTAATTAATTAAAGATTAGTTGCGATAAACGTTGTGATGATTATTAATCATAATCCTCGCAATTTCAAAACCAATATAAAACGGCTATCTAATTGATGTGTCGATTGTTGAAGTTGAACGAACCGATGAGTATTAAAGGACTATTATACCCTTAATCAAAAACCACGTTTGCTTAATTGGACATTATGAATCAGACAAACCGCGCCGCGACTCAGCACTACCAAATCTAACAGTACATTACAGGTTAAAAGAATAAATACAAAATAAGGCTTAAACACATTTCCTAATTTAATTGAATCAAGATTTTAGTCAGTCGATTACTAGTTAAGTTTAATGAGCATGTCAATACAATGTAAATTTTTTTAATAAAAATAACAAACACAATTATGTCTTTCATACAACCGATTTTAACATATTTTTTATTTGACAAAATATAAATATTCATTAAAATTAAAATATAAAATTATTTTATCTTATTGTGCATTTGTTGTTTTTTAAGCTTTCCTATTTTTAAGATTTTTTTTCACAATCGAATTATGAGTGTATTTTATCCTGAGGTGATATTTTTTTCAACAGCTAATATTAATAATTAGTATTGTTAATATTATTAGTATTTTATTAAGAGTGGAGATCAAACTATCAACTTAATTATCACTTCACTTTCTAACTTCTCCGTATTACTCATTAAGTCAATCTTATATCTTTAAAATCTAAAAACAATATACCAAAGTAATAAAATATTAAATATGAATTATTAGATAAATATGATTTCTACCTAAATTTTTGTCGAAATTTTGAAGCAATGACTCCTCTTTGTATTTCTTTCAGACTTTTTAACCAAATTTGGGAGCAAGGACTCCGTTCTTTGATTTATTTCGAATTTTCTAGACAAATTTGGGAGCAACGTTTCGGTTATCAAGGTCAAGCCTAGTTTCACCATTGTCATTATTTTTCAAATAGTAAGTTGAAAACAACTTTGGATATGAATGGTTGAGTGTGAATGTCACGGGGTTCACTTTTTCAGTATGAAGTTATGAAGGGATAGACCTTCTTTTGTAAAGATGACATTAATGTCTAACGATGAAGTATTGACCTTAAAATACCTTATGGAGGAGTGAGTTCTTGTAGGAAGACAAATTAGGGTTGTTAGAATTGGAAGCAATAGTGCAAAGGGACTTGAAATTTGAACTTGTTAAGGGGACGAGATTATTGTATAGTTTCATGATGATTTGTCTAAGTGTTGTGCAATTGGATCATAGAATGGAACAAATATCACCAATAATGCAATTTTTTATAAGAAAAAAAAAATGGGGTAAAGAATGAACTCCGTGAAGATGCGGTTGATGATGGAGGGGTTTGATGGTGTGGCGAAGGAAGATATATAGAGAGTAAAAGGAAAGAGGGGTGGTGAATGTAAAGAGGAATCAACGACGGATGAAGTAAAGAACATCAGTAGCAGATCTTTAACTAAAATATTAGGATGGTTGAAATTTTAAAATTTTAATAGATAAATAAAAAATATAATATTGTATTGTATATAAGAATTTTAAGTTGTAAATTTATAAAAATATAGTTGGGAAAAAAGTTTGATAATTTTTAACTAAATTTGTTATTTAATAATTAATAATAGTAATGTATTTAATATATGTTTTAAATCATATTGAATCATCAAATCATAGATAATAAATTGAGCCAAATAAGCTTGACAATATCGTCATCTATAATACTATGTCATTAATGAACATGTTATATGTATAAAAACCCTAAAATTAAATGGAGAAAAATCTTAAAAAGTGTCAAAACTAAAGAACTAAAAATTGTTTCAAGTACAATAATGGACTAAAAGTGCATTTAAACGTATTTATAGAAAAAAATGTAACATGAATTTAAGTATCCAACGGAAAATGCATAGAATTCCTGTGTCGATTGTGTACCCATGAGTAGCATATAACACATGCACACAGTTAATGACTTTATGCCATTAAGATCAAGGCTGCGTAATCTTAATGTCAAAACAAAGTAAGATATTTTTCCTCAAGTTAGCAAGAAGCATTTATGGACATTTAGTAATAGGACATTTTTAACCAAGAGTACGATGCACACAAGGGACCCGTATAATGTTATAATGTTTTGAATAGGATAATATCAAAAGCACTGGGAGTACCATAACGAAGATTTGATGACACAAGTACAATGTTAATAAATAAATATAATTAATGGTTTTTTACTTTAAGGTGGGTGGTCCTCGTATGGTATTAATAAGATGTTTGGTTCCAAGTTCAACCAAGACTAACGTATTGACTGACCTTTGCCAACGACAAACGTGATTTGATTGGAGTTTGTTTTAAAAATTTAAAATTGATTTTCAGATTTCGATTATCTTTGAAATTTGATTATTCTTGAATATAATTGATTTTGATTTAAAGTTGGAATTTTTATTTTTTTAATTGATTGTTAATTTTGAAATTACATAAATCATTTTATATTTAAATCACTTTTAATTAAAATTTATTTTAGAAAATTCATTATCGGTCTGTATTTATTATCTTGTCATGGACGTGCATTTCTCCAACTCTCCAATTTATTGCTTCCAAGAAATCAAGTTTAATTTGCCTAAGAACGTGTGAGAAAGGCTAGTTGAATGTGTTTCCAAATAAACATAGCATAAGATGTTTTGGTATATCCCTTAAACAAAGCAATTAGTCTAAAACTGATTTTCACATGAAGCTACTCTTTGTAACTTTCCCTCCGAGTATGAGTTCGTGTTTGATTTTGTAGTGACAAATTTTGAATTTAAATGAATAAATTTTAGTTAAAATAATTATTTTTATGTAAATTAATTAAAATAAATTGAATATAAAATAATTTGTATTTTGATATATTCACGTAAAATTATATTGATCAATAAATTTTAGTGTAAAAATTACATTTAATTACAATCAATATATTTTAAAGACAAAATCAATTTTATTTTATAACACCTGAAAACATCAAAAACCAATTTTATATATCTAAAATTATTTTGACTTTCCGAAAAATGAAACAAAAGATGCAATGAATTGATTTTCTTTAACTTGGAACATTTATCTGCTTTGCCATTGTAATTGCTCCATTGAGTCCTTGATAATACAGTATAGTTGTCTGATCTCATGACCCCCTCCTACTTTAAATTTGTTTTTCAATTTGACTCTGGCATTGGTAAATTTTGTTCTTCTGGGGTATGTACATTTTTTTCAATCCTTGTTGTGTACAAACAAAACTTTGCACATTATTTCGATAGTTAAATTAAGATAAAATAATATAAATTTTAAGATCAAAGTTTTTATTAAAAAAATTAAAATTGTTTTAAAATTTAGACAATTCAATCTTGATTTGATGGTAAAATGCATGTGGTCATACAACCATGTGAATATGCTTTTTGCACTAATGCAAATGTGATTTTTTTAATCCGTTTTTTGCACAATGCAAATATGGTTATTTAATCCGTTTGATAATGCAAAAAATGTGTATACTGATAATGCAATGTAAAATAAAATCATTTACATATTTGTTTGTTCATTTTATTATTTGTTATTTTATAACATCAATTAATATTAATTAATTTTTTTACTATATTTTAAAAAAATGAAAAGATATATATTTTTATTAATTAAAATAGCATTAATGACTATTATAAAACCATGTTTAATAGAATTTGAACTTCGTCCAAGGTTATCAAATCACATAATTATTTAATTAACTATTAACTATTAACTAATTCTATCAATAAATATTTTCAATCAATAAAATACATTTTATCATTAAAAAAATATATGTTTATTAATTTTTTAAGATGTGTATATACCATTTAATGATACTTATTATCCCATCCATCTCAAATTGTAAGTCATTTTGATAATTTTAGACAAATTAAAAAAAAAATGTAATTTTACACAAAAATACCCTCCATTAATTGTATGAGAAACACAAATTAAAAGAAATGGAAAATGAAAGAATAATAAATAGTAAATGGTATAATAGAAAGAAAGAAAAAATATTTATAATTTATTGGTATTATAAAATGACTAATTTCAAGATAAACATATTTTATTAGAATGACTTATAATATAGAATAGACGGAGGAGTATGAGAAAAACAACTATTCATATGATATATAAAATGAAACTCATGTAAGCTTAATTGATCTCAAAATTCTATTTATCTGTGTGTAACATTTAATCTCTATTCTTGATGGGAAAATTTCATGGAAGAGCCCCCAAAAAAAACTTCGAAACAACAATATGAAAATTAGGTTCCCTCGCATAATCACAAATTTGATAACCACCGTTGTCTTATTATTTTTAACATTCGAAATAGTTGAATTGAACAAAGTTATACATTTTTTTAGACAAATAAAAATTATATTACTAATTTTCATAATCAAATGTAAACAAAAAAAAAACATCATTGAAGTAATAATTTTCAAAATAATAATAATAATAATAATAATAATAATAAATTTTTTTTATCAAACAAAATATATCATATTATATTAGTTCCTCATTCGAATGTATATCTTCTTTGAAACTTTGAATCACGTAAGGAATTAAGCACAAGATATTTATAAGGAGACCAACCGTTAATTTCATTTTCTTTTGAAGGAAACAAAAAAATAAAAAGGAATTAATCCTCTTCAATCATGCCAAACTGGTGGTCATACCTTGGAGTTCACTTCTTTTCAACAAAAGTCAATGCTTTTGCTTAAAGCATGAGAGGCTTAATTAATCCAACAATTAAATAGGAATACAACGTTTGACTTAAAGACATCATCACTATTTAAATTTTGTTGAACTAAGTTAGATGGACGTCCCATCCTTTCCAAACGTATTTTCAACACCAATACTACATTTTCGACAATCCAAGTTGGTAATATGGCACACTTGTTAATCTAACATGGTTTTGTCTCTAACCTACTCTTGATACCATGTTATACCAAACCCAACACACGACATGCAAAATATCTCTTCTTCCCTTTCTTAATTCTTAATTACATTATAAAATACATTGAGGCAGTCACCAATAGAAAATAATTTTAAAGATTGACGATGAAGAGAGCACGGAAAAATATGAACAAGTTATATGGTCAATTTCTACAAACAAAATCAAATAGATTGACATAAGTGATGTTTGTCAATCATTAGCGCATTAACACTAATAATTCATTTATACATTAAAAATAATTATTACAAACGTGGTTTGCCATTGAGTGAACACATAACTTTTTATTTTTGTATATATATGGCATTTTTTATTAGGACTAAGGAGTCTAATACTTGCATTGCGAAACATATTCTTAAATTGAAAGCAAACTCGATCTATTAGAATTCAAGCGTGTATTACAAATCTTTAATTATACTATTGTTCAGTCATTTAAATTATACTTTCTAGCATTTTAATGTAGTCCTTTAATATTTTGTGTTTAAATTCTTTGCAACCTTTATAATTATTGTTTGTTTAAGTTTTATGCAATTTACTTCCTGCATTCTAAAAGTTTTTGTTTATGTGCACGACATTTTTAGTTATCTAAAACCTTGTTTTCGAGTGTAGTTTACTCTTCAAGCAAGTTTATTTACATGCAAATTCGTTTTTTCATGTCTTTATTTTTTTTTAAATCACTATCCTTTTAAAAGAAGCAACGATCATTGAAAAGGTAAAATCTATATAGTATGCACGTAAGGATGTCCAATTACCAATTAACTCTTCCAAGATCACGTGATCACGATGACTAAACATTCATTTGAAGTTGGATTTAGTAGGCTGATCAAAAACCACCGATAAGCTGGCACGCCTAGTGGGACGAGTTTAGAGTAACTTACAATGTGTATTATTCATGGTTTACAAACAACTATTTTCATGTGTGTAAGTGTTTTCACAACGTGGAAAACTAAACAATTCTCAAACTTTAAATATAACAATTAAAACTAATAATAACATGTCTATTCCACCAACCACTAGCATACCTAGTGTTGTAACCATTGTGGCAATGTGGGTTCCCAATAATGTCGCCCGTGCATCAACAAATGAATGGGCAATTGGGGGTATTAATGTGAGCATGCCACTTTCTTCTAACATCAATTTCATCAAATTTCATTTCATCAATGACCTAAGTATGATTACAAAGAATTCATAATTACCCATAATTACTTTTAAAAACACAAATTTAATTATAATTTTTTTACAAAAAATCGGTTCGTTTGAGATTTTTCAAACTAAAAACAGGTTTAATTTTTAAAATCAATTTAGTTAATGAATTGTTTTTTAAAAAATAGTTTAGTTCTCAAACTTTTATAAGTCAGATCAAAAACAGTTCACCCCTACCGAGAGTGACAACTAAACGCAAAAGTCAGCAACAATACAAAACAATCGCCACCCAAGTTGGGTGCACTCCCCAAATTAAGTTGTATTATAAGACGAATCAAAAGTTGGTATTTTGAAGGCCTCCATAAATCAGTGAGGGGGATTTGGAGGAAATTGGGTTGCGCACATGCATGAGAAGAAGGTACTTTAAGTACAACACAAGAATTGTGTCATGCTCACGTTGTGCACATTCAAAATGTTTTCGGAGAATAAATAAAGTTATCCCTAAGTTTTGTGGTAGCTTTTCCAAGGCTCAACAGTTATGAAGTAAGAAGGGATGGGGGTGTTGGATACAGAGTGCTAGCCTACTGCGATTCAAAGGACTTCCAAGGTGTGAGATTCATGCTATTTTGCCACTATGGTAGTAGCAGGTTGAAATTCCTTGAAGATTGCCCATATAAATGTGCAACATATGATGCACGAGTATCTTGTTATATAGCTATTGGAATACTTTACTTTCTTTTCAAACCAAAACCCCATTGTTCTATTCAAACCTAACTATAACAAGTGCATATGAAATATGGGAAGGTTAAATTTTATCCACAACAATAAAAGAGTCTTTGATTCTTTTTAAAAGCATGTTAATTAGTGTGGCTAAACATAAGAAAAAACAAAGAGGCAACTGACACGCCCTTCGAAACACAAGCAAAATCTCTTCTTTATGAATTCTATCCAACCAGATTAAATTAAATAGAAATGATAATCAAGAGCAAACAACCATTATAAAAAATACCAAATCATTGTCTCAACTCTCAAGTAACATAGGACATGATGTAGAACAAAAACAGGATAACTTAGGGGCAGAAAACCTAGGGCAGTACAACACTTAACACTTGATCTCCTTCAAACCATGTGCGAAGTAAATAAATGTTGGATCAGCAGCGCCATCCTTGTAGTAGGCAAAGACCAAGCCACCATCATCATGCATGCTCTCGCCAACAAAGCTGCACACAGACTTAAAACTCAGCGCATTGTTTTATAAAGCACTAAAAATATATAAATTAGCAGGTACTTAACATATTTAGAAATGATTGTGGTTCAAGGATTTAGAAAAGAGCTAAGTAATTAAATAATTTTTATTTCATTAAGTATATATGTAAATTTAAATATACATTATTCTCAAATTCCATTAAACTTCACCCATTTCACCCTTCATAGAATGCCAAAAAACACGAAAAAGGTTTAAAAAAGTATTGTCTCCTTGTTTTAACAATAATCAATGCAAAAAATCATAACAAAACCTTTAAAATAAAAAAACATTATAAAACAAATGTAACTATAAAAACAAAGAAACAATCAATTATTCTTGCATATTATTCTTGCATGTGCATAATTGAGGTGCACTTACAACTGAAAGTCCTTGAGCTTGGGGAGCAAGTACTTAGTTGCTGCTTCAATGTTCTTTTTAAACACCTCCTGTTGTTCTTCATTAAGTTTGGGTGTCAACAACTTAATATACCTCTTAATAAAGACAAGAAACTGCTTCTTGTCAAAAGCAGGTTGTTCCTACAAAAAGTAAACGCACAACAAAATGATTATTTTCTGATATCAAGTTGACAGCTCAGAAATAAATTAAAGATGTTTCCACAACAAAATGACTATTTTCTAATATCAAAGATAAAAATAGAGGTTTGTGGTTTAGCCTAACCTGAAGTCTGAATGTGTCAACAATGTCAACAACCTTAACAGCTTGGTCATCAACACTCTCATCTTCTCCACCTTCAGCAGAAGGGTTTGCACCAATGTCTACATCAACTGCTCCTTTCACAACCCACTGAACAACAAAAATAGTTTTCAGGTTATCATCCCCAAGTGTACCCATTTTCTTATAAATGCACTTAGAAATTTAAATAAAATTGCACATCATCCAACTAACCTTCCCCTCAACTTCCCACAAGACTCCATTCGCAAGTTCTTTGTATGGGAAAGAGTCTGAGAGAAGCTCATCACCTACAAAACGAGGCATTAGTACAGCAAATATTAATCAAAGCATTCAATTATTAGATAAAAAAACAGGGTAGTATACAGTACACAACAAAACAAAAATAAATATGCATAAGAAAACCATCAAACAGTGAAACAATACTACTTCAAAAAATCAAATTTGAAATAGTGAAAAAATACTACTACAAAAAATCAAATTTGTAAGAGTGAAACAATACATACTAAACATAATTATAGGTCGGGTAACAATTTTCTATAAAGCATACTTCAAATTTAAGCAATAAAAAATAAAACTGATTATTTAATTGAACGATAGCAGTTCCTGAAGGCGAGCAATGGAGTTTGATCGAGATAAAAAAATCAAGTGGGATGTGAACCATCAAATCTCAATCCAATGAATGGACCAGATTGTTCCACTGCAACAACTGGGTCATTATCATTATTATTCCTATAATAATAAAGTCGCAAGTCCTTAAACTAATACTTCTATAAGCTTTCAAAACGTCCAGAATTCAGAATCATATCAAATTGCAACACTTGCTATCATATTTTGAAATATTGCCTCAATCTCATCTTAACTATAAAAAGAAACTATATGAAATTCAAGTACAACCAAATAAAACAAAATAGGAGAAACAAGAAAAAAACAAGTTAGTTAACGAATAAATAAACTAAGAACTTATTGAACATGAAAATACAACGTGCAGAATTTATTTTAGCTATATCAATGAAAAAAAATAAATCTAGCTATTTTCATCCAGCAAAAATAACTAGAACAAGCATGATAGTGCAACAACATAAGAATCAATTGAAATCAAAACAAAAAATAAAATAGGTGGCAGATCCAACAAATAATAAGAAAAATACAATTGGGATGCGGAATTGAAATAGATCTATGAGAGAATAATAGTAAAAAAAACGAAGAGTTGAAAAAGTAAAGATAGAAGCGATGCATCGATTAAAGTGATTAAATTACCGGTAAGGAGATCCTGGTAAACCAACATGATGAAAGAGTAGTTCTGTCTCGGATCGCTCCTGATCTTAGGGTTCCTGCGGCCAAACAAGGGTACGGAGCGACCAGAGAGTGAGAGTGAAGAGGGGTTGAAAATAAGCGTGTATATCGTATTTATAGACTAGGGTTTCTTTCCCATGGAAATTACGTTCGTGCCTCTGATAGTTTGGGAAATACCCAGTTTATCCTACATTCCTTTTTATTCACTTTTTTAATTTTGGACAAAATAATATATTATTGGAATATTCTTTTTTTTTCTTTCACACTTTAACTAGTTGCCCCATCTGGACAGGGACCCAGTTTTGAGAAAATTATACTCGTCCTGGTACCCTCAAAATTATACCTTTGCCCAACATTTTATAGAAATTACCAATTTTATTTTTTATTTTTAAAACAAAAAATCCAAACTGAAAAACACTTTTTTGGTACTTTGAAAAAAATTTGTTTCAGAAAAGTTGTTTGAAGTTTTTTGAAATATATTTTTATTTTAAAAATTTTAAAGTTTGAGTATTTCAAAATATTTTTGTGTTATGAAAAACTTGTTTGAATTCTTTAAAAGACATTTGGAGTCTTGTAATGGATAGATTTATTTTTGTTTTTTAAAGTTAAGATCATAGTTGGATTTTTTATGATGGATAGATTTATTTTTATTTTTTCAAGTCAAGATCATAGTTGGACTTTTACAAGATTTGTGATGGATAGATTGAGGTACAAAATATAATTTTTCTATTTTCAATGTGGATAATATCAGATTTTTTATTTAACTATATTTTTTTTATTACTCAATTGTCACGTTCTGAAAAAGTATTATGTGATTGTTTTACTTTTTAAATCTAATAGGAAGTTGTTTTCCGAAAAAACGGTCATTTGAATAAAAAAAATTTCAAACTATCCATTACAAGACCTAAATTTCTCTGGGGACCGACCTAGATTGTTTTTTTATTTTTTTATTAATTATTTAATTAAATTATTTAAAAAAATACTATTAATAAAGTAAAATAAAATACATTAATAAATTATAAATTAATTTAATTATTATTATTATAATAATAAATAATTATTATAATTATAATTAAAAATGATTATAATTAAAATGACTAAATTATATTATAAATTTCAAATAAAATACATTAAAATTGAAGAAAAAAATATATCAAATTTGATAGATTTAATTTTTTATATATTATTTTTTTCTTTTTTTAAAACCAATTGCTTATTTTTATTTTTTTATTAATTATTTAATTAAATTATTTAAAAAAATACTATTAATAAAGTAAAATAAAATACATTAATAAATTATAAATTAATTTAATTATTATTATTATAATAATAAATAATTATTATAATTATAATTAAAAATGATTATAATTAAAATGACTAAATTATATTATAAATTTCAAATAAAATACATTAAAATTGAAGAAAAAAATATATCAAATTTGATAGATTTAATTTTTTATATATTATTTTTTTCTTTTTTTAAAACCAATTGCTTATCGTATTACTAATTTTTTCTTTCGCTAAAGTTTCTCATAACAACGTAGAAGGATACCGAAAAACAATTGATCGCATGATAGTTGAGGAAGTAATATATTCATTCTCATTTATTTGAACTTTTTAAATATTTTATTTTTGATACTTGTTAAAATTTACTTTTGTTTATTTTTTACATATCAGTTTTATTGAAAATCTTATCTCAAGTTTCAACACGAAGTTTCTAAGGAAGGGAAGGTCACTTGGACCGCATGTATCTATTTGTTATGTTATCATATTGTTGAAAAATATCGTATAGATATGGTCAAATTTCAGTTCGATTTCCATCAGAGAGCTAGACGAGTTCGACGACATCCTAGAGGTGGGACAAAAGATCATTTAAGTGAATATCATTGATATAAATTTGATGTTTTTTTTCTCAAATGTGATGTGTTTTATTCGTTAATTTAATGTATTTCATTTTATTTTCATGTTATTAATATAATTTTCTTTTTATCATTATTATTATTATTTGTTTAAATTTTGATGTATTTTTTCTTTAATTTAATGTATTTTTTTAAAATTTATAATATAATTTAATAATTTTAATTATAATAATTATTTATTATAATAATTATTTATTATAATAATAATAACTAAAATATTAAATTAATATATAATTTATTAATTTATTAATATATTTTATTTTACTTTATTATTAGTATTTTTATTTTTTAAATAAATTAATTAATTTTACTTTATTAAATAATTAATAACAAATGTTAAAATAAAAATGAAAAAAAAATATAGTAATAAGTCGCTCCTCGGGGAAGTGATCTTCTATTGAGTTTGAAAAAAAAATTCATTCAGGTGGTCGATTTCCCTAAAAACTTACTGGATTTAAAAAATAGAATAATCGCGTAATATTTTTTCAAAATGTGGCAATTGAATAATAAAAACAAAATAAGATATTTAAATAAAAAAGTTGATAACTCTGTGTCTATTAGCTTATAACATTTGAAACATAAATGTAAATTTTTTTTCTCTCTAAATATCTCACTATATTGAAACAATATAAAGCTCAATTAGCCCAAATCCACAAAAATTACAAATAACATGAATGGAGTATAATTATCAAGAAAAATTTACCCTATACCCCTTCTATTATTCATGTACCCTCAAAAATTAAATGAAAATACTAAAATACCTTCGTATATATAAAAAATTAATTTTTTTTTTATTTCTTCATTTCAACATTTTTGTAATAGAATAAAGAGTCAAAAGAATTTTTTTTCCAGGAAAACTTTTTTTAAATTTTCCGGTACACAACTTTCATTCCGGAAAACTTAAATAAGTTTTCCAATAGAGAACATCATTTTCGAAATTCTTTTTTGAAGTTTTCTGTAACTACCGAAAAACTTACACTGTCGACAAACTTCAATGTGACATTTTCCGGTAATTGTTTGATTTTTAAAAAATATTTTTTAAATTAATTTTTTTTTGTTTTAATTTTTTATAATATTAATATTTATTTAATTCATTTGATTTTAACTAATTGTTCTTCAGTGGGCAGGACTAGAGGTAGAGACGGCTAAATTGTATGAAGAATACATGACTTTGAACCTTAATCGTCTATGAATCCTATTCTCGAACGGATTTGTCCTACACTTATATATGGCACACAACAATTTATGTTTTATTAATTAAGGTGTGTTAATTATTTATGGTGTATTAATTATTTAATGATGTATTAATTATTAATTATTTAATAACATATTTTATGATATATTAATTATTAATTATTTATGGTATATTATTATTTAAAAATATTTATGATGTATTAATTATTATTTATTGTGTATTATAAAAAGGGTGTGTACCATAAAACTTGTATCAAGTTTGTGAGAAAAAGTTGAACAAAGTTTTTCTATAATACAATAATATATTTTTACAATATTAATATTAATTATAATTATTCATACTTGTTTGGTGTCAAAAATATTTGTAACGGTTTATCTAATAATAATAGCGGTTTATCCATATCTTTTAACATTTATAAAAAAGAATAAAAAAATAGTGTGTACCGGAAATCTTTCCATTAAATTTTTTCGGTAGTACAAGATTTCCGATAAAAATAGTTGAAAACTTGAAAAAAAAGTTTTCCGAAAGTAAGGTGTGTATCGGAATTCTTCAAAAAATGTTTTTCGGAAGTTATCGGAAATTTTTTTCTGACTCCAAAAAAGATGAAATGATAAAAAAAAATATATATATAATTAACATTTTCATAAAATTATGAGATATAAGTATAGAAACGGGGTACAGGGTAAGTGTTTGAATTATTATTCCACCTTCCCTTCAGAATACTTTAAACAAGTAAACGTATAACATTGTTGCCTAAAAATCCAATATTAACAAAATAAATACAAATCTCTAAAGTCTACTTCCAAATCTCATATTTATTGCACAAAATGTCTTGTATGACCATCGAATTCTCTTAGATGAGCTCTAAACAATCATTTTTCACGGTTGCTTTCGTATACCCTAGATTATTTGCAAATTACCTCAGTCTTTTCGTAATTAAAAACACTACTAAATAACAATTTTATAAAACAATTCTAAATTATATTAAATGTATGTATCATTAAATGAATTTATTCTTATACGTTGCACGAGTTTATATAACTAGTATGTATGTATGTGTATATATGGAGATAGAGAGAGATAAAACACTAATTAAATAACATCATATAAGATAAATATTTTTTGAAATCAACAATCGAATTAAAAGAGAAGATTTTCAAAAAAGAGATATCTACATGTTCAGCTCGTGCAAATGCACAAGTACTTTGCGTTTATCACATAGATTATATCTACAAAACTTAATAGTAATATATAATCATTACTTATGTGAACAAATTGTCTCACAATTAACATCATATACAATTATACCGTTGATGTTAATCTTGGCGCATCTTATTGGAATCATAGACTATTATTCCAAACTTGCAAGGATATACATGTTAATCCACATAGGAGTCACTTGTAGTCTTATGCCAACTATAAATAAATGTTGGTACTCGCAGCATTCTTCTAACTTTGAGTTGGTTCAAATAAAGAAGTCACCTACTACTCTACGAACAAAAGTATCTGGTCAATGTTATTCAATATTATACAAAAAGCACCAACAATGTCTTTCCTTGCGTAAGACATTCCTGTTAACATGTTATAAACAAATTAAACCACAAATATAATTTAGGTTTAATTGTAGTTTTTGTCCCTCTATTATTATCAATTCACGTAATTGGTCCACGTATTTTAAAAGTCGATAATTTTGATCTTTCTCTCATATTTTTGAATTAAAAAACGATGATTTGACATATTTTTAACAACGTGACATACAATTCTATAATATAGAATCATCTAGATGCGTTAATTATTTATATGTCATTAATTAAATTAAAAATATGAAGAAAAAAAAATCGAAGTTGAAATTTAAGTTATGACAACATTTTATTCTCATTTAATATGTATTAATCATTCTACATCATCCTATCATATGTCACATTATTTAAAACATCTCACGTCATCATTTTTTAGTTAAAAAATCAGAGAGAGAGAGAGAGAGAGAGAGAGAGAGAGAGAAATCAAAACTGTCGACTTTTAAAATAGAGGGACCAATTTTATGAATCAGTAAAAATAGAGGGCTAAACTTGCAATTAAGCCTATAATTCAATACTTTATTAATACTTAATTTCAAGTGGTTTAGTTCATAACGAAATTTGGTTCAAACATTAAAATAAAATAAAACAATAATGATAACATTGTAGCTAGAGTTATTATATAAATCAATAATTGAAACACAAGCTTATGCGACAACTATTGTGTCTCATACTTCAATTTGTTTGCAAGTTTCCTTCGTTGAACATCTATTCTTCATACAAAAGCTTAGAAAATGGATGGTGGTAGAAAAGGGAAGTGATAGCTAGGTGATGAGTCTACCAACTCCTATTTTTTTAGCACTTTGTTACCAACTTTTATTTTACGTTCAATCTTTCTAGTTAATTTAATAGTTATTTGAACAAGAAATGAAATTTGAATTGTCTTGGATTATTTTTTAATGTTTTGATACTAATTCATTCTAATCAGACAAATTATCGAAGTTTTCTCATGTTGTTGTGATGTTACATTTCATTTACATTAAGGAATAGACACTCGAGAAATTACATAGGGTTAATGCTGGCACAAAGTGATCTTAGATGCACAAAATTGTCTTTTGATTGATACTTGAGCGCAAAAGGAAGGGTTAGGGGAGCATTGCGCTAGTCACCACACTGCAGTGCACATATTGGGATAACTCACTATCTTAAGGTGCAGTATGGAAGCATCGCAACACATTGTGTAGCTTGTTGCACAACAATTAATTTTGTGGCGGTGCATTGCGTTTGTAAACAACACAATATGCTGGTGTGCGTCCCCGTGTTATTATTTAAGTCAAAAAGCATAATTTTGTTAAGGGTTGGATTTTTGGATGCAAATAAGCAAGTTGCTACATCTGAGAGGAAACCTAGTGAAACCTTTATGTGTAATTTCACATTTTGTACGTATCTTTTATCAAACAATATGAGTAGCTAATTTAGTCATTGATTAAATATTGGATGAAACTTATTGAATTCATGCAATTATGGTTTTCGAATGTTATTTATGTATTTACAGCATGTTTGATTGTTGATGTATATTTGTTCTTATTGTTTTTTTTTTTTTGTGATTGACCACTATATAATTGATTTTAGGTATTATTTCCTTATTTGAAAATGACTATAGTAACTTGAATCAAAATATATGTTTTTATTTTAATATTGTTATAAAAGTATAAAGTATTTACACATGTCTATTAAATTAATGTTCATATATGCTTTGAGTAATAAATTAAACATGTGTAAATACTTTATACTTCTATGAACGTTCAGTTTTTATATCAGAAAATAGAACAATGTGCAGTTTTTATCGAAACAGACACACAATAAGCATTAATCATCGACACTTATCATCATCTAAATATAAGGAACACATATATCATAAATTTCAACAACGCATATAATCACACATGCACGTAATAATAAAACAATAAGCATCAAACGTTACTTGATTAGTTTTCATAATTTAAAATAAAAGGTGACATCGTAAGAGATTATTTAAAACATCTAACACGTAGCCTATTGCACTCTCCCCAAAGTGGTTCTAAACAAATCAATGATCATTACAGACGTAAGAGGATCATGGAAAATCCTTATTTAATAAACATACTTAATGTACTTATTAACAAGTTACTATATACAGAGTCAAACTCTATTCATACCTTAATCGACGATTCACAAATTATTAACTGTATTTGTAAAAAGAGTGATTCCTCTCTACTAATTGACACTTAAGCATTCAAATGAAACACAATAATTATTAAAAATGAAGATTCCATGAAAGGCAATAGATACATAAGATTTTCGTGTACCTTACCAATTGAGAACGATTTTGATTGGTGAGAAAATAATACGAGTTAATGTTCTTTGAGTTACCGACGACACACCAATAAACGAAATCAAAATTAATTTATGTGATACTTTTAACTTACCACCAGTCTTAAAAGCATAAGACTTTATGAAGTTAAGACTCTTATATAAAGATAAGTTAAGTGATCCAATGGGAACCAAAAGATATGATGCCAATTTGACTACTCAAAATTTAGAAAAACTGTTATTTTTTAAATTTGATCAATAACTAAATAATTAGCAAGAGATCCTAATCGATAAGTAGAGTAAAAATGAGATTGTCTGGTACTAAACATGTGTATTAATGGATTACCTCACCTAACCTAATCGATTAATCCATTGATATAATTATTTATTAATAAATTAACTGTTCTTAAAATAGTTATCTTATATTTATTATGTCACCAACAAAAAATCTATCTTGAGATATTCACCAAAGTGGTTATTGGATTAGGATTTTCAAAGAATTTGTTCTGATGGAAAAGTCTGAAGATATTCAATCTATATTTTAATATAACTAAAATAAGTCATGAGGTATTCAATTAAAAATATTTGAATTTTTTAAACAAGGTGTAGAAATCTAGTGGTATTCAATCAATTTTTTTTTACAATTTATAAAAAGTCTTGTGGTATTTAAGATCTTTTAAATTTTAATAGATTATTTTTAAAAACGGATTTCATGAGATTTTATTAGATTTTTTAGTAAAAAAAAATCTTTTACTACAATACGAGATTTTTATAGATTTTCATTTTTTATTTCTTTCATTTATGTTTTATGTCTCTCCCCTCTTTCTAGTCTAATAACCCCTTTGATTCATCTTTGAATAGCGAAATTCTTAATATATAACATCATCAACAACAAATTTTTAAATAAGTTTAGATGCATTTTTTTTATTTATTTACTTTTTTTAAATGTGTGCCTTTAAGTCCCAATTATTTTACTAGTAATTTTATTCTTCGATTTGTATCCCTTTTGACTTATTAGTCCCCCATTCAAATTTTATCCAAATTTTGATGAGATGACAATTTTGGCTCCACATAATACTTGAATCACATTTTAATGTATTTTATTTTTATAAAATAAAAAAAACAATCAAAGAATTAATTCAATCAATTTCCCCTCTCCCACAGCCACACTTCTTCAGGTGTTGCTCTCAAGACCATCCTTTCAAGTTGAAAACTCATAAAATCCAAAAAATTAATAATAATTTTAAAAAACAATGGCATTATTCGCTGTCTAGATGCCCTGCATATTCCACACACACAATTTATCTTAATTTATTTATTTAATAACTGAATCTGCTATAAATTTTAAAAATTGTATTCACTAGGAAAACTATGTTACCATCCTCTCTAATTTTAACATCGATGTAAAAAAATGGAATCAACAAAATTATTTTTCATATTTTTAACAAACTTAAACTGCAAAAGTCGTAGAAATACAACAAAAAAGCTGCAGAAGCATTGCGAGGGCGCAAATTTTGCAGCAAACTATGCTTAACTTACTTTTCATCTACCACTAGCTAAAAGATATATTACTTTTCATGTATCCATTGGTTTTGTTAATTTATGTACTGAGAATGAAAACTATTATATTGACGCATAAGAAAAGGAAATATAAGAGAAGATTGATATTAGGAAAAGAAAGGAAGAATATGCTTCACATAACAAACGCACAAAATAAATATTTGTACAAAAAAAATATATATAATAGCAATATTGGTAACTGTTAAATATAAAAAAGTATGACATATTTTTGTCAATGATTTTTTTATTTATTTATAAAACACAACACAAATGAAATAATTGTTACTGATACATAAATAATTATTTATTTATAAAACACAACACAAATGAAATAATTGTTACTGATACATAAATAATAATACGAGAGACTATTTGTAACTAATAAATATAAACAAAACACGTTACATATTTTTATCATTTATAGATATAAAAGAGAAACACAAGACATATATTTTAATATTGATACATAAAAAACACAAGAAAAATATTTGTCACCATTAAATATAAAAAACGTATGAGATATTTTATGTCCGTGATAAATATTAAAAAAAAAACACATAACATATATTTATCACTAATACATTAAAAAATACGAAATAAATATTGATCATTAATACATATAAAAACACGAGAGAAATATTTATAATAAATAAATATAAAAATAACATGTGAAGAATTTTGTCACAAATAAATATAAATAAAAAATACGAGAAAAATATATCACTAATAAATAAACAAAACACGAGATACATATGTGTCTCTGATACATAAAAAAACACAAGAACAAATTTATAATTAATAAATATAAAAAAGCACATAACATATTTTTGTTATTGATAAATATAAAAAAGAAATACGTGGTAAATATTTGTCATTGATACATAAAAAATACGAGAGAAATGTTTGCCACTAATACATTAAAATACACGAGAAAAATATTTATAACTAATAAATACAAAAAAAAAGTGATATATTTTTATCACAGATAAATATAAAAAAATGAGATAACTATTTGTCACTGATAGATAAAAACACATAACAAATATTAGTCACTGATAAATATATAAAAGCATAGGATAAGTGCTTGCCACTGATACATAAAAGAATACGAGACAAATATTTGTTGATTAATATTAAAAAATACGGGACAAATATTTGCAACTGATGCATAAAAAAAATGGACAAATATTTTTCAGTGATAAATATAAAAATTACAAAAACTATATTTGCCATTGAAGCATAAAAAAATAAGGGACAAATATTTGTCAATAATAAATATTGAATTAAAAACTTTTTTTTATATGTGTTTTAATGACAACAAACCTTATAAAATAAATATTAAGTTTTTTAAATGGTGATCTACTAATGTTTACATTTGAGTTTTTTTTTTAAAGAACATAAGTGGTTAAGCTTTAAGCCACTCACATAAACAAGTGTATTGTATGAACTCAACAATGAAGGAATTTAGGAACCTGATTCATAAATATAAATATGATTATCCTCGAGCCGATGATGATCGTTGCAATATGTTGCATCTCAATCACACATAAAATCTCTTGGAATAAGTCAAGAAAAAAATATAGGTCAAGATGTGTCTATGTGGAAATTAGAGGATGAAGAATCCAAATCTGAGAATGAATAATCTAGATTCGAGGATGAAGAATCCAGATATGAGTATTAAATTTTTCACAATCTTATATCTGAGGATAAACCCGAGAATGAACATTCATCAGAATATCAGGTCCGATGATCAATATTCTTTATAATTTCATATCGGAGGATAAATATTTATCAAAATTATAATCTCACAAATATTGAAAAAAGTAGTTGTCATAAAAGTAAAAAAGGACAAAAGTTGATAAGTTGTTCACACTATTCAAAGTTTACAAAAAACAAACATATAAGTGACATCACATCAATCATATACTTTCATGTGCAAAATAAGAACTTTCATCCTCGCACCCGATGATGGACTCTAGAAAAAATCATTATCTCGTATATAAAAAGGAGATATTATGTGAACAATACAAAAATACTAGGTTAACATTGTTCAAATTTATACAAAAGCCTTTGAAGTAAGACAAACACATCAATCATGATTTTGAAGTAAGGCAAGCCTTAGTTATTTTGCAAACCCGACGAAACTAGTAAAAACACAGTTTTGTAAGTCTGGTCAAGTTAAGAAAATACATTGTTGAAAAAGTGTAGATCAGATGACGAGTTTCTGAGCACTAGTGAAAATCTCACAAAGTTGTGAGGACTGGAATAACATATATTAGGTGAACTAATATAAATTATGTGTGTGAATCTTCTTAAACTCTACTCTATTTGTATTTATTTTATTCATACCATTAACACACATATGATACATGTTTCAAACTCATATTATTCTTCTTTAGATAATCATCAATAAGAGTATGGTTATTTTCTTCTAACTATCCTCACTCCAAAAACAACTTGAGAGGATAATATTAGTGCATGAACTAAATTTTAAAAATGATCACAATTCAACTTCTCTTCTCGTGACATTCACTTTTACTTTAATAAATATAAAAAATAACGATATAAATATTTGCCATTGATACATAAAAAAATACGACACAAATTTTTGTTAGCGATAAATATACATAATCACATGACGAATATTTACTATTGATACATAAAAAATATGTAACAAATCTTTGTCATAAAACGCGAGACAAATATTTATCACAAATAAAAAAAACTATATATCAAATATTTATTGTATGCTATGTCATAAAATACGAAAAAATATTTTTTGACAATACATATCAAATATTTTTCACTTGTTATCATTTTCAAAATCATTAATCATAATAATTTAAATCATTATTATTTTTTATTAATTTTATTTACTTATGATCTAAAAAAATATAGTAACGGTGCAGAAGCAAAAAGGTATTTTACTTTTACTAAGAAATTATTTATGATAGTGTCACGTAAACATGATTTAGGGGATACAATGTTAATCTTAAATTGTAAACTGTAAAATCTTGCATTTCGGCTGTGAATTTTTGGTAACATTCAGCTTTTCCGTAAAAAAAAAATGATGTGGTTATCCATTAAAATTACAGAACGTAGGAAAAAGAGAGACAGTGTATCCAATAGCGGGGGAAAGCAAAAATTCGAAAAAAACAGACAGAAAAACGTTCGACAACCGACAGAACGTTGCTCCGATCACCATCAACGACGAAAATGGACGAAACCATATCCCGCATAGTGACAGAACTCGAAGACCTCCGCGAAAACCACCACCCACAAAACCCACAACCACTCTCCCAACAATCGCTCTCAGATCTTCAAACCCTCCTCAAAACCTCACAACCCTTAAACCCTCTCTACGACGCCGTTTCACCTTCAAATCTCATCCCACCAATCGCCACCGCAATGGACTCATCGCCAACTTCTCACTCTCTCCTCGCTTCTCACGTCTTCCTCTCCTTCCTCCTCTCTCCAAACGCTCCCGTTTTCACTCTCTTCACTCCTCTATCCTTCCTCTCATTTCTCCGTTCCATTCGCCGTTCATTCAAAAATAATAACCCTAACAATAACCCTAACCACATTCGTAAACGAAAACGCAAAAAAAATCAACAAAACGACGACGCTGAACCTAATTCCCCAAATTCTTCACAAAAATTTGATGTTAGGGTTTTGCTTCAACTTTTCGAGAAGCTTGTTAACGTTATGTCATTAATTCACCTCGATCGTTTCCCCGAATCTCTCAAATCGTTAATTCAAACCGTTTCCGAGATTCCGTTAACAGCTATTGAATCATGTGGAAACGAGATTCAGTATAGGAATTTGGTTACTCTATGCTCGAGGGTTTTGAAAGAGGTTTTGAAACCGGAGCACGGCGAACCTTCGGAAACGGCTGCGGAGGTTTTGAAGTCACTGTCTCCGCTTGTTTTCATGCCGAAATCGCAGGCGAGGAGTTTTGCTGTTGGTTTTGTGATTGGTCTTGGTAGGGATTGTGATGGTGTGAAGAAAGCTTTGGTTAATTTTCCGAGGTATTTGGCGAATAAGGCGCCAGATAAAGCTGAGCCTAGAGCTTTGGCTGTTGATTTTATAATGGAGGTTGTTAGGGTTATGGAATTGGTGGATCAAATTGGGTTTGTTAAGTATGTTGTGAAGATGAGTCAAGGGAAAACTAATCTTAGGCTTTTGGCGGTTGATCTTATTTTGAATTTGGTGACGACATTGAAGGACCCATTAGTTTTGAATGTCAATTCGATGGAGGAGGAAGAAGAAGGGAGTGAGGTTTGGGGAATGTGGTGTTTGGAGGCGTTGGTGAAGCGTTGTTCGGATGTTAGTGCCACGATTCGAGCGCGGGCTTTGTCGAATTTGGCGCAGGTTGTTGGGTTTTTGTCAGGTAGTGATAAGGCTAGTGTGGTTTTGAAAGAGTTTATGGGTTTTGGTGATGGGAATGGGAATGTTGGGGCTGTGAGAGGAAATGGAATCAATGAGATGTTGAGACGAAGGTGTGTGGATGAGAAGGCGGTTGTGAGAAAAGCTGCTCTTCTCCTTGTTACTAATTTGACTGCTTTACTTGGTGGTGCTATTGATGAAGTGGTGCTCAAGACAATGGGGATGGCTTGTTCGGATTCGCTTGTTAGCATACGGAAAGCCGCTGTTGCAGCTCTTTCTGAGGTACTTTTGTTTCCCTTTCTTCATGAGGTTTTTGTTTTGATGTGTTTTATGGAGAGGCTGAATTGTAAACTGATGCAAAATGCTAAGTTTTAGATAATTGGATTGAGAAAACTTATGTTATTTTCGTTTTTGTTTTTCATGTAAGAACTATTTGGATTTTTACTAATGATTGCATAAATATTATGCTATGTTTTTGTTGTATTTAATTTGAATTTAAATGTTTGTAAACAAGACAGTTCGTAAAAATAACATTTTTTTTTGGCATCTTTGGTTAATGAGATGGAAGTGGAAGGGAAGTATAGAGATTTAATTTTGATATAGTCTTTGGTTAGGAATGGGGGGAGAAATAAATAATCCCTTCCTTATTTGGATTTTGGTTAACAAGTAGAGTTGAGCAATTTAAAACTAGTTTTCTTTTATTCCGTTGTAATATTTCATCATATATTTATGGGTATAGCGAGGGAGGTGTTTTAATCATTATATTTTAAATTTTTATCAACTCATATTTTCACTCCTTCATATTTCTAATTTTGGAGGGGAGTCAAAATTGAGTGAGGAAAGATTTGGGCCTCTCCATTTCCCTCTCATACTCTCTCCAAACTATTAAACTAAACAAGAAAAATTCATTGATGTTCCTCCCCAACATTTTCCTCTGACCAAAGAGTGTCAGCATTTTATTTTATTTTCTATTTTCAAATGTCAAAATTTTCCTCCCAACAATTTTTTTCTTTCTCTATATACTTATTTGAAAACAAGAAAATAAGGTGGCAATTTTTCAATTACAAATGAAAAAAGAAAGACATTTTCTCAATGTAAAAAAGCTCTTAATTACCTATATTTTTCTGCTTGAAGTATGTTATGCTGAATAATAACTTGCTTGCTGCATTAAATAATGCTTTTAAATGTTGAATTGGTAGGTGTCTGCTATACAGATAGGTGCTTAGCTAGTCCAGGGTTAATTAGACTCTGCCTGAGATGATTTGGTATGCTAAAAGTTATTTATAAAATCTTAAGAAATCCAAGAATGTTATGACTTATGAATCTCATTAGTCCCATAAAAGTCCTGCTTTTTCTTTGTATCTTTTTACTACTAACAATATATGATTTATGGAATTTATGTTACCATTATGTAGGCTTTCAGAACATTCTCATCTGAAACGGTAATAACTGAGTGGCTACATTCAGTTCCTCGCCAAATAGCTGATAACGAATCCAGCATCCAAGAAGAATGTGAGAATGTGTTTCAAGAACTTGTTTTGGACCGAATATCTAGAGCTGCAGCTGCTACCTCTTCATATAGTGAATCTACATCTAGTGGAAAAAAGAAACAAAAATGTTTGGAGAAAGAGATGGAGATGCCTTTCCCCCAAGGAATTATGTATCTCCTGAGAGAGATTTGCAATGGGGAGGTGAGTCCTTGGGTGAAAAAAATTTGCACAAACCTAGGCAAAAAGAAACGGTTGAATCACAAAATTGTTGCTGCACTTCAAAATATAATCAAGGCGTCTGAGTCTGTCTGGTTGAACCATAGCAAGCCAATAGAAAAGTGGACTGCCCCACCAGGTGCTTGGTTTCTTTTATCAGAGGTGTCAGTATTCCTTCCCAAAGCGGTGGACTGGGATTTTCTTCATCATCATTGGCAGCTTCTTGACAAACATAAAGTGAAAGGTGAGTTTAGAAGTCCAATTGTACAAAGAAATGCTTTTGAAGACGAAGAAAGCATTGAATACAATAATGTAGCCTGGGCTAGTGACCGAGTTTTTCTCTTGCAAACTATCTCTAATGTTTCTGTGGAGCTGCCACCTGAACCTGCTGCTGATTTGGCTCATAACTTACTCAAACGAGTTGAAAAATTCAACATGCATTCAACAGAGGTAAACATTACATGCTAGTATTGATTAAATTTATAAACAAAATCCTTACACTAGTGCTTCTTAATCTTGCCTCATTATTGAATGGCTCCCTTGTGATGTCGTGAATGTGTGATAATCTGTCATTTTTAAGCATATGATTTTACCTGTTCTGCATGATTAAGAAGTTCATAAACTACTTTCTTGGGATGTTTCTCTGCCTTAATTACCATCTTTTGCGTCATGTTTCATAATTTTGTAGCGCATCAAATATTGTAGCATCAAACCTTTCAACGATCACAGTTTCCTTGGCTGGACGTCCTCTTGAAATTATCACTCTATCGTTCTATAATTTTAAGATCTTTGAAACTTTTCTCCATCTGATGCTTAAGCTTTCATCCTATTCACACCCTTCATGTGCCAACAATAAGATAACAGGCACTCTTAGGCAGCATTATTTGCTTATAAATATTATTTTTATGATAATGTTAGTTTCACAAGCAATCAGTTGTCCCACAGTCTATACTTTGATATCAAATCATATTATATTGCTTATGCACAGTTAGTGGAACAAATGTTTTCGTAGAAAAGTATAAATCGGCATTCTTGATAAAAAAAGGTATCGGTATCATATAGTGTATTACAAAACTGTAACAAATTGCTACTTTTACTAATAGTGTATTACAAATCTATAATTAATTGCTACTTTTGCTGACAGGTTGATGCTCATGTAAAAGCACTTAAAACATTGTGCAAGCGAAAAGCTTCAAATGAGACGGAGGCAGAAGCATTAGTCTTGAAATGGGTACACCAAGTTCTGTCCAAAGCTTCTGAAATAATAGAAACTTTTATTTCAGATAACTCAGAGCAAAATCCAGAAACTGACTTCTTCACTCCACCTAGAAGTGGGACTAGTAAAAGTAGGAAATCAGTTAAAAAGCGCAAGTCATTGTCAAAAGCAATTACAGCAGTTTATACAATTGGGTCTTTAGTTATTGTCTGCTCATCTGCTGATATGAGTGCGGTAGTTCCATTATTGCACACTATCGTCACCTCTGGGAATTCTGGCCCGAAATTAAATAAACTACCCGGAGCTGCAACCTCTCTACAACAAGAAGCTCCTTCTTTTTATATTCATGGGTGGTTGGCCATGGGCAAACTTTGCCTTGCTGATGGGAAGCTCGCAAAGAACTATATTCCTCTATTTGTACAGGTTGGTCTTGAGACTTTGATTGTTTTATGTCTCAAGGACTGATATATGCTGTCTTACTTCCTAATCAAAATATATTCTGTTTTGGAATACAATTGCAGGAGCTTGAAAAGACAGAATATGCAGCTCTTCGAAATAATATTGTGGTCATGATGGCAGACTTTTGTGTTCGGTACACTGCTCTTATTGATGGGTAAGCGTTGTAAGAGATACTGCATTGAAGTTATTTTGGATTAAATAAATATAATGATGGAAATGAAATAATCTAGCATTCTTATTCAAATTGATATACAAGTAACGGCTGATATAAACAGAGGGAAACTATTACTTTGTGCTGAGGAAGAAGTCCAATATGTTCACATTATGCATAATATATTCTCTTTGCTAACTTCTGTTTTTTTGAAGCTATCAGTTACATAACCAAGATCACAAGGTGTCTCTTAGATCCCTGTGAACTTGTGAGAAGGCAAACATTCATATTGCTATCAAGACTGTTGCAGGTATTTTATTTCCTTCTATAAGTTCGCTGTTTCTATTTCTTACCTTTTAATTATCTGACGTATAAACCTGTCCACCCTTGGGGTGGGAGATTAAAAAGATCATTTGCTAAATGTACTTTATTTTTCTTTTATCCTAGAGGGACTATGTGAAGTGGAGAGGTGTGCTATTTCTTCGTTTCCTTCTGTCACTTGTTGATGAATCAGAAAAGATTAGGCAGTTAGCAGATTTTCTCTTTGGAAACATTTTGAAAGGTTTGAAGCTTTACCTTGGTAGTACATGCAGTTATATAAATTGAACAACGTTTCTTTTACTTTTAGGACTTTGACTAGTGTTTTCTGTCACCAGTCAAGGCTCCTCTTCTAGCATATAACAGTTTTGTTGAGGCTGTTTATGTTTTGAATGACTGCCATGCTCATAATGGACACCGTGAGTCCCAAGAATCACGAACAGAAAGCCAACTTTTTTCCATCAGGTAAAGGGGTTCCAAATTAGCAACTGGTTAGACAATTATGTTGTTAAATTATTGTGCTTATGTCTGTCTGTTGCATCATTTTTGTAGGGGTTCTGATGAAAAATCAAGGTCTAGAAGAATGCACATTTATGTTTCTCTACTAAAGCAAATGGCTCCTGAGCATCTTCTAGCAACCTTTGCCAAATTATGTGCAGAAATTCTAGCTGCAGCTTCTGATGGTATGCTCAATTTAGAAGATGCAACTGGACAGTCCGTTCTACAGGTATCGATCTTTACCAGCAATCGTCATCAAGTTGTCCTGACTCCAATGAATATATATGTGTGTGTGCGTGCTTGTAAGTTGTAATGCATGCACATCTCAATTTATGTTCGAATTATAACGTTAACTGTGGTACCAGGATGCTTTTCAAATTCTTGGCTGTAAAGAGATACGCATTCAATCTACTCGTGTATCATCTGAATCGGCAGATTTAGAAGAAGAAGGGGGAGATGGATCTGCAGCTAGAGGAAAGGCTATAACTCAGGCAGTCAAGAAAGGCCTTATTCAAAACACTATACCCATTTTCATAGAGTTGAAACGTCTTTTAGAAACCAAGAACAGTCCTCTCATAGGCTCTCTCATGGAATGCCTCCGGGTCCTTCTCAAGGACTACAAGAATGAAATTGATGACATATTGGTTGCTGATAAACAGCTGCAGAAAGAGCTTATCTATGACATGCAGAAATATGAAGCGGCAAAAGCTAAAGCAACAGTTGCCGAGGCTGTAGCCTCCATGCCAAAATCAGGTGCAAATCAATCACCTGATGTTTCTACGAATTCGGCTAAGGAACAAGGACAAACACATGGACAAAATGAGGATAGCGACAAATTTCCAAGTGGTTCAAAAATTGCTTCAGCAATGGCAGATGCTGCAGCTGCAGCAAAGGCTCGTTCTGTGCTCAGGGATATTAACACGGGGGCAGCAACACCACCGCTTAGTTCTTTGAAAGTTCCGAAAGTCAAGTCTGTTACTGGTGGATGCATATCTAAAGTTGATAAGCGCTTGGATGTCTTAAAATCTTTGCGGAAAAAACATTCTTTCGATTCTGATGAAGAAAATTAAAATTTATTTGAATTCTCGTTTTTCCTTCTTCTATGTGCCTATGGAGCCCAAAAGACAGGTATTTTCAGACTAGTATAGGGGCTCATTCGTTTTCTCATTGTTCATTGACGCTGATGTAAATATGTAGCAACATCACCAGAACTTATTTTGATGTAAATATGTTAGCAACATCACGATAACTAATTTTCGTAAAAGACTAGTAACGTGCCCGTGCAAAATATTTCTAACACTAAAACATAAGTAATAAGTAGTTCATACATTCAAGACATATATAGGTTAAAGACAGAGTTAGACTTGCATTGCATGAGTGAATAAAACAATCTAACACTGTAATATTGAGTCTTAGTTGTCCAGTGCATTCCGTAACATTAAAACAGAAACAAAAGGATAACAAAGTTTAGGCAGCAATACTAGTCATATTGATCACACTGTTCAAGTTAATATTCACAATAGAATAACTAAGTTAAACTAACTCTTGTTAGTTTACAACACAATATGTTTATTTGTTTTAAGATTCTATTGCATAGTGTAACTAACTAATCTGAATCAATTAGCTAACGCTATAATTACTTATCTCTATGTGATCATTTGTAAAAACTTAGAGAATATAGAACTACTAAGTTCCTTTTCTCTTTTTATTTGCTTCAGTTTGTATGGTGATTTTGATTTCCATTATGGTATAGAAGTGTAGTTATCTGATGCAGATATTCAGTTATCAAATGTAGGGTTTCCGGAAGTAAGATAAAAGATTACCATTAGAGGTGAAAATAGGGCACGTCAGACCAGACTTTGAAATGTCTGAGTCTGACATACGATTAATTTTTTAGGCCTAAGCCTGACCTACGGCCTATCATATATATATTTTTTCCGGTCTGGCATGACCTTTTTAAAAGCTGGTCTGACTTGGTCCGGAAGCCTATTTAAAAGTCTTATTCATATTAAAACATTTAAATGTTCTACTCATACTACATGATGCTCTCTACATACCAATATCAATGTGTATATATATATATATATATATATATATATATATATATATATATATATATATATATTAAACAAAAAATAATTTTGTTAACAAAATAATTTTAAAAAAAATCTGAAACAAACATTCTTTAAACCTTAAAACATAATTCTTGATTTCAAATAACATATTTTTTATTTTTATTTTTTTTCTTCTGAAATAAACCCACCCATTATTACCTCTCAAACAAATATGGAATGATTACTAAGTTATTGACTAATTGAATGATTACTGAATATGGAACGACTACCAAATATAGAACGACCTGATTGCCTAATTGATAGAATTTAAAGTAGGAAATAATATTATTAATATAATAATAAAAAATAACATTAATAAATAATTAAATATATATAGGCCGACCTGTCAGATCTAATATGATTTTTTATAAGCCTGAGCTGACATATTTAAATAAATAGACTTTAAAAATAGTCTGAGCCTTAGCCTTTTTATTAAATAGGCCAGTATGTCAGGCCATAGTCCCACGATCTAGTCTATTCCCATCCCTAATTACCATATGCAGGGCTATCAATGTAGAGTTACCAAATGTAATGTTATCGGGTGCACGACTACCAGATATAGGGCAATGCATTGATTGACAATGCTTCATCGACGGTCCTTACGATAATATGTGGTTTCTCTAAAGGTTTGGGGCTCTGTAGGGCTTTTGTTGATGAGTTATGGGAATGTTGGAGGTTTGAAATTGAAAAAGAGTAAATTTGTGGGAATTAGATTCTTTAAAATAAGAACAAAGTCACTGAAGGTAGCAAATTTAAAGGCGGAGAATCTGACCTCATATTTGTGTGTATTCAAAAAGAAAGATCACAACTTTGATAAAAGAGATTGATTTTAGTGCTATTGGTTGGTATGTCTTTCAATATATTCAAAGACTTCTTACGATGGATTGGGAACTCATGAATTGTCACTCGTAACATTAGCCTAATATTATTTATAAGGATTGTTTGACTATATTTTCTCATTTGATGGATTCTGATATTAGAAGAGTTTCTACTTCCAAGTCCCAGCTTAATTTCTATAAAATATTTCTTCATTATTATGTTGTCAATCAATAAAAAAGGTAAAATATCAAGATTTAAAATTTTACTTGAAAAATGTTAAATTTTTGCAAACAAAATACCAATAAATTTTTACCAATAGTATGAGCATAAACATTGTTACATCTATTCATCAAATTCTTATATGAACATATTTTACTAAACATGAAAGTTGATTCTCCATTAAATTCTTCAAAACCAAATTTAATAGATACCAAATTTTGTAGTTTTTTTTTCCTGAAAAATAACTTTACTTGAAATGCTAAAATTAGAATATTACACTTAAATTAATCATGAGTTATTCATCTATATTTCTAGATAACAAGAAAGTAACAATTGTTGGAACACAATCAAGAATGGAGGGTGAATCAATGGCGAAAATTGATAATTGAAATTGTGGTGTTTTAGAAAATGATGGAGAAAAGAGAGAGATTATGGAAGAAAATTATTTTCTGATTTTCATTAGTATATCAAAATGGCATTAGTTTCTAAAACTATACACACAAAAGTATTTATATGGGGTACAATGTGGAACCAAATTAATTTGGCCCAAAACAACATTTGAATTATATTTAACTTCCAATACACCACCTTAATTCAAATGCTCCACATTCTTCATGCCTAGCTTCATCACAAGTTTGTTGAAAACTTCATTCGTAACGCCTTTCGTCAACAAATCTGCAACTTGTTCTTCGTTTTTGCAATACCCCAAACGTAACTGTCCGGAACTCACTAGTTCCCTCAAATAGTGAAACTACATCTCAAGATGCTTGCTCCTCCCATGTGCTATGGGATTCTTAGCAAGGTTGATGGCTGAAACATTGTCCATCAACAGCAAAACGGCTCCTCTCGTGTTGCTGTCCAGCTCACGCAGCAAGTTCACTAGCCAAACAGCTTGGCATGCACATAATGAAGCTGCAATATACTCCGCCTCGCAAGAAGAGAGAGCAACCACCGGCTCCTTTTTAGAACACCAAGAGATTGGTGCCCCTTTGAACATAAAAACATAACCGGCCGTTGATTTCCGATCGTCCTTATCTCCGCACCAATTGGAGTCGGTGTATTCGAGTAATTCGCAACTTTTGTCCATGTCACTTGCAGGAAATAAAATTCCACAGCCAAGAGTACCTTTCACATATCTTAGTATCCTCTTAACTGCTGCCAAGGGTGATACCTTTGGCCTCTCCATGAACCTACTTGCAATACCGACACTAAATGCTAAATCTGGCCGCGTATTGCACAAGTAACGCAATGATCCTATCAATCTCCGGTATTGAGTAGGATCCACATCTTGCTCATCTTCACTCTTGGACAGCTGTAAACGTGCCTCAGCTAGTGTTGTGGCAGCATTGCAATGCTCCATATCACGCCTCTTCAAGATCTCCATTGCATACCTCTTTTGATGCATGAGAAGCCCCAACTTTGTCTTTTGGAATTCTATGCCTAAGAAGTATTTCATTGTGCCAAGATCAGTCATTTCAAACTCCCTCATAAGCTCTTCTTTGAACTTTGAAATGTAACTTTCGCAGCTGCCCGTAATCAATAAATCATCCACATAAAGACAAAATATGATTACTCCTTCGCTTGCATCCGACTTCACATAAACACCATGTTCGGATACGCACTTCTTGAAACCAATGTCTATAAGAAAACCATCTATGCGTTTGTTCCAAGCTCTTGGGGCTTGTTTCAAGCCATAGAGTGCCTTCCTTAACTTGTAGACCCTTGCCTCTTGATTTTTAATCACAAAACCAGGTGGCTGTCCAACATAGACCTCCTCATCAAGTGGACCATTCAAAAATGTCGATTTGACGTCCATTTGATATAACGGCCAGCTGTTGTTATTAGCTATCGCAACAGCTAACCAGATGGTTTCTTGTCTTGCTACCGGTGCGAATACCTCATCAAAATCTATCCCTTCTTTTTGGAGAAATCCCTTTGCAACTAATCGAGCTTTGTGCTGGATTATTTCACCTTTCGGATTCGCTTTCACTTTGTAGACCCATTTCACACCAATAGCCTTTTTGTCTTTCGGTAAGTCAACCAAAATCCATGTATTGTTCCTTTCAATCGATTCCAGCTATTCCTTCATAGCACACATCCACTTTGGATCACTTAATGCCTCCTCCGTATTCACCGGTTCGGATTCGGCCATTAGAGCGAAATGAATAAGATTACCCTCATTGTTGATCTCGCTATCTTGGAACAATTCACAATCACAGAGTCTTTGAGGCAATCCTCTTCGCCTTGTTGATCGTCTACTTGATTCACCTGTTTCGGTTCTGAAAGGTTGCTGTATAGCGCCTTCAACAGGCTGAAAATTCTGATTTTCCTGCAGAAAATCGATTGGCAAATCGATTTCCAGCTCTCCAGAGGCTCCAGAATGTTGATTTTCTTGCTGACAATCGATTGGTAAATCGATTTCCACCTCTCCAGACTGATTTTGCTGCAGAAAATCGATTGGTGAATCGATTGGCACTTCTCCAGTAGCTCTAGGATTTCGATTTTTTTGGCATAAATCGATTTGCAAATCGATTGGCACTTCACCAGTAGCTCCAGGATGTCGATTTTTGTGGCATAAATCGATTGGTAAATCGATTTCCTGAGCTGATATGGCAGTTTTTCTACTGTCAAACTGTCATATCTCATCCACGATCACATCTCGACTAATTACGATCTTCTTGCTACTCACATCAAACAACTTGTAGCCTCCAGTAGGATGATATCCGACAAGCAACATCATTTCACTCTTGTCATCAAGCTTCTTTCGAAGCTGTCTCAGAATATGTTGAAATGCTACCGAACCGAAAACGCGCAAATGACTCAAATTCGGTTTGAATCCAGACCATACCTCTTCTGGAGTCACCTTTTCCAGCTTCTTTGTAGGACACCTATTCAACACATAGGCGGATGTAGCAACAACTTCTCCCCAAAGCTCTTTCGGCAAATTCTTCCCTTTCAACATGCTACGCACCATGTTCATAATTGTCCGATTTTTGCTCTCGGCCACGCCATTTTGCTGAGGCGTATAGGGTGGTACAACCTCACACACTATACCCTAATCATCACAATACTTCCCAAATTCTCTCGAAATAAATTCGCCTCCGCCATCAGTTTTGAGAATTTTGAGTTTGTGACCGCTCTGCCGCTCAACCATAGATTTAAATCGTTTGAACACCTCAAATACCTCATCCTTCCTCTTTATGAGATAAATCCACAGTTTCCTACTAAAATCATCGATAAATGTGGCAAAGTATCGATTACCTCCATACAAACTGACTTACATTGGTCTGCACACATCGGAATACACCACCTCAAGCTGATGTTTAGTCCTATGACCTGCATCTTTGCTGAAACTATTCTTGTGTTGCTTCCCTTGTATACGCTCTTCACATATCTCAGCTGGAATATTGATACTAGGCAGTCCGGTCACCATCTCATACTTTTGCAACGCGTTGAGATCTCGAAAATTCAAGTGTCCAAGACGGTAGTGCCACAACCATTCATCACGACTTGCCGTTGTAGCTAAGCACATATGCTCCATGATTTCCAATTCAATCTTGAAAGTCCTATTGGCAACCATAGGAGCCTTAAGGATCAAAACCCCGTTTTGGTCCAAAACGCGCAAAACCTTGTTTTCCATGCGAATCATGTAACTCCTCTCAAACAATTGGCCAATACTCAAGAGATTACACTTGATTCCGGGAATGTACAACACATCTTTGATCAAGGAATGACCACCATCCTTTCTCATGATCAAAACATCACCAACACTGTCAGCCGCTAATGTCGTGTCATCCGCGAATTTCACTCTACTTCGCGTGGCTTGATTGATCTTCACGAACCAATCATTTCTTCCCGTCATATGTGTCGAACAACCTGAGTCCAAGTACCACTCATTTCTCCCTTGGGCTCCATCTCGAACTGTTACCATTGCGCTTTTCTCCGAATGCGTTATTGCAGATTTTTCTGCACTGCAATAGTTGTTGTCCAGACACTTCCTCTTGTCACAGTTGCTGTCCAGCACCTCTTTAATGCCATAGTTCTCTTCCGTGATCATTACAAGAACCGTGTGATAGCATTTAAACAAGTGTACTGAATCGTTGCAAGTAATAATAAAACGGTAGTACCGAGTGTCGAACTCAAGGATTGCGTTTTACTATTGAATTATATTTGATTACTAGAATTGAACAAAAAGGTTCCCAAGTTGATTGAAATAATGTTTGAAATTAACAACAATAATAAAATTGATCTTTTATAATGAGAAAAATGTCAGGGATGAGTTTCACTTTGAATCCAACCTTGGTGTCTAATTTGATCCTAGTTACTGAATTCCTTTATTGAATTATTACCGAATTCTCTTTATTATTCTTGCCCTAATGTCTTAGTGACAGAGCCTTTAATTCCAAAGTAACCCATAATTCATTAGTGGATTTAAGATTAGAATTAAGCATTACCGTATATAAATTCTCTTGTAAATTATTGCTTTGCAACTAATTTAATTGATTTCATGACCTGCATCTATCCCTAGACTACAATTTCATGAATTTCTCATCTCAAGCATTCGTAAAGTCCACTTCCGTTTCAAAATACAAATCGTAGAACATTTTAATGTTGATCAAGCAATAAAAAGCATTAAGCACAGAGATGAGAAAAACAATTCAATAAACTCATTCATATAACTAGAAATCAAATCAGAAAAATAAGGGTTTCATCTGGTTACACTCATCCCTAACAAATAGGGTTTAGTTACTCATGACAGAAATAAAAGAGATAAAGATTAGAGAAGAATTACAAGAAGGATTCATGAATGATTCTTGATAAAACTGCTCCAATGGCGTTAGAAACGGTCGTCTTTGAGTTTCTATGCTAGGACACAAGTCTCACAAGTTCCCAAGAGTCAAAAAGATCCCATAAACAGTAAAAATTTGTGTTTTTATGATTGCTGATGCGCGTCACACGCAAGGCGCGCGTTGACAGAACTGAAACACGAGAAATGCGCTCCAAGCGCACAACATCTGCTGTCTGATGTATTTTGCATTTTTCTCATCTTTTGCGTCTGAATTTGGTCCCGGTGTCTTCATGAAAGTTGTAGATATGGATCTTAGCTTTCATTAGCACTTGGAGTGACACTAATGGGACATCTAGAACTCCAGATATGGCTGAAATACTCCACATATATCATGTTGATTTTTCACCAAAATTCAGCACTGCACTAAAACAAAACGCAATGTAAAATTACGACAAATTCCTACTTAATCAACGAAATAAAAACAAAAAACATTTTATTAACTCAAAGAACAAAAATCAACAAAATGTATCAAATAAATCCTTAATTTAACTGATGATTGAAGATAAATAAGACTAAAACAGTGGGAAAATATGCATATGATGAAGAGTCATCACCGTGTTATCATAATCCACGTCTTGTCTAGCAACCTTAGCCTCATCCGCATAATTCTCCATTGGTTTCGCTCTACACTCTCTTGCGAAATGCCCAAGCTTTTGACAATTGTAACACTTCTTGGTACTTTTGTCGAATGGCTTGTAGTTGTCTTGACCACCACCTTTGGAACTGCCCTTACATTTCCTTGAATTTTGTGACTCTTTTCCATCAAAATTCTGGAAATTTTCCTTTCCTCTAGAAGGCCATTTCCCTTTCGTTTTCTTATTCTTCTCGTTGAAACGGGTTTGCAAAGCAACTTCCGCTTTGGCTTTATCGTTTCCTCTTTCGTCCATCCTTTGTTCATGAGCTTCCAATGAACTTTGAAGTTCATCTTTGGTCATCGTATTGAGATTCTTCGATTCCTCAATCGCCACCACAATATTATCGAATCTTGGTGTTAAAGAACGCAATACCTTCGACACAAAATTCTGTTCGGAAACGGCTTCACCACACGACTTCATTTGATTCCCCAAGCGTGTCACACGCGTCACGTAATCGTTAATCGTTTCCTTGTCTTCCATTTGAAGTAACTCAAACTGCCGCTTATGAGTTTGTAACCTCACCACCTTCGCCTTATCCGCACCGGCATAAGCTTTCGCAAGAATACCCCAAGCTGTCTTCGCCGAGTCGCAATCGCCAACTTTTTCGAAGTTGTCACTATCGACGCAAGAATGGATCAGGAAAAGGGCCTTGTAGTCTTTCTTCTTATCTTCCTTGAATTTCGCTTCTTGAGCTGCTGTAGCCTCTTTACCAAGAGGAGTAATGCCATCGGTAATCATATCAAGAACATCTTGATATCCAAACAAAACTTTCATTTGTTTGTGCCATTTGTCATAATTCTTCGAATCAAGAATCAGAAGGTTGGTAGGAATTTTGTCATTGGAAACAGACATGATTGCAGCGGAATTGGATCTGAACCTTGCTCTTGATGCCAGATGTTGGAACACAATCAAGAATGGAGGGTGAATCAATGGTGAAAATTGATAATTGAAATTGTGGTGTTTTAGAAAATGATGGAGAAAAGAGAGAGATTATGGAAGATAGTTATTTTCTGATTTTCATTAGTATATCAAAATGGCATTAGTTTCTAAAACTATACACACAAAAGTATTTATATGGGGTACAATGTGGAACCAAATTAATTTGGTCCAAAACAACATTTGAATTATATTTAACTTCCAATAACAATCACACGAATGGTACATATAAATATTTCAGAAGCTAATGATTATCTAACCAAAATCTTAATCTTAACAATCAAACTTATTTCTTCCACATACCATCAATGATAAAAAATAGTGCAAGATATACAATCTTTAATCTCATCTATTTTTGAAAAAAATATCGACGATACTCGCTCATATCGGCTATAAATTATATTTAACATGATTAATTCAATTACAAGTTGACAAGTCACATGTTAGGCTGAAAAAATGTTGAATTTAAGGATGGTCTCCATAAGCACTTTATGCAAAATATGATACCGAATAAATGAGTCATTTTTAGGCATTTCATTAAACATATGAAGTGCAAACTCGAAATAAATTAAAACGTCTCAACTAGACGTGAAACAAAAATGTTGTACTACGACGCTAAACAAAAATAAGATCAAATTAATTGTTTTATGATTTCATTCAGATGACGAAATCATAAAGCAAAATGAGAAATGAAAAATATAGGTAGAAATAACTTATTTTAATAAAATGAGAGAAAAACAAGTTAGAGGAATGATTTCAAATAAAAAAATAGCTTTAAACCATCCATCTTAAATAGCACCATTAAATTCGTATAATTATTTTAATAATTTAAATTTAAGATTGTTTCATTTATATTAATTAGATAATTTATTAATTAGTTTTATATAATACTTAAAAATAAATTTAATGTTTTATCTTCTATTAATTTGATCTCTAAGAATATGCCTATCTTATTTAATAAAATGATAATCAACTTTGTAATTACCTTCAAGTTCGTAATTCAAAATATAAATATTTCAATTTGATGTCAACTTTGTAAAATGTTTATAAGTATGTCGTTCTATAAATAATAATTATTTAATATTTTTTTATATTAATGACGTGTTCCTCAAATATAATAACACTATTGAAAATCAAAATAGTACATAACTTTATAAAACTAAGATAATGTGTATGTTGTTGGCTCTTTATAATCCGTTCTAATTTTTGTGTAAAATATTTTAAAAAAAATAATATTGATAATGATTTTGATGTAAAATTGGTTAGATGGATACATTTATTTTATTTCATTAGATGATTTTATTTATTTATAAATACAATAAATTATGTGATGTTTATGAAATCTACTTTTGTTGTGTCCTAATATAGTTTCTTCACGATACACAACCTAATAGTAAGTAAAATATCAACAAAGACAAGAGTTTGAAACCATAATTGTCTTATTTATTTCATAATTTTAAATATTTTGTATTATTCTCTCTAACTATGACCATCAACAACACATTTAATAGATACATCATCACCATCTAAAAATGTTTATAATAGGTATTCACAAAATAATAAATTTTTTTAAAAAATTACAAAATCAAAGATTAAATTAGAATATTCATTTTTCAATGACTAAATTCAAACATCCTATAAAATTAATGACCATTTTAATTTTCAACATTATATTTAACTCATTTTTTAAGGATTAAAAATAGATATATCGTAAATGTACAATTATTTTACAACACCTTCAATAAAAATAACTTATTTCATCATATCGCTTCACCTTTATTTGAAGTTATCTTAAAATTAGTGATATAACATAAAAAAATATAAAATTTTCATTGAATAAAATTATTTTACACTCATTTATGTATTTCTAATAACTCATTCTATAAATGTAATGAAGTACTCCTATGATCTTGTATACAAGAAAGAAAAAAAAATCACAAAGGTCAAGTAGATTCATTTAATATGTTAATTTTAATATTTTTTTTCCTAAAATAATAACACATTAAAATTTATAACTTTAATTTATATTAGAGAAAAAAAACTTCAAAATAATTATATACTTTAATTTTCATACATTGATCGTGTACAAGTTTACACAGTCCATCATAACTCATATGATAATTATAACAAATATTAAACATTATTAGTAATTTAATACGAGATTAAAAACTCTTTATATAATAATATATCTAAATGACTAGCAATTAATAGCAGCATACAAACAGTTAGTTTAACTTAACGCATTACGCAGGAAAAACATCGGAATTAATTCTTGTTAGTGGCAGTAAGTAGTAAAGAACTACTTTCTGTATAAACTTGGCGGCTTCTCTCATCGGAGTTTGCATTTGCACCGTATCAGGTAATTCTTCTCTTCCATTTCACACTTGTGCAAATTTCACTCATACACTAATTTTTACATATAATAATAATATAATAGTTCCTCTATTTATTCAACTTTTTTGTTTTTATTTTTATTTTTCCGATTTAGGTTTCTCAATTTTGAGGTATCTCATGCTGGTAGTGAATTAGTCAAATTTCGAATTATTAGGTCATAATCGGCGTCGTTTATGCGCCATGGAAGGTAACAAAGACGAAGCATTAAGATGCATCAAAATCGCAGAAGACGCAATCGCTTCAGGTAACAAAGGTCGCGCTCTCAAATTCATCAAAATCGCTCAGCGTCTCAACCGCGATTTACCGCTCGATTCATTGTTTGCCATGTGCGAACGACTCGATTCTCAGTCCTCCGCATCTTCTTCCGGAACAAACTCCGGAGCCGGTACATCGCCGCCGAGTGATAATCCGGCGAGAATTGATGAGAGGAATTATACGACAGAGAATGTTAAGTTGATTAGTGAAATTAAAGGGAAACAGGATTACTATTCGATTTTAGGGTTAGAGAAGAGTTGTTCTGTTGAAGAGATTAGGAAGGCTTATAGGAAACTATCTTTGAAGGTTCATCCTGATAAGAATAAAGCGCCGGGTTCTGAAGACGCGTTTAAGAAAGTTTCTAAGGCTTTTAAGTGTTTGAGTGATGATGGTTCTAGAAGGGAGTATGATCAAGGAGGGTTAGTTGATGAATTTGATTGGAATTATAATCAGAATAATAATTTTAGGCGGAGGAGGAGAAGAGCTACTAATGCTCGTGATATTTTCGAAGATGAGTTTGACCCTGATGAGATTTTTAGAGCTTTCTTTGGACAGTCTGATGTGTTTGGGAGGAGAAATCACATTTATAGGACTAGGGGAGGCGGCGGTGGTGGTGGGGTGGGTAGTCATCATCAGAGGCATGAGTTTCAGGGTGGAGGAGGTCATCATCTTATGCTGCTGATTCAGCTTCTGCCATTGTTGATTATTGTGCTACTTGCTTACTTGCCCTTTTCAGATCCTGTATATTCCTTGCAAAAGAATCAGTCCTACCAGATTCCTAAGATCACTGAGGATTATGGGGTTCAGTATTTTGTGAAATCTCAGGCGTTTGATGATACTTATCCGATTGGAAGTTCAGCTCGTGAGACCATTGAGCATAATGTTGTGAAGGATTATAGGAATATGCTTCGTCGTTATTGTCAAATGGAGATTCAGAGGCGTACTTGGAATAGAAATCTACCTGTTCCTCACTGTGACAAGCTACAAAACTTTGGCGTTGTAGCCTGAAGGTAACTCTTTAGTTCATTTTGGTGAAGGATGTGTAATGTGTATTTTCTATTCAGTTTAATGTTGTTTATAATTGAATGAGTGTTTTTTAATGGATTGAAATACTTTTACTTTTATTTCACTGCTTTTTATTTGGTGCTGATTATGTTGAACTGAAAATAGTTTTAGTAAAACCCTTTATCCTGTGCTATATTACTGCTTGATAATCTATTAATTAGCAGTGTGAGGGAAGTTATCTATGGATGAGATAAGATAAATTGCATCAGTGCTTCCTGTACCGGGCTTTCAGATATTTTATACACGCATTTGTGGGATGTGGTTACTTGTTGACACTTGACATGACATGAAAGTTGCATCCTACTAAATATTTACTAATCTAATTAGGTTATGCCATTGAAAGTGGTTGTCAAATTCAGGTCTAAATAGTGAAGTTCTCTTGACAATCTAGATTTTTGTAAAGTTGCATTCTTCAAGTGAGTTTTACTTTTTATGTTCACGCATGCCTACATCAATGGCATTCCCATTTTTTCATGCTCCAGTAATTTGCTTTTTAACAGGATATTATGACCTCTTGGGGTATGGTAATTATGTTTGTTTGGATGAAGGAGTTTGTAGAGGAGGGGAAGGAGGGAAAATTTTCATTTTGGGTAAACATTATCCTTATTTGGGTATTTAAAAATTGGAAGAATATGTTTCTCATATTTTTCAGTTTTCAGCCATGAGGATAAGATTGAATTTCAGGGTTGAGGTATTGTTAGGACAGAAGACGATGCAAAAGTAGTTGGGAAGTTAGAGGGGGTTAATTAGTTAAATTAGTAGGGGGGAATGCAGGTGAAGAATGATCATTTTGAACACTGAGTAAATAGTGTATGCAATTCTAAACAATAACATTCTAATCTTTGTGGGCGAAGAGAATTATCCTTTGTGAAGGAAAAACCCTTGCGGAGAATTCTATTTTCTATTTTTTGTTCAATTCTCAGTAATACATTCTTTTGATTCTTTCCATATTTGTTTCCTTATGATTTCTCTGGGTTCCTAACAACTTACAAATTGAACTTTTCATAATTCTTATTTTCTCCCTGAGTTTGTTGATTTGTCATTCTGATCCTACTTTGTCACCATGTTCTGCTTTCTTTTGAACTTTTGTTATGTTTCCTTTACAAGGCATGACAATTGCAAATTCTCAACCCTGCCCCCTCTCAATGAAAATTAAAAGATTAAATAAAAACCATCAAAACATATTATGAATTTAGAGAAGTGTAGTAAACTTGGTGTTCACAAAGATAAGAATGTTACGATAGTCATAGACAATTAGTTGCAAAGGACAGGATAAGATTATAAATACAAAAGATTATAAATACAATATTAGAGAGAAAACTGGGATAGTTCCCATGGTAGAAAAATGGCAGAGTTTCGTCTCTGGGTTCCTAATAGATAGATAACGAGAGAAAGACCAAGAAAAGTTATAAGGCCAAACTGCCAAATCATTAGAAGAGAGAGATAAATGGCATATTTTTTTGACTTAATATATGACAGCGTTATGCCATTGTTTCATCCATAGGGTGGTTGCTTGACATTAGAGTGGTCACAAGTTAGAGAGGTTTAGTTGGCCTTATAAATTGGTCGATGCAAGGGTAGAGAGATAATTCTGAATTGTTGGGCTTAAGAATTGAGCATTTGCTCAGTGGCACAGTGCTGAAAGAGGAAACACTTGGAAGGAGAATCCTCCAATAACAGATTCATTCTTGTTCTTTCTATCTTTCATTCTATTCTTCAACCCTGGTTGTTGGTTTATCCGTAACATATTTCTTTCTTTTAGCCCATCATGCTGTTTCTCAGCTCTTTTTTTTTTGTCCTGTTCTTTCCTTGCAGCAAAAGTGACTGATGGATATTGTTTGCTTGGCTTGAGGAATTCTTGTATCAGTTGCTCATCTTTTATGCTCATCTTAATTCTTCAGGATGTATAAGGTATCTGTAGGAGCGGCCCTTGTTACAAGCAGAATGTTAACTTGTTAGCTGCCAGTGCCATGCTGACCTTACTCTGAGATGTTTTTTTGATTAATATGTTTCATATTGTTGAGTGTTATAAAGAATGTGTTTCATCTTGTTGAGGGTTATAAACAGTGGAGAAGATGGCAGCAAATAATTGCACAAGTTATGAGTATCAGTGGTGAGGTCCTTGCAAGCTCATGAACCGGGCTTATAATACTCTTGAGGGTAACAAACAACTTAAACACAGTTGAAGTATGCATATTACACTATTGTAAAAAAAATAAATGTGAAAGCAAGCTATTGCTACATTCAAATGAATGAATATTTTGTCTGCCGAGGAAGCCATGCAATAATCAGATTGTGTTTGATTTTTGACATAATTATGTGTATCGTTCTTGCTGTCTGGTAAGGTGATTAAATTTGGGTCTACGGCCCATCTATCTGTTTTTTTTTTTCTTGCACTAACACGTGTATGGGTTTTTATTACAGAGATAAAAAGATAAAAAATGCTATGTGGAAGTTATTGAAAGGGTAAAAAAATTACTTTTTGCATGCAGAGCAGTTTTGAATGCAGAGGTTACATAGATCCTTCTTACCTTACCATTGGTTAGAGATGATAATCAATAGAGCCTGAGTACAGTGCAATAGTAATCGTCCCACCTTTTCATGGATAGTAACTTCAACCCTTATTCGTTGGGTGCCGAAGTACTCACACATTTTCTTCTTGTTTTAATATACCCTTAAAACTCATTTATCCTTTATTTTATTTCTTTCCTTTTCAATGGATGGTGGAAGTTTCAATTGACTCTCACATGAGAGAATCCATTCCTCCATACTCATGCATAGTGTGGATTTTTACCCTACCCATCTCATATATTTTTTGCGTGTACTTGATAGTTTGAGTCTAATTTTCATCTCTACATTCGACAGATGGAAGCAAGTAAAAGATTAGCGAATTTTGTATGTAGGCTGAATTTTGTAAGTAGGCAGGCATGTGAAGGGTGTGGTAGACAGAATGTGAAAGGTAGAGGATCGATTCCCCGTTTCAATAATGCTTAAATAACAATGTTCTGTGACATTGAAAGTTGATACTCAGTGTTTATGTTCATTTTTTTAGCCCTGGTGTGAAAAGGGGGAGAATAAGCCAAAGAAATAGAACAGTTCTCAAAAGGACTTTGTGGTGCTTGTCGATGGTTACATAGCATGTTATTCATGTTGTCTACTTGCTGACTATTTTGCGTAACTCGTGACTTCGACATTATCACATGAATTGCCAAACACAACTGCACTGCTACATCCAATAATGTGACATGTCTTAGCACAAAAATCAAAATCACGAAATGATACATACCAAAAGCATAGATGGGTAAACAAAAAATGTGGGAGTGTTTGTTTTATGGTTTTAAAATTTATTCAGGAATATAATCATGAAAATATTTTTTCAAAAAAAGTTTAAAAAATGCGTTTGGATAATATTCTAGTTTTAGTCAAGGTCCATGCGTTCACCAATAAGGTCCATGAGTGCATGGAAAATCCATGTCTTTCACGCTTTGGCTAAGCCATCATCATCTGATCAACCAGATGACGATTCATTGATCAAGGTGGATAGTGCACAAATGTTCAACTGAATTTAGTGTCAAATCTCTTGTTGGTGGAGATGATCCATCTCAGTAATCAGAAGGGGATAGGTAAAGATATCATCAAATGGAGTGTGTAGGTTTTTTGCAACCTTGGGAAGTTGACAAAGACAAAATTCTCCAAAATGCAATTATTTTATCCGACTTCTCCAAAACAATGAATTCTAAATACAATTATTACTACATATCCAAACTTTTGGGAACAACAACGCAATAATGACATGACATGACCCAGAAGATTGAATCAACCTCTAAATACTATATTGAAGTTGTGAGTTTTAGATAAAAACATGAGAGAAATAATACAAGCAAAAGTTTGTACCCAACCAGAACTAATGAGGAGACTTGATAAAAAAAGTTTAATGAGATGAATTGGTTACACGAGTTTTAAACACAGAATTGATAGTTGAAGTATGCTACAAGAGTTTCAAGCACAGAACACCAGAGATAGTTGAGACAAAAGTATCTGCAACAAAAGAACTATATAAATGCTACAATTTTAGCTAAGATTTATCATTGCTACAATTTTGATGTCCATATAGATGCTTTTTGTGATTCATATGAGATCCTGAATTTTGTTATACTTCTCAAGTAAAACAATATTTATTTACATGTAAAACATATTTACAGATGTTTTGCAAAAGAATCCAAAGAACCATAGTATATTTCATAAATAAATAAAAAGAAAAGAAGCAAAGTATATAGCCTTATAGTACAATTCTCACAACCTCTGAAAGTAACTTGAAAGCAAATAGACCCCATAACAGAATATCAGCATTACATGTAAGAAGCCCAATGACATAAAACAATGTCAATAATGTACCAAATTCAAGCAAAAAGATTTTAGTAGATTATTTTGGGCTAGTATAGCATCCCAAAAGAGGGTGCCAATGCAAACTGTCTAGTAGCCACCACATCCTTGAAAAAATTAAAGTAGTTAATTCATTGTAAAAAGAAAGTTCCTTATGCCTAAACTTTCTATATTGTGAATTTTCCTGCATGTTTATAAATTATAACTAATCAACATGATATATTCCATGAAAGAATTAACAAAACATATAAATCCACAGTTAAAACTTCATACCAGTTAAACCAAAATAAGCATGTCCTTAGGTAACATAACATACTTATCAAGCAAAAGGCACAACCTTGATACAAGAAACAAAAAATAGCTTACCCTTTCATCATAATAAACAAAAAAAAAAAAAAAATAGCTTACCCTTTATTTTTTGGAAAAAAATCTCTAACAAATAATATTTAAATTATAGAATAGCAACATTAGTTTTTATTTTATTTTATTATCAGTAACAAAAAGACCCTTATTCTAAAAGTACTTTAATTGATTTTTAGTTAAAGATAAAGATAAATTAAAAGTATTTGTATTTAGTTAAATTATTATTTTTGAAAAAAATATTTTCTTTTTAGATTCGGAGGAAATACTTAAATGTGTAAAAACAAAACATATACCATCAAAAAATAATTTAAGTAGCTTTAACTCATTCATTTATAACCCTAATGACATCACCACTTTTCTCTTGTTGGAGTTACCTCTTCAAAAGAAACTAGCTTACTATGAGGAGAATATATATCATTTTTGTAAACTATAGAAAAATATATTTGCTGGACCCCCATTATATTAATGTGTTTGCTGTGCTCTGCTCTTGTTCAAGTCCTTCACTAATAATGGACTTTTTTTTTTACAAGAATATTTTAACAAGATAATGGACTTTCTTCATTGTATATAAAAATTAACTTTTAAAACATTGAATAGATTTGTAGTATGATAATTGATAATATGAAGAGACAAAATTTGGGGACCCATATCAATGTAGAAATGGCATTAAACACAGCGTCCCTTTGCAAGTTTTGTTCCAATGTGTCATGTCCTTTTCACTACAGCCTCGTAAATACACATTAACAAAATAATACTCCTTGTATGTATATATATATATATATATATATATATATATATATATATATATATATTAATCCTAAAACCTTATCTGAAAGGGAAATCTTACTTGAGAACATCTAAATAATACTATCATTTCAAATTTCAATGGATAACCAATTTGAAGACACTTTTGTAGTAGAGTCAATTTATTTTTGACAACACACACACACACTCAATGAGTGTTATGATGAACTGAATTCAACTCGTGAATAACCAGAATGTTGGAAGATTGATAGGAATCTTTTACTGATGAAAGGAACAAATTGGTTCTGACAGGTCAACAGTTAACATTCTACTACCTTTGTCTTTGATGCCACCAGCACACAGTTGTCAAAGAATCAAGCCTGTGCTGCCATGATTTCATGACAATAATACTTCCAAAAATTCTAAATTCACATAACTAGTTATATAACAGTGGCTAATGTTTGCAAATTTGGATCTCAATTCACTTTTTGATCGAATGTGTGAGACTCTAATTACATTTAATGTATCAATAAATCAAGACATTGAATATATGAATTATTTCATTTATATATTGTTCAATAATCATTTTACTATGTAATGTGAGACTTCTAAATGAAACTTTGACACATCCAACAACTATAACAAGTCTTTGTAGATGTATCTTATATCTTATAAGTATCTTGCAGATTCTCTGTAGATAATTGCAACAATCATGTGAACCAGATTCGAACCCATATGGTTTGGTTTCTCAAACTTCAATCATAAAGTAGACTAATTTACATAATTTGGTTACTATGCATACTCCTAATTAAACTTGTACTTTGACTATTCACAAAGATAAATTATACACCTTCAATTCATCGAAATAATATTCACATCTCATCATCGTCACAATATCTAGTTCATCTACATTACATTTTCGTCACAATATCTAGTTATCTTAATTAACATATGATATTTTTAAATTTTTATGTAATATCGTGACTTCAATATTGTCAACAAAGTCTAATTATAATACTTAATAGTGAAATATTTTTTATACAAATATTATTCGATGATCATATATACAAATTTGTAACATGAATAAACTAATAATAAAAGCTAGTTCAACTATATAAATATTTTTAAAGATAAAGACTAATTTAACAAAATACTAGTAAAATCTATTTGTGAATAAAAATATTATAATTATGTCTTGGAACGACAACCCGACTTTCTCAACACAATTCTTGATGTGTACTAGGTTGCATACATTTATTTATTTCCTATATAATTTCTGTCCATTTTGAACAGCACGTGAATGATACATGGTCACAAGCTCAAATTAATTATACACATACTAAATTTATAAACTAAAGTATGTATGAACATTTAGCATTGTGGAAGGTTGGCAAAGAAACGTAAAAGGAAAGAAAAGGCACAGTGATAAAGTACACGTGAAATGGAGCACTATAATAATAATAATGTAAAACTTTCCAACCTTTTCCAATTTTTCCCTCTCAAAGAAAGGCATTGATATTTTCTTTTTCTTATTTATTTTTGTCTGGAAGCAATTAAAGATTAAAGGGGCCATCAAATTTTGGAATCTTGCTAAGACATTCACGGGAGGAAACTGCTACATGATGTTGAACCTTTGTATTTGCTGTCATATAGAGAATACTTAACATGGAAATTAATTGCATATAGTCTCACATGCCCAACTCTACAAATATTCAAGCCTAACATGAACTTTGAAATTATGTTCCTACAAAAACAAATAGACCCCTTTTCAGTGCTAATAATGATATTTTATAATAATTTTATTTAACTTTTATCTTCTAATTATTTACTATTTACTAATTTAAACATAAGACTGCATTGTGAGATCTTTTACTAGCTGTGCACTTTTTTTTAGTCTAAATGCACATGATCATTTTTTAGGGAGGCGTAAAACTCTTGCTTTATCGGTGGATTTTGAATTGATCCTATGATTTAGTGTTTTGAATTTACTTTTTAAAATTTAAATACAAACTCTGATCTTGATTGAACGATTGATATCACTTAACTATATGACAACATGATCAGAGTTTTTAATAAAAGATCTGTGAGCTTAATCTAAGTCGCGATATCAGGTTTTCAATATGCCAAAACCACAATACTTTTCACGTATTAACCTATATCAAAAGCTGATTTGACCTCAATTCTCTACTATATCAAAGATCATTAAACAAACCGCTAACAAGACCACTATTTAAAACCTAGTGATTGATTATATTGACCACATAGTATCTACTATCTAGGTCCTGCTCAACACTTGCACAAACTCTCCTCTCATTACATATCTTTCCACACCAACAAATGCTCAAACAATCAACATTTCTAGTAACCAAAAGGCTCACACATAATATCTCTCTCTCTCTCTCATTGATACCATCTCAAAAACTATGAGATGTTAGACCTCAAACATATATGGGTGCTTATTTCAATCAATAACTACATTCTCAACACAATAGTACAAGACAAAAAAACAAGAAACACTCTAAAAACAAGATGTAGCTCAAAGTTAAGCATTCAAAAGCAAGAATTCTTTGAATTCTCTCACCAATCAGTCCTATCCAATCTCTATTGGGGAATTGACAACATTGAAACAGCAATACAATCACAAAATCAAGAAGAAAGATCTATTAGGCTAACAAATTCAGAACAAATGCTTCAAGTTCCAGCAATGCTTGATGAAGATGAATTCACAGCTACAATTCCAAATCATTACTTAATTTGTTGCTCTTACTTTTACTTATCAGTGATTAGGAAACTTCAAGGTGATGAATGGCAAGCTGCACTTCATTTTCTTCAAGCTGTTTTGGTCTCTCCAAAACTTGTTTGGATAGAATTTGCACCACAACTTTGTGAAACTCTTTTTACTCAATCAAATTCAATCATCTATAATAAGTGTGAAAATAGTGGAAGTACTAGAAATTTTGAATCTGTTTTTTGTGGAAGTTCTGAGGAAGATATCAATGAAGAAACTGTTAAGGAGATGGCTAGGAGATACAAAGAATGTTTGGTGTATTATCAAGTCATGCTTTATGGAGAGACTCCATGGTGGAGCAGCAAAGAATCAACAAGTTATATGTAAGATTCATCAATGAGAGGAACCTTTTGTGTTCTGAAGTTCAATTTAATAGTTTGAAAAATAAATTACTACGGAAGTATCGACGAAAATTTTAGAGACCGAAAGAAAAAAATTATCTCTAATTTTGTAGCTAAGTGTTAGAGACGTGAAATTTGGTGACTAATTTTTTTTTGTCTCTAACTTCCGTTGTTATTTTGAATTTTTCTAGTATATATAAACATGAAAATGAAATGTAAGTTATTATGCAAGGTTATTGGTTAAATAGGTTGGTTAAAATATTTTATGCTAACAAACATGAATGGCTGTAATACTGTTTGATTTCAGTCATAATCCATAGTTGTTTTTCTAATTATTAATGATAAAATCTTGATATGAGAATGTAAGATATTATTGGTAAGAAATACATAAGATACCATTTGTTTATGCTAGGACTGATTTTTTTATATTACTTTATCATCTAAGAGTAACTTGTTGATATGGACAGGGACGTATCAAATACAAGCTGTGTATCTTCTACTTCAGTTCAACATGAATCAAGATTGAAAACTTGCAATACAGTAAGTTTTATTTATTATTTCTGCTACAATGGTGTCAAATAGTTGCTATAGTGGCGCTATAGCTTTAAAGCATAACATAATTTGAACAAATCGTTATTGTTTTGCCATATACTATTTAGTAAAAAGTGTTGTCCAATAGGAGCGTTGTAATACATTAGCATAGAGTAATTTGAACAAACTGCTATTTTCCACGTTATGTGACTGACAACACTATTCTTAAAATACTTGATCATTAATGAATCGACAATTTGTCCTCACCCTTTTGTTTTTCATAAATATTGTTGTGGCAGTATGAGAAGGTTCACCCTATTGATCCTCAAGATGTGATGGATAAAATGGAACAAGAGTCAAAACAATTCATTGATATTGCTGAATATGAAGGCAACAAGAAATCCCTCAAACAATTGAAGTCAGTTGAGTGTCACAAGAAAGAGCTCAAAACAATTGGCATCAAAGGCCTAAAGAAAAATATAGATGAGAGAAAATTTCATATAAGAACCACAATAACAAAAGCAGATGATCTACAACCAGAAACAAATGACAGGTTTGGCCTACTAATAGTCTTAACAGCCTTATTTTATTTGTTTCTCCCCTACTCTGAGTTGGTTTGGATTGGCTTATTTGACTCAATCTATTGACATACATACTTGTGAGACAATTTAAGAAAGCTTATGGAAACAACCTATGATATGTCTATAAGCTGCTTTCAGCTTATTCTTGTAAGCTCTTCAAGATAGCTTATGAAAATAACTTATAGCATATATAAAAAAAATTTGGATTTATTTTATCTTTTGTTATAAAATAATTATACACAAGCACTTACATGTATAAGCACTTATGCTATAAATGCTTAATTAAATTGTTTATCAAAACGTAACTTTTATCTCAAATATTAAGCATTGTATCACAAATATGAGCCTACAGTAAGTACTATAGTTTATAATTGTTTTCTGAAATTTAATATTATTGGGCTTCACAGGAATCTACATCAAATTTCTGGTTTACAGCAGACTCTTCAGCCTCCAATGCAGGAAAATTTGGATGCAAAAAACATAATTAATCTTGATTCTAGCATATTCACAAGGTCCATAGAAGATGTTGCTTTATCAATCTCCAAAAGGATAGAAAAAACAAACATCCATTTAAATTGTCATATAGATGATTTATTAATTGAAGAAGCATTGCAGCCACTAGAATTCCATCTCTTTGATCATCATGGAAGCAAACATCAACTCGGCCGCAAAAATCATGAAGAAAGTCCTAATATGAAGTTGCAAACATCATATAGCTTAGGAAATTTCAATGAAGTTTGTTCAACCTCAAGAAGATCTGAATGGAGAGAATCAGAACTAAAACATCCATATGGATTAGAAAAATGTGGTGAAGAATATATTATAGACACTGCATCCAATATTTTTGAGAGTTTGATTGGTTCATCAGAAACTACTTATGGTTCCTTAAAGGATGTGATTTTGGATGAACTGTTAATAATCATCTCAACTTCCAAAGAGGAAAGAGAACTAAGAGCATCAGTTTCTATTCTATCAACAATAATTTCAAGAAACAAATCAATCATAGAAGATGTGAAGAAAAAAGGTTTAAGGTTATGTGATCTAGCAAGTGCTCTAAAACAAAATGTTCATGAGGCAGCAATTCTGATCTATTTAATATATCCATCACCTATAGACATAAAAACATTGGAACTTCTTCCAATATTAGTAGAGATTGTATGCAATTCACAAAGTTATTACAAGACTAAGAAGCCAGAGTCGCTTCTTCTGACGCCTCATGCAGCATCATTGATGATCATTGAAGAAATTGTGACTTCATTTGATTATGCTACAAATAAAATGCATTTGGAAGCTATTAGTTCACCTCATGTTCTTTGTGGACTTATAGAAGTTGCTAAAAATAATAATCTTGAAGAGTTTTTCTCTTTGACTACAATTCTTATAAAATGTATGCAGTTTGATTCACAGTGCAGAAAGTACGTTTCACAGTTTACTCCTCTTGCTCCATTTCTACACCTTCTGCAGACCGATAATATCCGCGCCAAATGCATGGCGCTCGATTTTTTTCATGAAATCCTATGCATACCGCGGTATGTAACTATATAACCAATTCTTTAATTTTCATTTTCTTTTGAATATAATAATTGAGTAGAATAATTTTTTTTCATATATTTATTTTGTAATCTTGGTCCATAGAGAGCTTTCTGATAACATTTTTCGATTTTTTTTCTTCCAGATCATCTGCTATTAATCTGCTGCAGAGGATAAAGAAAGAATGCAGAATCAATATTATGCAGATACTAATGCATTGTGCCAATCAATTACAACCTTATCACCAGATTTTAGCTGCTAACATATTGATTCAGTTAGACACATTGGTAATGTTTTAAATTCAGAAAAATTTAAGTTTACAAGTCACAAATTTCAATTATGAAGAAAGTCCTTAGGAACAAAGATTGGAACACTCCCTTTTCATCTTGTTAACTCTATTTACACGAGGTTCTGGATCCAAACATTGGAAATTTCAATATGTTATGGACCCAATATATTAAAGGTTTGTCGCAGTCACAGAATGTTTCTAAAAACCTTGTGATACAATTTTGTATATTACGGTCAAATGTGACTTACATTGTCACAATTTTAGTTACAATGACGTCGTAGAGACATCAAATACCTTGTATCACAGTCACAATGGTGGCCACAGACCATTTTCTAAAACCTTGCATTTTGCAAAAGCCATTGAAGAATAATTTTCCCTTTTAATTGAAATTATTTAAACTTTAGTAACCTTTCTTCATATTTTATTTCATTAATATATATATGTGAAGTTTGAGGGTCCATTAACTGCTAATGAAACAACAATATGATGCAGAACCCATCTGATAAAAGCATGTTCAGAGAAGAAGCTGTGCAGATTCTCCTGAGGGCATTGACATATGAAGAAAGCTCAGAACAGATATTATCTGCATCCATTCTATCAAATCTTGCTGGAACATATGCTTGGACAGGAGAGCCATATACAGCTGCATGGCTTCTGAGAAAGACAGGCTTGACCTCTCCTTATCACCAAAATATGATAAGAAACTTCAACTGGTTGGATCAAAGTCTACAGGTAAACTTCCAAAAAGGTTTCAGAAATGATATTTAGACACATAAGTTTGACAACAATTTGGACAGTTAACGCAGTTCAAATATATGGTTAATTACGTTCAGTGGATAATTAATGAATATAACAAGGTGTTGCGACTCATTAACTATCCACTTAATGTAATTAAACACAATTTTCAGGTATTCCACTTCAAGTATACACTATATTCATTAACCATCCAAATTGTATTCAAATATACATAACATCCATTAACCATGACTTGTGTTCAAATAAATTGTGTTAAGTAAATGTTTAATGAGTTGCATACCTTGTTATATTCATCAACCATCCACGAGACATAATTAACCATGTATTTGAACTGCGTTAACCATCCAAATTGTTATCAAATTTGTGTGTCAAAATTACACAATTCAAAAGGTTTATATGTCAATAAGTATATGTATGAGCACTTGAGCAGTGATGGGCAGCCGCAATTAAGGTGATAAATAAATTTCATAATATGCAGGATACCAGCATAGATGTATGGTGCAGCAAAATTGCCAAATGTATCATAAGTGTTGGAGATTCCATCTTCTATACTTTAGAGAGGGGACTAAGAAGCAAGATGAAAAAGGTTTCTAGAGACTGTCTTGTAGCCATTTCATGGCTTGGATGTCAAATATCAAAAAGTCCAAACAGCCTCAGTAATTCTGCATCTGAGATTATACTAAGAGGAATTGAGCAATTTCTATATCCTGGAATGGAATTGGAAGAAAGACTTTTGGCATGTATGTGCATGTTTAATTATGCCTCAGGAAAAGGTATTGTCCTCATCACAGTTTATGTTAATTAACAAATTTGATGTCAATGGCAATTCATCCAAAGTGCATTAAACTAAATTACCACACGAATCCCCGAGACAAACACTAGACACGACTCTGACTCGAAAGAAAGGAAAATAACTTGTTCACTAATAAACGATTTTTTTAAAAAAAATGAACACTTAATGAATCATGATCAAGAATTATAAATTGCATCTACCAAGTAAGACAACCATTTTCATTGTAGGAAAGCAAAAACTAATGCAATTCTCAGAAGGAGTAAAAGAATCATTAAGACGCCTTTCAAACATAACTTGGATGGCTGAGGAATTACATAGGGTAGCTGATTTCTTGCTTCGAAACACATCAGTAAGTACACTCATTTATGTACCAAATTCCACAATTGAAAAATCATATGCAAGTTAAATATCTTCAACTCTTTGCATGAACATTATGAAAGTTTAAGTATAAATAATTTGCATTAACTGATTTATTTTGTTGCATCACCCTAATCATGATGGTGGTGTAAGAGCAGCGTATTTCTTGTGTTCACACTCAAATCCTTGAGGCAGGTCACAACAACTTAAGCATATCAGTTTGCTCCCTTATATACTACAAGGGACTCTTATTCAGTGGATATTCAGATGGATCAATTAAGGTAATAACATATATGATTTGAGTCAACATATGCTAAATCATGCTTCTATTTGCTCTAAGTCACCGAAAGAAGAAAATGTTGAAGCTCGAAAGTACAGTGACACCGTGATTTTTTGAAGCTCGGAAGTGTTGTTTTTGTCAAAATCAGGGTGGTGCACCATGTATGATTTTACCAAACTCACAATCAATCCAAACATGCAGTTCACTTATGACAGTTTTTTAGGTGTAACTTTTGGGTTCAGATTGTGTGCAGTCACACCATCTCGACCGTCTCATCAAGATCAGAGGGTCCAGACTTCAAGGTCGGAATTTTTGTTTAAAAAAATCAAAATCTTCCTCAAAATCTAAATCGTCTGATCTTAATTGGATGAGGGAGGTGAATGTGATTGCACTACATCTAATGTTCTATATTGAAATACTAAAACCACTATATGTTGGTGTTTCTGAAAAGGTTTGGGATATTAGGGGACACTCAGCTAGTCTTGTATGGGACATTAAAGAGCACAAGAAGTCTGTGACATGCTTTTCAATTTATGGACCATTAGACAGCCTTTTAAGTGGATCAACTGATAAAACCATAAGGGTAAGGTTAAAACTTTCTTCTATGGTTATCACTTTCTATTCTCTACCAAAATTTCTAAAAGAAAAACTGAATGAAATAATTATCTTACAATGACATGCACAAAATAGGTGTGGAAAATGATTCAAAGAAAGCTTGAATGTCTTGAAGTAATAGTCATGAAGGAACCAATTCATCATTTACGCGCACATGGTGAGACAATTTTTGCAATTACTGAGAAACAAGGAATAAAGGTGATGCTTCAAAACTTGCAATGATTTATGACATGTAGTAACTACAAATTTTCAAAGCAAAATCACACACAGAAACCTCTCTACAATCCATCTATACATAATTTAACAATAGTTTTATTACCTTCATGGCTTGGATAATAAAACAATTATGACTACTGATTAATTTTTCTTATTTACTATTTGCAGCTTGTTAACAATTCAAGAGAGATAAGTGATATTTTCAAGGGTAAGCATGGAAAATGCATGACAGTGGCTCAGGGAAAGTTATATATTGGCTGCACAGATTCAAGCATACAGGTTTGTTTGTTTTTTTCTTTTTCCCTTCTTAACCTTCTGATTCCTAGGTTTAAGGGTTTGATAATTCGGAGTTCGGCCAAACAGTAAGTAACGTCTGGCCAAAGATTATTCCAGTCAAGGTTCGAACTCGAGTACTTCGAATCAATTCAACCTTTACTGAAGCTCATAATCCACTTGAGCCCAACCACTTGATTTAATTTTGTGATGTTTCACATAAATTATGGCATAAACAAAATACAAGCATGATATGATGCTATATTTTAGGAGTATTCCACAACACACAACAGAGAACAAGAAATCAAACCACCTACAAGAAGTTGGAGGAAGCAAAGTAAGCCCATCAATTCAATTGTAGCCTATAGAGATTGGCTGTATAGTGCAACAAGTAAGCATGTTGAAGGAACAACATTCAAGGTGAGAACTAAAACTTTGAGCTTAAAAAAAGCTTTGCTTTGTCCTTACATGGGTGGATTATATAGGAATGGAAAAGAAGTGGGAAACCCAAAAATTCAATCCTTAGTGACAAAGGAGATAATGTGGCAGCCATGGAAGTGGTAGAAGACTTCTTATACCTAATCTCCACCTCATCACCAAGCAGCATTCAGGTAAAAAGGAAAACCTTATAGATTTATGAAAATATAAACCAAAACAATGGAAAATCAATTGCTTAACTTGAAACTAATTTCCTAAACAGATTTGGTTGAGAGGAGTACCAAAAAAATTGGGGAGAATATCAGCAGGGAGCAAGATAACAAGCATCTATGCTGCCAATGACATTATTTTTTGTGGTACTGAAAAGGGACTAATCAAGGTAAACACAACCAACTCATCTAACCTTTATTTATTTATTTATTTAGAATTGTGTTATTTTCACAACCAAATCGACAACAAAAATAGTTGGTTAACGGAGTTCAAATACGTAGTTAATTATATTATGTGAATAGTTAATGAATATATTATATGTCGAAATTGATTAACCATTCTCTAAATATACTTAACCACAAAATTGAATGTAATTAACTACAACTTCCAAGTATTCAATAACAAATAGATTTAAATACCTGGAATTTAAATTTTGTGGCTAATTACATTCAGCGGATGGTTAATGAGTTTTGACACCCGTTATATCCACTATATATTTAAACTGCATTAACCAATTATTTATTTCCTTAAAAATAATGTCTAGAGATGATGACATTTTCCTCACCCCAATTTTTTCAACAGGGTTGGATCCCTCTGTAGGAAGAACTTCAACTCATTGTGCATATATACATGTCCTTTCAAGTTTCAAGTTCAAAGCTTTTTCCAGCCTAGTATTACAACAAAGATAGCCTGTATTGAATGCTTGGTCATGTTATATGATACCATTGTCAAACTCAGACCTCATGCAATACATTGATCATCTGCCAAAGGCTTAATAAAAGTACATACTTTACATCGGTGATTACTATATAGTAAATATATTTGAGTGAAAATCATTGTGAATAGTTGATTGTCTTCGCTGTATAACAAATGTTTTTGTTGTAATGTATTGTAATAAATACCAATATGTTATTTTATTTTATTTTTTTGTTGAGAGAAACCAATATGTTATTCGTATCAGCTATAAATTTGAAAATTTTGGGTAAGGTGTAAATCCTTTGTTGTGAGATAGAACCTCTTCCAAACAAATGAGACCAAGCAGAAATGATTGCTACCATCCCTTTCTAATTTCTTTTGCGTTTTTTTCTAAGTATATTAAGAAAAATATGAAGTATATCATTTGCTCATTTTGTGTTTAAAAAATAGTTGTATATGATGTGTTCAACTTTAATTTTTTATATTTTAATACACTTAATATTTAAGTTAATAATATTAATTAGAGATATATTTTAAAAAATTCATTTAATAATTTAAAATAAAATTTATATTTAAATAATTTTTTTTCTATATATAATTTTTCTTTAGAGATATAGCTACTACTAGAGGCGCGGTCACGAGGTTTTGAGTGCTACGAAACATAATCAGGAAAGAATCATAGAGAACATTCAAGATCTTGGAACTCTAATGACAAGAGTAAGGTCTAAGAAAACAAAAGAAACTCTAAATAACTTGATAGCTACTTTATTTGAAGCATGTTCAATCTTGAAGAATTGAAGTCTGAGTTAGTAAATCACTTGGTCCAAATCGAGGGAATTGAAGAATGAAGGTTGCATCTATGTGTGATCAAATTTTATTATTAGTTAGCTTTAATTAAAGTAGTGGAATAGATTAGTAAGTTTGTTTGGGTCTAACGGTAAGAATTTCAATTGAGTCAAATTTAAGAGAACTTATAAGGTAGTGCAAATATAAGAGGAAAAACCGTAGCATTTGGAAATCCGATTTTGGATTATATTGTTATTTTGTGAGACTTTACTCTCTAGAGTATTTTGTAAAATTCACATTGAACTTAGTAAGGGTGTTGATCCTTGTGACATTCTTTTTGGCCTATCAATCTTTGGATTGTGGTACCTTTCAATTCTTAATCTATACGCGGAATGTTAATGTCCAATTTTATTTTCAGCAAACTCTAAACCAACATTTTCTTAATTTTCGGTTCCAATTACTTCCGTTCATATCTAGTTTTTACATAGTCTTTTTCAATGATTCAAAAGTCTAATTTGCATTTCAAAACATGTTATTTTACTTTGTTTTAGAATCGTGCGATTCAGAATTGTATAACTTGACTTATTCTCCAACAAAAACGTGTTTTTGCTCTAATTTGTAAGTTCCCAACCTTAAAAAGATCGTAAAATTATTCATGATTTTTTTTTTTATATCAAATAGTTTCCTTGCAATTATTTGAATATCATTCTTCTTACATTTAGCAAAATTTTAAATAATTATTTCATAATCAATGTTATTTAAAAAATTAATTTCACTTAAAATCAAAGCGAGAGATCTATTTTGTTATATAGTAGATCACAAATTAGATTTTAACAAATTCAATTTAAAAGATTTTCTTTTAACAAATGCAAATAACATGAATAGTTAATATCGTCCATGTATTAGAAAAATAATCAATATATATACTACTAACAACTAAGTAATATAAAAATTTGATGCATGCCCTACAAGTTGGAGTCCTAGACGATCACCCTTACTTAGGGCCACCATTGACAACTACACCACATGTATTTTTTCTTTTTGGTGTTGGATATATACTAACAAAATTAACTTATTGTGAATTTTCAAACTCAAATCTAAAACAAGATACTTTACCTAATAACATTTATCAATTAAATTAAAATTTAAAAATAACACTATGCATCAGGTGCTGAAATATACATTAACATGTTATGTATATTACATTTAATTTACTTGTGTTTAAATCACATACACTCTCAAACACAAGTCATGTGTGCACAGTTACGCACTAAAAATAAAAATAATTTTGATATAAATTAATTTAGAAATATTTGGTCAGTTTATTAAAGATAATATTTTAACTTAATTTGTTATAGATTATAAAAAATAAGATTTTATCATTTAGAAATTATTTATTATATATATTTTTAAAAACAAATTATTTTATATTTATTCATTGTAGTTTTTTTATAAAAATAATTAGTTATCATAAATAATTTTTATATGAAATTATTCAAAACAACTTTTCATTTGAAATATTTTTAGATTTAGATTTTTGAAAAAATATAACAAATTGATAAAAACTTTTAAAACAATTTTTTTAAAGATTACATTTTTTAAAATTAACAAAGAGACTCTTAATCAAAGTTTAAATGAAGAGGTTAAAAGGCAAGCAAGCCATGAACTTCCATGAGCTTTTCTTTTTCTTTAGATATTATATATAAAAAAACATAAAAATGTTTTAGAGTATAACGTAATATATTTTCTCCTTTTTTGATATAAAGGGTATAACACAATATTTTGAGGGTGTAAATTGACCAACGAAATCTAAAAAAAAAATAATTGCATTAATATAAGAACATTATTCATTTTTTATATCTTGAAATTGAATAAAATTATTTCCCCCTAAATTTTGTTTATAAATAAAATAAAACAAAATTACCCTCGTTTTGGTTGAACCGTGAGATTGAACCTATTCCTTCCGTTTACAGCCATCGCAAGCAGAGC
>NC_021160.2:9460381-9523496 GCF_000331145.2 Cicer arietinum | reverse complement strand
TCTATCGATTGTTGAATCTGTTGAGTGGGAAATAAACCCTAGACTATTGTAGCTCGTCGTCAATGGAGGTTGTTGAACCACAATCACTCAAGAAGCTTAGCTTCAAATCCCTCAAACGTGCCCTCGATCTCTTCTCTCCTATTCATCAACAACTTGCTCCTCCTGATCCTGAAAGGTACCTTTTTTCCTCTCTTAATTTTCCACCTTTTTATATACCCAATTCTCATTCTACTTCACTTATTGTTCTTTGTTTCTCTCTCTCTCTCTCTCTCTCTCGCTCTCTCCTTTTGTATCGTGCAGCAAGAAAATTCGTCTTAGTTACAAGGTTAGTTTTATCTTAATCCCTATACTTTTAGTTTTGTTAATTTGAATTTTATAATCGTAATGCCCTTGATTATATTAGAGAGGTGAATTGAGAATATAAAGTTTGGTTTGGCGGCTGAGTGGGAGTGTTAGGGAGTGAAGTGATAAGGAGGCCGTGGATTCAATCTCTATCCTCAGTAAAACACTAACATTATTATCGATACTAATTACTAATATTGACAATTGCAAACAAAAAATTAGGGAGGTGAATTATATGAACTTTGGATTTGTCTTCGGGGTATCAAGTTTTGGTTTTTAGGATTATTATGAATTGATGAAGTTATGATAATGTGGTTTGGAATGAAAATTAGGTAAATGCTGAGTATGGTGGAATTAAAAACACTACTCAACCTCCTCGCCAGACAAATTCTGCCACACAGGATCAATCTCAACAACCGGGGTCCTCTAACATGCTTGCTCTTCCAGGTATGATACTAGTTACCATCTTGCTCTATGGATATGAATTATATTGCTGATGGAATATTGTTGAATTGACTTCTTGGTCATTATGGTTTCTCTGCATCTATTTGACTTATTTGGTTAATTTACAATTTCTTGTTACATAGTCATTATATTTAATACATCAGTAGTATGAATATATTGTTGAGTATTATGTTTGGGTTTGGATTTGTAGGAGTGAGTGTTTTGTAAAGCTATTTATTGAAATTTTGTTATATACATATACTTTTTAGGGTAAAATGTATAACTTATACAGATTTAAGTAGTAGGATCAAGGTTTTAAATCACAGTCATGGTTACATATCCGATCTTTAGTATTGTGGAAAATCGCAGTCAATTGTAGATGATGCGGTAGTAGAGACATATAAAACCATAATGTCCCTGCCCATATCCCAGTTGCAGACCTTTTTGTTAAAACCCGTCTCAGGACAACTACTTACTCTGGTGGAAGATCTGAAGAAAACAAGAATTTAAATTTGTGTTGTTTTTATGTGACTTCAATGTTAAAATTGTTCACGAAAGCTAGTGATTTTAGCAATAATTTTTTAGAATGCCAACTCTTGTTGATCAGAAATAACTTTTCCTCTTGTTCAGAAATAATTTGTTGTTCAGAAATTTGTTGTTGTTCAGAAATTAGCTACTTCCTCTTGTTGTTCAGAAATTTGTCTTGTTGTTCAAAAATTAGCTACTTCCTGTTGTTGTTCAGAATTTTTTTTTAGAATGCCAACTCTTGTTGACATGGTATCATTTTACCGCATTTTTAATTGTTATTGTTCACAAATTAAGAAAACCTGGGTGTTTGTGTCTAACTTATTACTATTGTTTCTTCTTTATATGATAGGTCCGGGAGATTCCAAGGATCTCCCGAAAGGAGGGGCCCACAGTGCTTTAGTTGTTGGTCCAGCTATGCCATCCACAACTACGTAAGAATATTTTCTCTTTAACTTTGTGCACATATGTTGGCTAGGGGCAATTTTGTACTTGCGAATAATCTGTTTGGGTCATGGTTATCAGATTTTTTCTTCTTAATTCGTCAATTATTATGTTTATATTTGACAAATTAGTCTATAACAGTTGGAATTTGAATCATATGACCTGCTTGCAAAAGCTTAGTAATGATGATATGGTGTTCAGTATTCTAAAATATTTTTGAAGAGCGTACTTGGCTTTCCATATTTTTTTAAACTGTTCATAATGTAAACGCAATAGAAGATTGCAGAAGTTGATGGAAGTTTGCTAAGGTGTAGCATCATTTTATTTTCAAAAGAATAAAATAAAAGGATTCCATGCCTTGGGAAGTATTCTGTTCCATTTATCTTTTCTTGTGTTTTGATATTTTTTCGTATATTCATAGATTTTAATACAGTATCTTGAAATCACTTTTCATTACTATACCGTGCTGTTGTAGAAAGTAAAGCCATAGGTTCCAAATGAAATATAGATTGTCGCATGCACCATGCAATTTTTTTGAACAGCTGTTATAGACTATTGGTTCTTATGTTTTTGTTTCTTTATTACAGGAATGATCTTGGTTTTCAGGGAAAAAGTACAGTAGTGGTTTCTACCTCTGGTTCATCTGAAAGGTTCTGGCGTCCTCTTGATGCCTTTTATACTTTAAGAGCTTACCTCAATGATTATTTTGTTGTTTTTACTCGATATGAGTGTATACACTATACAGGATTGGCATTCTGTTGGTTTGACCTTTTTGACTAAACTGTTGTAGTTTCTATATTACAGAAATTTATCAACATCTGCTTTGATGGAAAGAATGCCAAGTAAATGGCCACGACCTGTGTGGCATGCACCGTGGAAAAACTACAGGGTTAGAACTGCTTGAACATTTTTTTAACTATTTGATGATAGATGAGTGGCATTAGGGTTTGTTCTTTTTCATTCTCAGGTTCTGTGTGTGAACTGAAATAAATGTAATTGGGGACGTCTGGTGCACTAGCTAGTAGTTTAGCCAAGGATCACTTTCGTTCCATCATCCTATTGCCCCCATTTTCTTACCACCAGTGCAAGGTCACCTTGGATTAATTAGTTTCAGAATTTCAATTCGTCTAATGGGTTTGGATCATTGTCCTGTTGTCTGTAAGTGGTTGCCAAAATTTTGTGCTGGATAATAGCGGGAAGAAACCTTGGTGTCCACATCCACCATGTATGTAGTAAAAAAAATCAATTTTTAAAAATCGTTGTAAAGCATAGAACTGGTAATGCTTCACAGCAAGTAGGAGTGCAATTTGCACAAGCATTTTGTGGTTCTACCCAGCATTGCAAATTTCAACTGAAAGCTTGGCTATTCATACGCTGACACTATATCCAGAACAATTGGATTTTTTTTTGTTTGCTAATGTTATTATTTTTTCATTCTAATCAGTTCTGGCATACATAATTTTTCCGAAAACCTTTCAAATTGTAACGCTTCTGATATATTTTTAGCTGAGAAACTTAACCATGCTTTATTTTCTGTAGGTCATCAGTGGTCACTTAGGATGGGTGAGATCTGTTGCAGTTGATCCCAGTAATACATGGTTTTGTACTGGTTCTGCAGATCGAACTATCAAGGTATTTGGCCACAAAATGCATGTAATAGTTGCTTGTTATGAGTAGGCACATAGATAAGTCAAAAAACTTGGCGAGCCATGTTGAATTGTTGACTCTGTTGGTTACTTTCTTTCTTTGCAATTTAATCTAAAACAACTGTCTTTTTATTATGTAACTGTGCAGTAATCTGTGCCATGCACAGGCGTATGTTGGCTTGTGAAATTCTTCACTACGCTTTTTGTTAAATATTATATATTAAGTTTCTCTGTATTCTTTTCCTAGAGCTATCCATACACAATATGTCAATTATTTATTAATTATAAGTATTGCCCATTATTACCACATATTTGCTATAAACTGAAGCTAGGAACTTTGAAATAGCTTATAAACCAATCATGCTGAGTTTATTATTTTTGCTGTCCTATTCAAAGCTTTGGATGTTTTTTTTGCTAAGTTGTTCATTTGGGCAGATATGGGACTTGGCAAGTGGTGTTCTAAAGCTCACATTAACAGGTCACATTGAACAAGTAAGAGGTGAGGAGCTAAGGTATAATTATTTAGTACTGGTGACAGCCATTGTGAACTGGGTTAATAATAACAGAATGCTTTCTCTACAGGTCTTGCTATTAGCAACAAACATACTTACATGTTTTCTGCTGGTGACGATAAACAAGTTAAATGTTGGGATCTTGAACAGAATAAGGTCAACTCCCCATTTCAGTAGTTGTTTTTCTGGTGAATAATTCAGCAATTACTGAACTCCATCAAATATCTGGCCACTAAAGCATGTTATATTATGTTATTTTAGGTTATTAGGTCTTATCATGGTCATCTGAGCGGTGTTTATTGCTTGGCCATTCATCCCACAATTGACATTTTACTGACTGGAGGACGTGATTCTGTCTGCCGGGTATGGACTTTGTTGATATAGTTACTTGATAGTATATTTAGATTTAGGTGGATGCAATACTTTGTGCTCGCTCATCTAGTTCCAATATTTTTAAATATATTTTAAGGAAGTAGAATTGTGATCACTATGCTTTGGTGGTTCTAAATTTTCAGGTTTGGGACATACGTAGTAAAATGCAGATTCACGCCCTTTCAGGTCATGATAACACTGTCTGCTCTGTATTTACACGGCCAACGGTATGCAGATTCTTCTGTCTATTTTTATTCTATTTTGATAATCCTAATAAAACTGGCATGTAGGTTATCTGATTGGTTCCAAACTTCCACTACAAGTTATTTGATATGATAAATGCGAACACAGACTTTAGCATGCAAATGCTACTTTTAAACACATCTTAACGTAATTTTATACTTTTAAACCTTTTTTACTTACTTTGGGGGCCTTATTCTACTTTCTTTTGTTGTAAATAGGACCCTCAAGTTGTTACTGGCTCTCATGATGGTACAATCAAGATGTGGGACCTTAGATATGGTAATTTATTGTTGATTTATCACATCTTGTTTTTCTTTGTGTGCGCGTTATTTTTTTGTTAGGCTCTCTGTGTGTGCTATGAATCATGCTAAAATGCACTTCAACGTTCCTGTATGTGTTTTATATCAATCTTACACACAATGCATTCATGCAGGTAAAACAATGTTAACTCTTACAAACCATAAAAAGTCTGTTCGAGCAATGGCTCCACATCCTAAAGAGTATGTTTTCAATATCAGTTGATTGTTACTTGTAGAATGATTAACTATGGTTTGATTTTTTCTTTTTATATTTTATTCTTTTATTTCATTTTGTCTTCTCAGTCTCACCCCCTCTTCTTTGTTGTCTGCAGGCAAGCTTTTGCATCTGCCTCGGCTGATAATATTAAAAAGTTCACCCTTCCAAAAGGAGAATTTTGTCACAATATGCTGTGAGTTCATAAACTTTTTATCAAACTTGTGTGATTAGGGGGATCATTAATTAATAGGTTTATCTAAATTACCGTAATTAACACAGTTGGTTTCAGTTAGTTACATATCAAAATATTTTAGAATAAGCTAAGCTTCTAATGAAAACTAGTAAACATAAAGCTCTGAGAATACACAAGCTGAAACAGTACAAATGCTAGAAAACTGCATAAGCTAGATAATAAACAAAATTGAATGTGTAAATAGAGGATTATCAACTGAGATTCTCTATTCTCCGATGTTTCCCCCTCAAGCTAAAAGGAGGTGTGAGCCATTGAGAATTTGAGATGGACCATCCACTTTTAGCTTGGATCGCAAACTGAATTTGGAGGTAGAAAAAGCCTTGGTGAGAAAATGTGCTACCGACACATGAATATGTCAAATAAGCTTGCTGATCACCTTAGTCAAGTTCCATGCATGCAGTCTATATTATGTGCGAGGCCCACTGAGCTAAGATTGTCACAGTAAATGTGAGGATTTCAGGGCTGTCTGCTGACTCAGTGAAGGCTTATTTCTATTAGTTATAATATCATTTAATTATACTAGCATATAGACAAAAACAGTAGCTTGAGAGTAGATAAATAGAGTGAGATCATACTAACTGAACGCTATCCTTCTAACACAGCTAGTAAACACAGAATTGAAACCATACAAGCTGCAACTAATACAAATTGCAGAAAACAGAGAAGGCAACATGATAGACGTCCAGTATACACATAGAAAAAGATAGTATCAGCTGAGCATATCTTCTCCAATATTAATAAAGAGTCGGATAGTTTTCTGTGAGATAAATCACAAAAACACAAATAGTTTGTTGTCTACAATTAATATTTAATAGTCATGTTCAAGTTATACTGCTTCAAAGATCTCAGTTAAACAGATATTTTTGTTTTATAATAGTTGATGTTTTTTCATTATTCGTTGTATGTGCAGCTCTCAACAGAAAACTATTATCAATGCAATGGCTGTCAATGAGGAGGGTGTTATGGTCACTGGAGGTATTGACCTAGAACTATGATTGATTGGATAAATTAAGTTTATCTTTGTCCTAGTTTTTCATGATCATATGATAAGAAATGTCATGGATATATTTCTTTTCCCCTATGGAATTCAACTTTAAGCTTCTTTATTTTTCCTGTTTTAGGTGACAATGGCAGTATGTGGTTCTGGGATTGGAAGAGTGGTCACAATTTCCAGCAAGCCCAAACAATTGTACAGCCCGGTATGCATATTTGTCTGCTTTTACTTGTTATTTTGATGCTCGTTCTACCATATACACAAGTTTGACAAGCATATTTATAATTATTTTACAGGTTCACTGGACAGTGAAGCTGGTATATATGCCTTAACCTATGATGTCACGGGTACGAGACTTATATCATGTGAAGCCGACAAGACCATAAAAATGTGGAAAGAAGATGAAAATGCCACTCCAGAAACACATCCCCTTAACTTCCGGCCTCCTAAAGACATCCGTCGATTCTAGTTGCACGTTCCTCATTTATTCTACTCAAGTAATACACATTTTGATTAGATGCGCTGTTATTTGGAGGTCTTGATGTACAATGCTTTGATGATTCCTCATCCTTTTTGTTCCATTGTATTGCACATAGATTATTACTATGTAGATTCTTATGTATTTCAATAGCTTTGCAATTCAGTTTAGTGCATACATTACAGAGCCCCTTCAGTCACCACAACCAAAAAGAACTTCGTATCGACATGTATGCTTTGTGACAATGCTCATCAGTGTGTCTATTCATTCAAGCAAAGCCTTTAATGTTATTACAATTAGTTTTTTTTTTTTTGGATATTTGCCTAACCAAAGGATTAAGTAGCCAGGAAGCACAAAGTCTAAAATAGTCTTTTACATTATGGATAAATTTTAATATCTAATTTCTGGAAAAAAAATCATTTGAAAATGTGATTCTGATAACAAAAAAAATTAATACTTCCATAATTATTTATACTACAATCTAAATCATTTGTGCAGAGATGCAATATTTCTTTAAACATTCATGCAAGTCAGACAATGTCCAACAAGTACAACACAATGTTCAAAATTTATATCAGTTTGTTCCCAAAATATCTACTGGGTATGAGTGAATTGTGTCCCTCCATGCAGTGGTAGTATCAGGCTTCACATCGCCTAGACATTTCCACACTGCACTGTTACACTTGAATCCACTTCCAAATGCAATTTGCCAAACTCTATCTCCACATTTCATCCTCCCTTTTGCTTCAATATAAGATAACACATACCAAGTTGAAGAAGATGAAGTGTTTCCAAATCTGTAAAGAGTCATTTTCGACGGTTCCACATCCTGTTTCCTTAGCCTTAAGTTTCTTTCAATGGCTTGTATAACAGCTCTCCCCCCTGTATGTATGCAGAAATGCTCAAAAGCCCTATTAAATTTCGGAGTATATAAACTCATTCTTCTACTCCATACTTTGTAACAAATAATTGAAATAACATACAAAAATTGCTCCCTCCATGGCAAAACCAATGGTCCCAATGAAAAAATATTTTTCTTCAGTACCTCACCACAAACATTGACTATACTCTTCGATATCAATACACCTTCTTTGTTCTCCGCATCCACATCCTGGTACACACACGCATACGATTGATCATCATATGCATTGATTGTTCTAACAACATGTTGTAGCTCATACTTTGCCTTATGCTTATCATGGACTCTGCTAGACATCAATATAGCAGATCCTCCCATTCTGAATAAACAATTAGTAAGTAGCATAGATGGAACTTTACCTGTGTACCAATTCAAACTAAGTGTTTCAGTGCTTACTATTAAAGCCAATGAGTTCCTATGAACTCTCAACAAGTCTTTTGCAAGACCAACAGCTATAATTCCAGCACTGCATCCCATACCTGATAAATGGAAGCTCATAATGTTGCTTCTCATCTTAAACTTGTTAATCACCATAGAACTAAGTGATGGGGTAGGACAAAAGATGCTACTATTAGTTATTAATATGTCAATGGATTTTGGGTTGATTTTTGTTTTTTGTAAAAGGTCTTCAATTGTTGAATACATGATTGTTTCAGCTTCTTCAAGTGCAAAGGTGAGAGCTTTAATTTTGGGTATTTGAGCAAGTGATGGAGGAATTGATGTTTCATCACTGAATCCAGATTTTGCACTGATCTTTCTTTGGAAATCAACAGCTTCTTGTTCCATTTGATCAAAAAAATTGTTTTCTTCAAACATGGCTTTTGGTAGTCTATAAGAACTTGGAGGACAATAGCAGTTAAAATCTATCAAATAAATGTGTACTTTTCTTTTACATGCAAAGTAAAAAGTTGCTAAACTTGCAAACAAAAGCATTACAAAAAGATGGTGGTTAGATGAAAATTTAGTGTTAACAAGTTGTGTGAGAATTTCCAATGAGGAATAATACGAAGTGTAAGGTTCCATTTTCGGTATAAGTTTTCAGTTAATTTGTTTTGGCTAGCATTTTTTGGGTATGTGAGGTTGATATTTTATGTCATGATTATATGGAGTTAGAAATAGAGGAGGTGGTCATGAAAAGAGAGTCCAATGGGAAAAGAAAAGAGAGAAATGTGGATGGAGCTATGCATTCTTTTAGTGTTTTCCTAAATAGTGGCATCACACCCGGTAACATAAATGTTTTTGTTTTGAATGGTTTTGAAACATCATCTTTGCTAGCTTGACATGTATATCCTCACGCAAAGAGTTCTCATTTTTTTGTCTAATTTTTTAGTCCATATTTTTTTTTTAAGTTTAATCGAGTTAGGTATGGGAGGTCAGAACATATCTTGAGAAATATAAAATGCTGAAAGAGTTCTCATACTTTTGGGGGATTACGAGTCAACTTCTTATCAATTAGACTAACCTTCATTTGAATATATTAAAATTGACTTGTAAATTAAAATATTTTATTATCTATCTAGTATGGTTGAGTTACTTTTATAGGGTTAGAATATAAATTCTCTACTCCTAATCTTTAATCTTCATGCAGAAGCCAAAATCTATATAAGAGAATTAATTAATTAGGACATAGATCATGCTCGTTATCAAAAAGGTATGATAAAATCTATGTCCATAGCTTATAATCCCTTATTTAAAGCGGTAAGCTAGCCTTACAATAATGAATCACGAATAAAACGATAGTGGTCTTCCAGTCAAAAAATAAAAAAAGCTAGTGGTCTAATAGGTCTTTCTCAACTAGATCTTCAAAGTTCTTCAATGGAATATAAATCTTCTCTTCAGATGGGAATAGATAATATATTATGAACCTCCTAAGTATTATGATTTTCTTAAAAAAATTTGTCTTTTGTATTTTATATTTACACCATCTTATTTTGTTATAAAAATATATTTTTTGTGAAGGATTATTTTAAAATAAAATTATATTTACAATAATATAAATTAAACAAAAATATATAAAAAATACGAGAATCAAAATAAATAAATAAATAAATTATAATTGTAAGGATCAAAGATATTTAAACCAATAATCTTTATCCTAACTAAATTCAAAATGTAATTATATCAAAATTAATATTTATTTATAATATATTAAAACAATCGTTCAACCATATACATTGACAACTCATATCTTTCTACGCCACTTCATCTAAATATTATCATATCAGACATATTATGACGTGACACTTTTAAAATACATTAGTTATCACTTTTTTTCTATTGTTACCTCGTCATTTTCTATTTACCCTTTCATTTTCTTCTTATTTGCTTTTATTGCTCCTATTCTTCGACTGAAACTCACTCCCTATTCTATTAATTATTTTCTCATTACATGACATTAAATTTTGTAACTTCTACTTGGAATTACAACCATTAGGTTTTGTATTTCCAAATTGCATTATAGCATATTCATCGTATCATTGTTCATAACATCTCCTGTAACACCTAGTCATTTTATTTTATTTTTATATTTTACCTTATTTTGATGATATTATTGTAATTAATTAATTAATTAATAATAATAATAATAATAATAATAATAATTATAATAATAATAATAATAAATTTCATCAACCGTTCAAAATAAATTTTATGGCTTAGGTTGAAATTTCATGTTTCTCATTTTCGGCGTTCCCACTCATGGGTTAATGTTCTCCACTTTTCCCACTTAATATCACATTCCACGTTTTCCCCATTTAATACCATGTTTCCCGTTTAGTCCCCACTTTCCCTCTCACTTAATACTACGTTCTCCATTTTACCCATTTAATGTCACGTTCTCCACTTAATATCACATTACCCATAAAAATGAATAAAACAAAACGGACGCCTTCCATAGGATATAGAGGAAAGGATTTATGAGAGAAGGAGAGGGAGACCATTTTGATAAAAAATGCAACCACCAAAAGAGAAAAGAGATGAGTAACTCTATTCCCGACTTTGTTAAATCAGTATCAGAAAAACATCGATTGCGCATTCGTTAACCGTTGGATCGAGTTGATTTTTGGACAGAAGGTTTGCAACATTCAGATCCACGTTCTCAATGGCCGGATCAGCGAAACGACGTTCAGAGAGGGAGAAACCTTGCTCGCACAGCAGCAGGTGTGAAATGAGTGAGACAAGAGTTTGTGAAGCATAATTCTAAATACAACTTTAGTAACGGTAAGGGCATCACTCCATCCGCTTTCCTACTTGAATTATATGTGATATAAATGTATTGTGATGTTATGTATTGGTTCTGTTTGTGTGTTATCTTCAAAATGAATATTAATAATGGTTGTGTTTGATATGCTCAAATTGTGGAAAATGAATGTTATATTATACGTTGTTAAAATGGTTGTGTTTGACATGTTGTGGTTATTCAAGGTGAGTACTGTGTCTAAACTAAGTTGGTTTAGGACAAGGTTGGATGATTTTGGGACACTCTGGTTGAGTGATCTATAGTGTTACTAACAAAAGTGTTTACATTCATGCATTCATAGTTGTGTGGTGCGTCCATAATTGGTTGGAGCCCATAGTTGGTGGTGCGTCCATAATTGGTTGGAGCCCACATATCCTTGCGTGGATTTTGAGTTAGTGGTGTTGCTTGGAAGGACCCACGAAACCCTTGCGGGGGAGGCGATATTCTGGAATCATGCATTGACATATAGTCTAACAAATAGATTGTGCATTTTGATTGATTTGTATCTTTGGTGCATTGTGATTTTTAACTGTTAAATGAAATATATGATTTATTTATATTTTGCTATAACAACTATATATGCATGCATATTTGCTCTATGTTTGTTATTTGGAGATGACCCTTACATTTGACAGGACGTCATATATAGTGTTACTTGAGTGAATAATGTCACGGTCAACCCAATAGAAGAAATGTGAGGAAGTACAATAGTATGCAGTTGGAGGCTCTGAGATATTTTTGTGCTGGGGTTAGACTTGTTGGGTGAGTTTTCCACAAGTCCAAAGTTTATGACCAACTAAGATTTATGTTTGGGTAGTAAAATATCAAGAGTTTTGACTATAGGAGTCTCTTTTGTTTAACGTATTAAATTTACTTTTAGTGATTGTAAATATTTTGATTCTTTATTTTTGAAAATATAACTAAAAATATTATTAATTGATTTTAGGATCAACGAGTATTTAAAATAATCATAATTAAATAAAAGCGAATTTGAATTTTTATGTTTAGAATTCTGTTAATTAATGTTCCGAAAAAGCGGGATGTTACATCTCTCTTTACCTTCATTCTCTTCTTCACATCCTAAGTAGCAATTGTTCAGTTCTAGCTGTGACAATGGCACCCAATCATAAAATTCTAATAGAATTGCAAGAGTCATTAATATGATTATGATCGCGAAAGTTTCAACTTATATCTAAAAAAAAGGCATGGCTTGCAACCTGCACTACCCTACCCTTCTCCCAGTTTGACCAGTCAACAACACTACTTTCTATTTCTAATACTTTTTTCTCTTTTCCAATTTTGGCTAGACACAGTACAAACACTTCCAACAAATCTCTGCACAAGTACATGCACGAGAGAAGTATGCATGGGGAAGAAGGAGAACCCTTTTTTTTGTCTTTAAAAGACCATAAGGATTAGAGAGTACAGACTACTCCAATCCAAACCTAACTCTTCTCACCACACATCCTCTTGTCTTTTCATTCATTTTCTTTTCTTTTTAAAACTATTGTGGAAGTTAATTATGTGAATTTTTTTACTGGACAATATTCTGGTCATGAAAAATTCTATTAATTTGCACAATTAAACTTTGCTTTGTTTTTTTTTTACAAAATTATTATACCTTAGACCTTAGTCTATGACGAGTTTTCTATAATTTATTATTTGTTATGTGCCCTAAAAATTAAATAACTATTGTTTACTCACTTACTAAAATATTTGAATAGAAGATATATTTGTATTTTTGTTTATTATTAGAAAGTTGATATAATTATGATCTTTGTGATTATATTCTATTCTACATATAATAAATTATAAAATAGTTTTTAATTGGTTGAATTAAAATCAAACTTGATAAATAATATTGTATTCCTTAAAAATATTTATTTGTTTTCAATTGTTGAATAATATTAATTATATTAATTTTTTTTGTCAACATTTTTTATCTGTCAAAAATAATTTTTTAAATTAAAACTATTAAAATACCCTTTGTAATATATATCACAAAGTGTATTAAATAATTCTGTTATCATTTTTATCGAATATTATTTTTAGAAAAATGTGTAAAATAATTATTAATACTTTTTTTTACGGAAAATTAGATACAATCAATTATTTATTTACAAAGTCGTAATAGGTTGTAATAAGTGTAAATCAAAGGTGCTTTGTATATATTGTATAAAATATTTATATTTGTAAATATTGTCTAAGTAGTGTATGACCAACGACAATAATAGTGATGTTTCAAATAAAAATGAATTCAATTAAATTGTTAATATTTCGTTCAATTGTAAATACTGTATTAAATTGATTGAGATCGTTTAAGCCAAAACTATATTGATCTAGTTGTACAACCAAAACAGTTTAAAATATTCAAATAAAAAAATAAAAAACTAATCAAAATAGTAGAAAATAATAATAATTCAAAACTTAGAGACAAGTAGGTAGTACGAACATTTTTATATGAAATTCTAAATAAACGAATATAATACATAAGACTTTTTTTTTCTTCTCTAAACAGATGATATACACGGTGATTTTGTGATCCAAATCAAACATTACAGAAACCTTTTTATAAATTTTGGTTCGAGAACTCTAAAATTTGAATCAACATATTATAGAAATTTAATATTTAAATATTTGTTGGGTGGAATACTCACTTGCCATGTTGTATTGTATTCAAGCACTATCAATTAAATGCATGAAATGCTATAACTAACCTTGTGAAAAATTAACTTCAATATATGCAGATACATATCTTTAATGTGCAAATTATATATTAGAGGTATATTAGAGGTTTACAGCTCACACAATCTCAAGCAGAGCTATAAATTTTTTAAAGTACATATCACTGTTTTATGAAGAAAAAAAATTGGAGTTTTTCATTATAAACATTTTTATTTGGATGGATGCTCTCTCTGCCTCAATAATACACTCTCAAACACAATTATAAATTTTTGAGAAGTACACATCAATGTTTTACGTAGAAAAGTTTGGGGTTAAATGAGATAAATAAATTATTAGAAGTTCTACTTTTTTACATTTTGATTAAACATTAGAGATGGATGAGCAACACCTCTACATGTAAAATACATATTTTGATAAGTCAATTCAGACAAAATTTGAGTTTTTTAAAAAACTTATAGTGAAAGAAAAAAAAATTATTATATAGTTTTAAATTGAATATTAGTCCAGTGCAGCTATTTTACAATCGAAAAAATAAAAACTAGTCTCTTTCTATTGATTGGGGCACTCTATATGTAGCTCTTTTCTTGCCATCTTTCTCAGTTTTATAATCTCCTTCAAAAAAGGTAATTCTTTTCAAACAAACACCAACTTAAACAAATAAGCAATTTGACGAAGACCTTCCTCTCTTGCATTTTTTTAATCTTAAACTAAGTGTTCAAAGTTATTAATGCCCTTAATAATCTGAGTTGAAAGTATAAAACTTTGTTCTTGAACGACAAGATTTATTAAACCCGAGACCTTTCTTAAGAGAAATTACGTACGATCCTAGCCATTTTCCAATGACAATGGGGTTTTCCTCTTCTACGATTAACTCAGTAACTTGACAAAACAATGCATATACATTGTTTAGACCGATAGGTACTTGATGAATAGCATTTGTTAGTCAACTTTTTTTCATGTAACTTTGACATAATCACAACAAAGAAAAAAAAAGATGTGTTCTCGTGTCTAATCAGTGCATTTAAATCTCAGATAGTGCCACATTTCTTGCAAACTCATCTTTAGAGTTGGCTACAACAATTTGATGTATCCCTCAGAAATTGATCAATGATGTCCTAAAGTCTAAGAGGCATTGTTAATTTGAATAAGGTAACCTGAAAAATATACCAACTTGATATTATGGGGTTTGCCGTCATATGTTACACGTTCTGCCCCAGCTCACAGCCAAAGCTATTGCATGATCGGCACAAATGCTGTGTAGGACAATGGAAGTGTGAAAAAATGGGTAAAGTAGAAATGACCTAAGTTGCTATTATGTAAATATATAAAGGATAAAGTAAAAATAATTATTGCATTCAATCACAAACACTGTTCCTTTTTTTTCTTCTAATAATTGGCATTGGCATTAAGACAATTAGAGGTCAGCATGAAGTGAACCCAGAAGCATAGCTATTATGGTTAACCAGCAGCGCATTTAGAAGCAGCTATATGGCCTACCGAGTCATTCATCTTTGGTAGGGTGCAGTCATGCAGATGCAGCAATTGCTTGTCCTTCTAGGTTCACTACAATAGCTGCACTTTTTGTCCATCTGGGTTCACATCTAGTGAAGTTTCTGTGTCTTTAAGTTCACTTCAATAGCTGCAGCCACTTCATCTCCTTATGAGTTTACTTCTTGTTGATCTTTCAGGTCCCATTGTCTATTATCCAGAAAAGGAGCATCAGCACCATATCAATAATTGCTAGTTGCATGCTATCATATTTACTTTACCCATTTTACTTATATAATAGCATCTTTAAATTATGTAACCCGAAAATTACTTCCAAAAAATGATTTTTAAGCTTACCGCAAACCAAAGGCCCGAGCAGATAGGATTTTGATGTTTGTAAAGAGAGCTACCCATTCTTTTGGTTTTCATCCCTTCCATTCACACATTTTGGCAGTTTCTTTTCAATCTTATAATCAGAAGTTTGTAACATGTGAGGGACATTCAACAATGCAACAAAGCAATTAGATGTGATAACTACCAGTGGTCTCCACAAGAGCAAAATCCACCTTTAAATTGATGAAAACGGATACGATCCCTCACAATTATCTCTCTGTTTAATATTCTTGACACGATTTTAATCAAATTATGACAGTCTTGACAAATACGCAAGTTTTTGGAAATTGTGATTTTTGTTCCGGGGCTGCTTTTCAGAACGCCGTAGGCTAAAGCCAACTTCTCGCTATGAAACGTTAAGTTTTCCTCCTTTTCCTCTTCAGAAACATCCATCAAAACAAGATCCGTCAAGGGTGTGAATCCCTCCATTTTAGCTCTCTTAATCAAACCTTCTAGCACCCTGCAAATTGCTTTCATTTCAGCATGTGACTGATCAGCAGCATTGAATTGGTGAATGATGTCCCCCAATTCAATCCAACTCTTACCACGCTTTTTACGAACTCCTCCCATTTTCATCATCTGTCTCACCCTCTCGGCACCGTGCCAGTTCTTGAAAGAGCAATACATGTTTGATAGCAAGACAAAATCTCCACTCTCAAGACGCGAAATATTTGCAATAGCAAATTCTCCGAGTTCTTTCTTCCCGTGGATTCTACAAGCACTCAGCAGTGCTCTCCAAATAACAACATCAGGCTCCACCGACATCGCCTTAATCATCGAATATGCCTCTTCCAAAAGCCCTGCTCGTCCGAAGAGATCAACCATGGTTCCATAATGCTCAAGCTGCGGCCAAATCAAAAACCGATTCTGCATCATTTCAAAGTACTTTTGACCTACCTCAACTAACCCGCAGTGACTACAAGCTTTCAAAATCCCAACAAAAGTAACAGAATCCGGCGAAACATTTTCCACCTCCATCCTTGAAAAAACCACAATTGCATCATAAGCTAGCCCATGAATGGCCAACCCATTAATCATAGCATTCCAAACAGACACATGATCGTGCACCACACACTCAAAAACCCGCCTCGAAACATCAATCCTACCACACTTAGCATACATATCAACCAATGCAGCACTGAGTATATAATTCAGTTCAACCCTTTTCTCAACCATCAAACCATGAACCCACTCGGCATTGCAAAATGCACCAAGGCGCGCACACCCGGTAACCACAGAAGCAAAGGTAAACCCATCAGGCTCAACTTTTGCACTCAGCATTCCGCGGAACAATCTCAATGCATCAAGAAAGCGCGAGTTTTTAACGTACCCACCAATGATGGTGTTCCAAGTGACCACATCTCGAAAAGGCATTTTGTCAAACACCTTCTTGGCAATATCACATTCACCAGATTTCACTAAACTTTCAATCACCAAATTCATGTTGAACAAATTTATAATTCGGGAAAACACGTGATAGGCTATGTGGGGTTGGTGACAGTGTGCATAGGTTGATATTAGAGACGCTAGAAGAGATGGGTATGTTGCATACCCAAGTACGATTATTCTAGCGTGAGTTTTAGCAACGGTTTTGGAATCCATAGAAGATTTACAACGTTTGAGTATGTGGTAGAGTACCCTACAATCTGACATGGGAATGTTTTTGTTCTCTTTGAGGGTGAATTTAAAGAATATAAACAGTAATAGGAACAAAGTGAAGTAAACAGAACATTAAAACCTACAATCTGACATGGGAATGTAAACGAGGGATCATTTCATAGGTTTTTTAGTCGATACAATTTTGTTAGTTACAACATTATTTTGTTTTAGTTACACCCAAAAGATTATACAGAGTAAATTCTCTTAATCAATTTGGTGTGATTACTTGATTCAATCAAAATGTAGTGTGTAACATTGTCATTTCAACTTGGCGTGATTAATTGCAATATCAATCAAGTTTATAAGCCACGATTCAATATGAATTAGCTCTATTTCGTCACTTTTTTTAATAAATTCATTGTACTCATTAAAAAAATATTTGAAAAGTGGAGACTTTATTCAACTCTTCGTTGTAGAATCTTAAGATCATTTCGTCTAATAGTACTTAAATATGTTAAAATTTTATACAAAATGATATAATAAATTATTGAAAATATAAGTATATGATTTAATACAATTTACAAAATTTAATATATATAATAATAGTGATAAAAAAGAATATAATTTATGTTTTATTGAAATAATCATGTTTTGTTATATTTAAAAGATTTTTTAGATGACTTGAAGTCTAACATTTTTAATTAAACAATAATATGTAGGAAAAATAATTAGTCTTATTTATTTTTGAAAAATATGACTCATTTTTAAAGTCAATTATATGGTATATAAATGGGATAAGTCTTGCATTATCCACAAACTTGTTACTATTATTGAATTAATAAATCTCGCCATTACATTAAATGAAATATGATGTAACTTATTGATCTAAAGGTGGAAAATAAATTTATATATTTATGCAAAATTATTTTAGATGTGCACATTAGACAAAATTCATTTTTAATACATTGTAGAATAAATTATAGACCTAGTCAAATAGGCAAGAGAACTATTCTAGGTTCTCTTTGAGAAAAAAAGAGGTGAAAAAAAAAAGACCAGTGGAAGTCTAGGAATATATAAGAAGAAAACATATATTCCTAGTCCCACTTACATTTTGGTGTATACATTATAAATAATACATGTTTTTTGTTCTCCATATATGTATTTTTAGATAAAAGAAATATATTTTTTTATCTTAAGATATGTACTATTGAAATGAGTTATAATTTTTTAGAGCAACTCTTATATTCAAACACCTTTAATTTTTATATATGTATTTAACATTTTATTTTATTTATATATCTCTTTCTATCATATCGTTAATATATCACATCATCATCTCTATTAAGGGATGGTAATTAGTGGATTGAATTTATTGGATTGACTTGTTTAATCTATCATTTTTTAAAGCGAGAATTGAGATTTTTAACCCGCTACTACTAGTTAACTCGTCCCACCTAATCCGCCAAAAAACAAAGGGGTGATGGAGCGATATTAAAGGATTTTGATATATGTTGGGTCATAACTACTTACCAATTCACAAATTATTAAAGGATTTTGCTAAGTTTTTGTGATTTTAACTTTATATTTTTAATAGTTTGTGAATTGGTGGACACATTAACTTTTAATTTTAGTTTATTTGTTGGTTTATTCTATATTTTTGGATGATGAACCATATTTCAATGATAATTTTTATTTTTATTTTGAATAATTGGTTTTATATTTTGGTTTTTTACAATGGTTTTTTATTTTATTTTATTTTATTTGGTTACATTTTTTACATCATTTTATTAATTTATTAACTAATAAATTTATTTTTAAAATTTTGAAGATACAGTCCACCAACCCACTAATCCGACTTAAAAAGAGACAGAATATAATTTTCAACATTTTAACATTAGTTAATTCACCTTTATCGTTTTTTAGACGAATTAATGATAGATCGGAGTAGGACAGAACCAACGAGTTAACCCGTTTTACCATCTCTACCTCTATTTTTATCTCTTTTAAAATGTCAATTGAGTTTTCCCATTTATCAAACATTTTCCTTTTTAGAAATATGGGGTTAAAACTAACTCTCGTATATTAGAAAAAGTAGTAAAAAAAGTTGAAAAAATAACTTTGGGCTGTGAAAGCAGGTAAGAAGCAACGGACCAAAATAAATGTGCAATGTAAATATTTTGCTTTACGTCGTCTCCACTGAAAAATAATGATGAACAAATGGACGGTGTGGGAACAAAAAGTACTGTGATATGCTTCTGTTATGTGTCAATCTTTGGATTAGTGGGAAAATCTTTGGGCCTCTTCAAATATCATATAAGCAAGCATGCACTACATAAGAGAACGAATCACTTCTTTTGATATGCAGATAGTGCTCGTAAAATGGACTTATAATAAAGAATCAACCGTTGCTAAATGTGCAAATTAAAAATTACAACTTTAAAACGTTAAGGTTCAAAATGAGAAAAAAAGAATATTAGTATCAAATTGGTAATAAGCGACATAGCATATTACACGCACACACATATTCCAATTTGGTGATGGTAATTATGTTGAAAATAATTCAATGTAATACTTCCTTGTAGTATAAATAGTTTAGGTGCATTGCTATAACCTATTGCAATTAAGCAATACATTTAATTTGAGAGCCATGACTTATATAAAAAATCTTATCACATGTGTGTTAATTATTGTAATGGCAATTCCCGAAGCCAAAGCACAAGTTGGTATTCTGAATGATCTCTTAGGTTCGGCTAATATTCAAGGAACTGTACTTTGCACTTCTAATGACAATGTGGGTGTCAATGGTGCTGCAATCCCAGTTTTTTCAAGTAAGGCCAAATTTCACTGTCATTCATCTTATGTTCTCACTTCTATCTTAACCTAATAATTTTTAAAAACAAAAAATGGTAATAATCATGAGGATTTCATTTCAGCTCCACTTCTGGTAATACCTCCGTCTTTATAAAATATCTTATCAACTAAATAACGAGAATTAAAACAATTAGTTATGTGATATATATATATATATATATATATATATATATATATATATTTCATTTAAAAAAAAAACTAACTATTATACCCACATTGAAAAAATATATGTTAAAATATCCTACTTTATTTTATATTCAAGATTGCATCTTCAAAATGCGACCACATAGAAGACGATTTTTAATTCTGTAGTAATCCGTCGCATCTCCAAGATGCGACTATCTATAAACTTTAATTTTTTTTAATAGGTGGTCGCATCTCCGAAATGCGACCACATGAAAGATGATTTTTAATTTTTTAATAACATGTCGCATCCTTGAGATGCGACCATCTATAAACTTTAATTCTATTTTTATTTTTTAGTAGATGATTGTATCCCTATGATGTGATCTTTTATTAAAAGAAAAAAAATCATAGACGCAAGACAGAGATGCGACTTTTTTTGAAGGTCCAAAAAAATTAAATATTTTAATATTAAATTTCATGTCAAATATATTAGTTAATTTTTTAAAAAAGAGAGATATAATAATTAAAAAAAACCTAAATCTTTTGGCAGCTTAAAATTTTTTATTAGTTTATTTTTAAAGGGAGTAAATTAATGTATGATTTTAGTTGTGATATTTATTTTAAGTTACAGATAAAAGTATAATATAACTAGAGACAAATTAATAAAAAAAATTAATATAGTTGAAAAATAAAAAAAATAAAAAAAACTCTTATAGAAAAGAAACATAGAAAAAGTTAAAAAGAGTCTTATATTTAAAAATATATATAATAGAGCAATGCTATACAACAGGACACTTATATCTACCAAATTGAACGATATAACAATCAACGGAATGGAAAAAATACATAGAGAATAAAAATAAATAGTTAAAGAAATAGTGTAGTCCTAATGTGCTGTCGCATTTGTCAGTTTTTGTACTTGTTGGTCTGTGTACAAACAAGCATTTTTCTATGTAGTAATATTCTATCAAAAATATATTATTTATTCTTGTAATATTGCTTAAAAAATAAACAAATGCATAGAAATTTTGTCTTGGAAAATTCTACATTCAAGTTCTAATTAAAGATTAAAAGTTTTTTCTTTTTCCATATATCTAACCAACATGACAATAATCATATAGTTTTGACTCACTTGCTCAATAATAAAGTGATAATTAATGAATAAATACTATATAATATTTCAGATGCTCAAGTACAACTAGAATGTGGAGGAAATATGATTTCTAATGCAACAAGTGATGATGATGGAAAGTTTTCAATTATGATGGATGATCCTCTGCTATTTGATATATCTTCACTACTTAATGGTTGCAACCTAATGGTTCCAACACCACTCTCCAATTGCAACACAAAGCTTCCTTCTTTTGGTGGTTTAATTTCAACCCTCAAATATGTTGGGATTAGTCGTATTGGGACTAGCACTCTTGCTAACATTGCACCATCAGGATTTCATTTCATCCCCATAACCTAATTAATTCGTTAATACATCCTATCACATCAAATAATTTTACTTATATTTGAGATAAATTATTATATATCACAATTAAATAAAGTCATGTCTTTCTATTGTTATTTTATGTACTTCAAACTAAAAAATGTCTCATCTGCTATGTATTAATAAACATTATATATATATATCAACCATAAGTTATTTACTACTGTTTATATTATTAAAATGTATTAAAATTAGTGTTATATATAATTATACTGTTGACATCATAATTACATATTATTAATGTTATATTAGTTTTTAATTTATTAATTGTTTAAAATAATTATTTATTTAACTCGATTTTATTAAATAAATATATCTTTTATATATATATATATATATATGTTGAAGAATGGAATCTTAACTGCTCATGTCATGATCATACATACTAAGAGCTCCCCAAATTGGGAGCTTGCCCACTAAAAAGTGGTATCAAATAGTATAATTTTACTACGGTTTATGTCTTAATGGTATTTAATTAGGACAAGTACATGAATATGTATTTTTCTCTCACCTTATTGCAATTTTTTATAATAAATAATAAATTATTAATTTAATAAATAAAAAATAATTAAAAATTAAATTATATTAATAAAATAAAATAAAATATATTTATAAAAAAAATATATATCAAAATTAATTCAGTTGAATAAATATGTTAAAACAAATAACATACTATATTATTTTAATAATTTTCTTCTATTTTACAATGTACTACAGATAAATTAATAACTTTAATTTATTTTGTTAACAATTCTCTCTTATTTTTTTTCTACATCTAATAAATAAAAATTAATTATATTTTCTACTTTTTATTTAAATAATTTTGAGAAAAAATAAAATAAAATTGTTAATTTATCTACAATAAACTACAAAATAAAAGACAATTTTTAAAATAAATTAATTCATATGTAGATCTTAATTTAGATTAATTCGTATTAGAGATCAAATTAACAATTTTAAAATTAGGTCCCATTTTAGAAGTTCAACTTAAAAACTCAATTCTAAAGAAACTGATCCTTTTGTCTTGATCAATAATATAAAAAATCATTGGCAAGACAAAAAGGAAAAAACTAATAGTTATAAAAAAGCATTAATGAAATGTAATTTGGCAGCCAAAACTGGCAGCTTAAGAACACAGTAAAGTAGAGCTTTTGTCTTGACTATACAGCTGTGAAGTGTGCATGTGGCACACTTAGAGAAAAATCACTAAAATATTAACTAGGACTGTCAGCAGCTTGCATGCTAAAGCCTACAAAAATAATGAATGCAAGATCTTGTTGGTGAACACAATCAAGGGGACCACTTTAACTCACTCTCCAACCATCTTCATCTATTTGACTATTGACTATTGTGCACCATTTTTGGTAAATAAATAAACAACTTGCCAATTATATTATTCATTAATAGAATAGCAACCACAAGGTATATTATTAAGTTGTATAGCATAGCATAGCCATAACATGGTCTAGATTGATTCTATTGCCTAAATTACTCTAAACATGTGTATGCATGTGAATAGTGATTTTTAATTACATAAACTAAAATAAAATTACATCTCTTTGCCATATAACTTATTTTGAATATTACAAATAATGGAAGCTACAAAGAATAAAACAAAAATCTCATATGATATATGGTGATACAGTCAATTTAATGAGACTTTCTTCCTCAATTTTCCTCTCTACAAACACTACATACAATGGCATAAAGGGTTCCATAACAACTTTCCAAAAAGAAACAATTGGTAAAGGAAATTAAAACTATTACACTATTATTACATTACTAATGAAAGAAAATTATGATCCATCCAAAAGATTAAAATTTTGTCAATCTCATATTCAATCCAAACACTTGCTAAGTAAATTAAAATATATTTTTAAAAAAGTTACACTTCACAACTTAGTCCATGTTTGGTTTTGTAGTAGATTTTGACAAAATCACAGTGGTTCACAGTAATTTTATCAATTTCATTACATAACAAACATGCATGAATCAACAAAATCACATGAAAATGTGATTTTGCAAAAAAATTGTCATGAAATCAAATATGCAGTAAAAGTATGAAATGATTTTTTATCCTTTAATAGTAAGCAATGAAGGGACAGCTGACAAATTAGGTGCATTGTTGTTCTGAGAATTAGCATCTCTTTTAGAAGTGGTTTTGTTGGTAAAAGCTCTCATAGGACTAGCAAGTGCCCAACTCCAACTACTCCTACTCCTTCCATGAGAATTTTCTCCATCATCACCAGAAGATACCCAATAAGAAGAAGATGAACTCATCATCATAAACCCACCAAATATTCCACCACCAACCAGAAGACGAAATTACCTTATTAGCCTTACCTTCACGTTGAGATTCAACTCTTCTTAAACTACAATCTCCAAACCCAGTTGAGATTTTCTCAAATAAATCACCAGAGAAGCTTCTGCTACCACATCCAACAGATCTAGATCTTGAAACTTTTCTTTGTTCCAATGAACCAGAACCAGAACTTGAACCAGAAACTTCTTCTTCTTCTTCCTCTTCCTCTTCTTCATTTTCTTCTTCAACTACCATTTCACAGTTTCTGCCTAAAGTAGAAGAACAAAACTTTGGCTTCACAGTTGAAATCCTTGGACTACTGTTACTTTCCTTAAAGCTCTTAACTTCCATTTTCTTGCTGCATGAACTAGAGGGTCTAGAAGAAAGATAGAGAAAAGACCAAAAACTGTTTCTTTTTCTAAAAGCAAAATCACCATTTTCTGCATCGTCGTTATCAAGAAACTTTGTTCTTCTGGGTGTTGTTGTGGATTTGCTACGCTTGAAAACAGAGTCAGAAGAAGTAACATTTGCAGAAGAAGAATGTGAAGATGGTTTCTTTTTGTTTGGTAAGAGAAAAGGGATTCGAGAACGAATGTGATGGTCACGTTTTGTAGTAGAAGAAGAAGAAGAAGAAGTTGGAGGAAGAGAGAGGGAATTAAGAGAAGAAGAGGAAGAAGATGAAGTTTGAAGAGTGTTGAATCTGAAAGAAGGTGAAGAAGAAGGAGGAGAAGAGAAAGAGGAAGAAGAAGAAGAAGGAAAAGAAGAAGAAGAAGAAGAAGAAACAAGTTTACCAAGTTTTTCTTGAAGACAAAAAGCACATATACCAGCAGGGTTTTTTCTGTGAGGATGATTAATGCAATATTGCTGCATTGTTCCATCATTTATTATAACTTCTTCTCTATTCATTGCTTCCATGTTGATTCAATGGAATTGGAATGAATGAATTAATGAGTGAGTGAATGATTAGGCTTGTGTTTTGTTTGAAAGAATTGATTTTGATGAAAGAGAGAGAGGAATGGAAGAAGAAAAGGGTGTTGAAGAAAGTTAGAATGTGAGAATGAGAATTAGTGTGAAAGGGGAAAGGGTGTTATTGAGTGAAGCACGTGGAAGACTGACTTGGAAATGAATAAAAAAGTGTGAAAGGGACAATAGAGAAGCACTTTGTGATTGTGAGTTAAATGTGAGGGTGAGAGGGTGTCACTAGCTCAAACATAAGAATCTATTGAATCAAAGGTACTCTATATTCATGTCTTTAGGCCATGGTGGGTTCTTTATCTATTTGGAACAAAGATAAATAGGAGATTTTTTGGTATCTTAAGAGAATGGTGTTTATAGAGGAGATGAACCTTCAACTTTCAAATAAGGTTCCAATCTCTTGATCATGCAACATTCATGTAACTATGAAAGTGAAATAGCATATTTGTAAGACCTAGCACGAAAATGGATTATTTAACTTTGGTGATGGATGATTTTTGTGATTTTAATGTATTTTAGTGTAGAATTGATGATTAAAATTAAATAATAAAAATTATTTAGATGATAGATAATGATTAATTAAGAGAGAGATAGTTACAAGGTCACCAAAGATAAATGTAAAAAATGCTAATCTCTTTCGCCCATCATACGTACCACTTGCATTATTAGTCTAGATATGAATATTTTGAGTAACTTAATTCAAGATATGTGAATTTTTAATCAAATCTGCATCACTTGGGCTATTCATTTGGTCAATAATGTTGATCACGTAGTCGAACATTAGAGATAAAAAATTAAATAGTCTAAAAAAATACATATTTTTATTTTAAATTTATAATTTAAGATATCTATTTGATATCACACTAGTATAATAAGAAGTCCATTAAGAAGGAAATTAAAATTGAACCTTTCAAAAAGTAATATAATCAGTAAATAAGTAAATAATTTATGAAATAACAATATTATTGTTGAAAATTATCTTTAAAAAATATTGAAAAAGTAATATAATACATCAATGAATTAAAGTTTACTCAATATTTAAGAGGAACGATATTGATTTATTTTTATTTTAAGTATAACAAATTGTTTAACTTAATATTTATACAGATACCTTGTTTGTAGAGGAAAAGTATATTTTTAGCTGAAAGTGTGTTTCAATTAAAAAAAATGTCGATACAACTCTTTAATGTTAAATTTTTTTATGGAAAATACTTTTTCATGATAAAATAAATGAATATGCATCCAATTGCTTCATTTTTTTGAAAGTGTTGAATTTTATAAAAGAGATAAATACACTCTGATGTATGAATATCAATAACTTTTTTTTGTGTGTAAAATTACTTTACACGGTCCTTTTGTATCTTCATAAAAACATTCGAAGTGTTAACAATGAAAAGAGGAAGAAAGAGGAAGAAGAGAAAACAACCACTCTAGGGTTTCATATCATATAATAAACCAAAACTTAAGTTAATAGGGTTATAATGAGTATATATAGAGGAAAATAGAAAATATCTAAAATACCCTTACTACTAATATATAATAATATTATCTAATATCTAAAATACCCTTACTACTAATATATAATAATATTATCTAATATCTCCCCTCAAACTCACGATGCATTAACATGGAGCATCGAGAGTTTGTCAACTAAAAAACGGAAATGTTTAATGGAATGCATCTTTGTGAACAAATCAGCAATCTGTAAAGAAGAAGAGACAAATGGTAGAGTAATAGTTCCATGCTGAAGATGATGACGAGTAAAATGACAATCAATCTCAATGTGTTTGGTGCGTTCATGAAAGACTGAGTTGTGAGCAATTTGAATAGCACTCTTGTTATCACAGTGCATCGGAGTTGGCTCAGCAAGAGAGATACCCATATCAGACAAAAGCCAACGCAACCAAATTATTTCAGCGGTAGTGGATGCCATAGCACGATATTCAGCTTCTGTAGAAGAGCGAGAGACAATGTCTTGTTTCTTACTCTTCCAAGAAATAAGAGAGTCTCCAAGAAAGATACAAAACCCTGTGGTGGATTTACGATCAGTGGTATCACCAGCCCAATCAGCATCAGAATAAGCTCGTAACTCCAATGAGGATGACGATGGAAAGAGAAGACTTTGAAATTGAGTTCCTCGAAGATAACGAAGAATCCGAAGAACTGCTGCCCAATGGACTGTAGTGGGGGAGACAACAAATTGACTAACAACATGAACAACATAAGCAATGTCAGGTCTGGTAATCGTAAGATACACTAAGCTGCCAACCAAAGTACGATACAAAGTGGAATCTGGTAAAGGAACACCATCCGAGGGAGCATATTTTACATTCAACTCAAGAGGAGTATCTGCTGCTCTAGTATCAGAAAGACGAGCCTGATCAAGAATGTTGGCAATGTACTTGGATTGAGAAAGAAGGTAGCCTCTAGGAGAGTAGGCAACTTCAATCCCCAAGAAATAGCGAAGAGTTCCCAAGTCCTTCATCTCAAACTGTTTGGCTAACTGCAATTTCAACTCATTAATTCCACTAACATCATCACCTGTAATAATCATATCATCAACATATAGAGAAAGTATAATGCGACCATGAGTGGTGGACCTTATAAACAATGCAGAATCATGTTCACTAGAGCGAAAACCAAGAGAAGTGATCACAGTAGAGAATTTCTCAAACCAAGCTCGAGGAGCTTGTTTAAGACCATATAGAGCCTTTTTTAACTTACATACTTCCCCTGGATCATGAGAAACTCCTTGTGGAGGGACCATATAGACTTCTTCATGAAGCTCACCATTTAAAAAGGCATTTTTGACATCCATTTGGGAAATATGCCATTGACGAATAGATGCAACTGCAATAAGAGTACGAATAGTGGTCATCTTGGCTACAGGAGCAAAAGTTTCTTCATAATCCATACCATATTGTTGAGAGAAACCCTTAGCAACAAGACGTGCTTTGTAGCGCTCAACTGACCCATCAGACTTAGTTTTGATCTTGTATACCCAACGAGACCCAATAGCACGTTTTCCAGGAGGAAGAGGTACTAATTCCCAAGTGTTGGTTTTGTGCAATGCAGATAGTTCTTCTGCCATAGCCTGCTGCCAAAGAGGATCAAGAACAGCCTCTTTATAGGAAGAGGGCTCAGACAAACTGTGAATAGAGGTTAAGAAAGAAGCAAACGAAGCTGAGTAAGTTGAATAGACAAAATCAGGTAACTGAGTAGACTTACGTTGACGAGAAGGGTAACGAGGAGGATCAACAATCGCAGGAGGTGGTTGGACAGCCGGGGGGACAAGAGGGATGTCATCATGTGGAGTAGTAGTATTTGTCCTGCAATTCTCAATAGTACAATCACTAGAAGCGCTATCATTAGGACCAAACGGATCAATATGGGTTAGTTCAGAACTCTTAGTAATCTGCGAATCAGAGGAAACAGAGTAAAAAGGAATGTGCTCAAGAAAAACAACATTACGAGATACATAAAGTTTTCTTGCATGAGGATCATAACAACGATAACCCTTTTGACCATCCCCATAACCAAGAAAAACACACATGGCTGAACGAGAAGACAACTTACTGCGCTCTACTTGAGGGCGAAGAACAAAACAAGTAGAACCAAAAACTTTCAAAGAATAGTAATCAGGGGTAGAAGCATATAATTTTTCAAAGGGAGACAAACCTGATATGATAGAGGATGGAATTCTATTAATAGCATGAACAGCAGTAAGAACTGCTTCTCCCCAAAACTCACTAGGAACTGAAGCGGACAACAAAAGGGAACGAGCAGTCTCTATAATGTGACGATGTTTCCTTTCAGCAACTCCATTTTGTTGAGGAGTATCAGTACAAGATGTTTGGTGGCGAGTGCCATCATAAGCAAGTAATTCAGAAAATTTATTAGAGGTATATTCACCACCTAAATCACAACGAAAACACTTTATAACAGAATTATGTTGAGTTTTGACCATTGCACGAAATATATGATAAATGTCAAAAAATTCAGACCGATTTTTCATAAGATAAACCCAACAATAACGAGTGTAATCATCAATAAACGAAACATAATATCTAGATCCACCTTTGGTGAGCACCGGTGATGGACCCCAAACATCAGAGTGAACTAAATCAAAAGGCGCATATGAAACGGAAACACTTTTACTAAACGGTAAAGCTGGAAATTTAGCAAGTTTACAACCACAACAATCTGAGATATCACAGGGTTTTAACTTTCCTAAGGCTCCAGTAGAAGCCAAATATTTTAATCTAGAAGCAGAAACATGTCCAAGGCGAGAATGCCATAAATAAAAACTAGAAGATAATGAATTCAAGCGAAAACTAGATAATAAGTCAGCAGTAGTTGTTGAGGCTGCAATATCTGGGAGTCGTAGTTCATCCAAAACGTAAAGTCCCCCCTGTCTATGGCCTGTCCCAATCAGCCTCCCAGAATGTGGATCCTGCACACAACAAGAAGTGGAAGAAAACGTAACCGAATAACCGAAATCACATATTTGACTAACAGAAGCAAGACTCAAAGTAAGATTAGGAATATAATAAACATTAGAAAGAGACAAGTTAGGTGTGGAGACAGAACCAATGCCTGCTAGTGGCATAGGAGTGCCATCAGCAGTCATAACTGACACAGACGAAAGAACAGCCTCTTTATAGGAAGAGGGCTCAGACAAACTGTGAATAGAGGTTAAGAAAGAAGCAAACGAAGCTGAGTAAGTTGAATAGACAAAATCAGGTAACTGAGTAGACTTACGTTGACGAGAAGGGTAACGAGGAGGATCAACAATCGCAGGAGGTGGTTGGACAGCCGGGGGGACAAGAGGGATGTCATCATGTGGAGTAGTAGTATTTGTCCTGCAATTCTCAACATTACAATCACTAGAAGCGCTATCATTAGGACCAAACGGATCAATATGGGTTAGTTCAGAACTCTTAGTAATCTGCGAATCAGAGGAAACAGAGTAAAAAGGAATGTGCTCAAGAAAAACAACATTACGAGATACATAAAGTTTTCTTGCATGAGGATCATAACAACGATAACCCTTTTGACCATCCCCATAACCAAGAAAAACACACATGGCTGAACGAGAAGACAACTTACTGCGCTCTACTTGAGGGCGAAGAACAAAACAAGTAGAACCAAAAACTTTCAAAGAATAGTAATCAGGGGTAGAAGCATATAATTTTTCAAAGGGAGACAAACCTGATATGATAGAGGATGGAATTCTATTAATAGCATGAACAGCAGTAAGAACTGCTTCTCCCCAAAACTCACTAGGAACTGAAGCGGACAACAAAAGGGAACGAGCAGTCTCTATAATGTGACGATGTTTCCTTTCAGCAACTCCATTTTGTTGAGGAGTATCAGTACAAGATGTTTGGTGGCGAGTGCCATCATAAGCAAGTAATTCAGAAAATTTATTAGAGGTATATTCACCACCTAAATCACAACGAAAACACTTTATAACAGAATTATGTTGAGTTTTGACCATTGCACGAAATATATGATAAATGTCAAAAAATTCAGACCGATTTTTCATAAGATAAACCCAACAATAACGAGTGTAATCATCAATAAACGAAACATAATATCTAGATCCACCTTTGGTGAGCACCGGTGATGGACCCCAAACATCAGAGTGAACTAAATCAAAAGGCGCATATGAAACGGAAACACTTTTACTAAACGGTAAAGCTGGAAATTTAGCAAGTTTACAACCACAACAATCTGAGATATCACAGGGTTTTAACTTTCCTAAGGCTCCAGTAGAAGCCAAATATTTTAATCTAGAAGCAGAAACATGTCCAAGGCGAGAATGCCATAAATAAAAACTAGAAGATAATGAATTCAAGCGAAAACTAGATAATAAGTCAGCAGTAGTTGTTGAGGCTGCAGTATCTGGGAGTCGTAGTTCATCCAAAACGTAAAGTCCCCCCTGTCTATGGCCTGTCCCAATCAGCCTCCCAGAATGTGGATCCTGCACACAACAAGAAGTGGAAGAAAACGTAACCGAATAACCGAAATCACATATTTGACTAACAGAAGCAAGACTCAAAGTAAGATTAGGAATATAATAAACATTAGAAAGAGACAAGTTAGGTGTGGAGACAGAACCAATGCCTGCTAGTGGCATAGGAGTTATAACCGACACAGACGAGGCAGGTTTCACAGACACAAAAGATTTATCATCGTATGTCATATGATGAGATGCTCCAGAATCAAGAATCCATATGGAAGGAGATATACCTGACATACCAGAGGAGTTCAAACCTTTAGAAGAGGTGGCAGACATGGCATGTGATTGAGTGGCAAGAAGTCTTTGAAGTTGTTCTGCAATATCAGATATTTGGGAAGCACTCTCAGATGAGTATACAGAACCAGAACTAGAGTCAATGGTAGGAGGAGCAGAAGCAACAACATTGGACGATGGCCCCCTAAAATTCTTCTTATGTGTTCTCCCCAATTTCGGACAACGTGCTTTCCAATGACCTTTTTCTTTGCAGAATGCACATTCATCATTACCAAGCCCAACTCTCCCTTGAGATGTTTTTTTTTGAACAGGAGCAACAAAAACAGATGGAGGAGCTGAGAGAATTTCCTTATTTAACATACCAGAATGAGTCTTAAGTCTGATTTCTTCTGCCAACAATTCACTAACTACTGATTCAACATTAGGAAGGGGGGAACGATGCAAAATACCCCCACGAAGGCCCTCAAAATCATCACGAAGAGCCATTAGAAACCAAACCAGACGTTGCTCCTCTCTTTGATCAATGTATGCTTTGACAGCTTTCAACTCAGGTGATTCCATAAGAGCCAATTGATCCCACAGATTAGTCATTGCCGAATAGAATTCCTGAATGGTCATACTGCTCTGCTTAAGGGCTCTAATATCACTTTCTAACTGATAACGTTTTGCAAAGTTAGACTGAACATACAAACGTTTCAAGTGATCCCAAATCTCTTTAGCAGTATCATATTTTGCTAGTTGTACTCCTATAGACAACTCAACAGAATTATTAATCCAAGTAATAATTTTTGAATTACTAACATTCCATGTTTTCAGATCTTTTGCATATTGAGTTTCATCCTTTTTATCTGTAGGCTTAACAGAAGTTCCATCAACAAAACCCCACATATCTTTTCCAATCAAAAAATTTTTCATCACATAACTCCAATAAGAGTAATTTTGTCCATTGAGGTGAACACTAACAGCTTGAAGAGAATCATCCTTAACACCAGCCATAACAAATAATGACAGAAAAATACGACAAACACAATCACTGAGAGAAAATAAATTAAGAATAACCTGGTGCTGTGCGAGCACGATTTCTCCCTCTCCAGACGTCGTTTCGTCGATCCGACCGTTGATGACGAAGACCTATATGTTGCGAACCTGCTGTCCAAAAATCAGCCCGATCCAACGGTTAACGAATGCGCAATCGATGTTTTTCTGATACTGATTTAACAAAATCGGGAATAGGGTTACTCTTCTCTTTTCTCTTTTGGTGGTTGTCTTTCCTATCAAAATAGTCTCTCTCTTCTCTACGGTAGATTCCAAAATCAACCAAAGCTCTTTGATACCATGTTAACAATGAAAAGAGGAAGAAAGAGGAAGAAGAGAAAACAACCACTCTAGGGTTTCATATCATATCATAAATACACTCTGATGTATGAATATCAATAACTTTTTTTTGTGTGTAAAATTACTTTACACGGTCCTTTTGTATCTTCATAAAAACATTCGAAGGACAAAGACAAATGCAATAACATCACCACACCATTGTATAAAAAAAAACATCACCACACCAATATTTGTTGATACTTCATATCATAATTATGATAAATAGTATGATAGGATATTAACTTGACCTTACTAAGCAATGCGCCAAAACAACTTTTGCATTATTAAACCTTGACGGAACAATTGGAAATCCTTATCGTATCCCTTTTTTATTTTCTTGCCGACACAACATCCTTGTCAAATTGATAGATGTTAAGTTCCATTGCTTTGCCCTTAATAGCAACGTCCATAAAATAATTAACTAGTATTATTACCATTTTGCCTATTTTTATCAGACGATTTTTTATAAATTAAAAAAACTCAATAGTTCTTTTTAATTATAATTTATTGTTTAGTTGAAACACTTATATGAACTTGCGGTCTAGTGTGTCCTCGCAATGAAGACTTAGTTTTTTAAAAATTTGCTTTATCACTACAATCACATTTAATTAGTTTTTTTTAAAATACTTAATATTAATAATTAATTGTTAATTTTATTATAGAGAGAAGTTGTGCTTATGACTTAATTAAATTTCTCCACAACTTTGATTTATTAGAGCTACTATAAGACTAATCATAAGATAAAAGATTTACTATTTATCATCTCAAACTTTGGTAATTCGCCTACAACTTGTGTGTTTTGTTAAATAAGTCACCGTATTTATAATTATTGAATAAATTATTAGTTTAAATTTTTGTATACAATCGATAAATTATAATCAATTATGTAAATAACTTTATAAATAGTCATGACAAAAGTCAAGTATTATTGGTAATATAACGATTGTAATTAATATAACGATTGTAATTAATATAACGATAAATTATAATCAATTATGTAAGTAATTAATTAATCAAATATTAATTGATTGTAATTAATTGATAATATATCTTTCTTTTTTTTAATATGTCACTCATCTCATAATAAATATCACTTTAGTATAAAAAAATTTTTCAAAATAAATATCATTTATAATTTTCAATGTACCTTTAAGTCATTTTTTTATGTGTTAGTTTTCAATAGTTACTATACATGTAACTTTTAAAATATTATTATATTTTATATTGAAATTAATAAATAATTCACCGACATATAAAATAAATAATTTAATAAAATATATTTTTTAATTATTATATTTATTAATATTTATGTAAAAAAATTAAATCACAATTATTGTTAGAGAGAAGGAGTAAATAAAATCTAAGTGTTTAAACTAAAACAAAAGAGAAGCAAGAAGATAAGGTATCTTAGAGATCTTTGACATATCACACAAAGCACTACTAGCCAGACTGGCCTACAGATGAAAATCTACATTGCGATGAAGTTGTGATCATGCCGTTAACTTGATCAGAAATTAGAAACAACATATTGAATAAATAAATAAATAAATTAGTGTTATAATTTGATAAATACATTATTTAAATTATAAAATATAAATTAAAATAGTTCTTTTATATAATTTTGTTATCAAATAGATTAATATGTCAGATTAGTTGAATAGATAGTTTATTCATATCGATATGTTACCTTAATGTTATATTTTTTAGATTAAATTTATCACTGAAATTTTATTATTTTATAAACAATTTTGTGAATAATTTTAATTGTGTATAAATTAATTATAAAAAATTTAAATTTCATAAAAAGAAATAATCTACCAATGTAATGATATTGATATATATAAAATAATCTAATATTCAATTAATATAACACAATATTTTGATTATTATTTTATAATTTTAAAAGTATATTATTAATTTATGTAATTTAAAATTAATTTAAATGACGTATTTGTCGTCAATTTTAAAAATATATTTAATCTTACAAGTTACAAACTTACAATATCGTTGCTGTCCCCCAAAGGTACGACTCGTCCCTGTACTTGCGTTTGTCACTTAACAACACTCTCTTCCAAAATTCATTATTTTAATACTCATCAACAATAGATCTATAATAGAGTCTTTTTAAAGAAAAATTATTTTTGTAAATAAGATTTGGATTTTTTTTCAATTATATATTTTTAAATTTTTTAAAATATCCTCCTTTAAAATTAATGTATCAAAATATTTTATTTTGTTTAACGTTTAGGAGATATCGAACTAATATATGATTGTATTTTTGAAATTACAATCCTTTGAAGAAAATAAATTTTCAGTGAAAATTTTATTTTTGATATATTAATTTTAAAATAGAACATTTTAATTTTTTTATCTTTCAAAAAAAGAATATAATTAAAACATAATCCACAAAATTTAGACAATTTACGTGATAATTTTTAAAAATTTTAAGTTTAATCCATTGTTCATGTTCAATAAATAATTAATGATTGTATTAGATATGAAATTTTATCAACTATTAACATAATTATATTAACTGCAAATTTAAATGTATTTACCAATTATTATTGGATGTTCATATATATATATATAATAAAATTATGTCGACAGAAAACGAGTTTTGACATATAAAATATATAAACCATTAATTTTAAAAAGAGAAATCTTATCTTTCTAAATTTATCAACATCGATCCACAACTACTACAACTTAGAGCCGCTATAGGAAATTCAAGCCCGTGTTTGAGGGCCATTCACCAAGAAAACATAAGAATAATATGGCCATGTTATTAATTGTGACGCCATACCATAAGCCAAATAAATTATCACTTTTTCTATCCCGCCAACTGTTGGATATTTGTTGGGAGTATTACACGAGAAGAATATAAAATTGATAATAATAATGAAAGTTGCAAGAATAAATTTCAAAGTGTGTATCATATTAAACTTTATATTTGATTTGCCCTCATCAATCTATATATATCGAATGCAAACGGGTTAACCGACGAATTCCTTTCAAGATATTTTGAAATCCTCGAAGTGAATTGCACATTCACATGAAGCCTATCGATTAGTGATAGTTTACAGAATAAAGTTCATTCATTTACTCTCGTACTCTAGAGAAAAGAAGAAATGACTTATAAATATTTTTGACAGAATTTTGACTCATGTAACATGAGTTTTGTCTAATTCTTTTTCCCTCTAAAGTATCTCTATTTATAGATATACTCATACCAATTGATGAAATAAAATAACTATTAAGAAAGATTGTAACCTTTGATAACATAACATATACATTGGTTTGAATTAAAACCAAACATTGCAACCACTTGATCAAGTGATACATCAAGTTATTTATTTTTTTCTACATTAATATAGCTATTAGAAAATTTCAAATATATTTTGAAAATTTCCCTCACATTTTATTGGATTATATTTTCATTCTCAAATTAAAAACATTAATCAACATTTATAATTTGTGGGATATTATTAGAGATAGTTTTAAATTTGTTATAATAAATTTGATAGTTTAATGTAGTTACTAGATAGTTATAACTAATTGTTAGTTGATTATTTTAGTTGTCTTATAATTATTATAGAAATGACATCATACACATATTACACACATTGAACTCATTCATGCTTCTCAACACATCAATCAAATCACTTTCTGATCCTTGAGAACCTGGAGGACTATAAAATTTTATTTTCACGAAACAACATCTACCATATTTGAAGTTTTGAACAATTTTCAAGTGCCTATCATCGATAAAACACTTACTAAAATGATCAATCTTAAAATTTACTTAATGTATTATAGTTATGTTTGAGAGTGAAATTTTAGAGGAAAAACATATACGAAGACCTGCTTTTTATTTCTAAATTAAAGTAATTATGTGTATATCTAAAATCAGTTAAAATATTATATAATTGTGTATTATGTTATTTTTTAAATATAAAAAATACGTCAATAAATAGACTTAAAAATACTTTTCTCTAAAATCTAACTCCTAAAGATATGATAAAAGTTAAGTAGTTAACAAGTATTATCATCCTCTTTATGGTTTGATATATTTTTTGTATAATTACTTTCTCAAATTGTCTAAGTTATAATTAGAGATGTTAATTTAAATCCGGACCAATGAATTAAATATTTGAGCTCCATAATTAACATATTCAAAATACACCTGGTCATTTTGGTACTGTCAAATTGACCCACTAGACTAAAATAGTCACGGTTTCACGTAATATTTTCAAAAAATTTATATAACTTATTAGTTAAATTTACTTATTAAATATTCAAAACTTAATACATTCGACCCGATCCAATGTGTTTAAGATAGGTTGGGCCACCAAATATGTAGACTTAACGAGTACAATCTATTTTTCAGTTTGGGCCATGGAACTGTGTCGAGTTGGACTGCCCGGTTTGAAATAGCTCTAAGTTCAATACACACCACACGAAAAAAATTGAATTTCTTACCCCTCAATTGGATGTATACCTTCAAATTACTGTAAAATTTGACTCCTTTTGCCGAAAAATCTAAAAAAATTTATCTAAAATTCCGGTACACAATTTATAACTACCGGAACTTTTATTTTTAAAATTTCTAATTATACAATTTATATATCAGAAATTTCTCTAACAAATATCCGGTACATTATTTATACTACCGACAAATTGTGCCTTGAAATTTTCAGTAGTTAATTTTATAATATCGTAAATTTTAAATTTTTGAAATTTCTGGTAGTTACTTTTACTCAACCTAACATTTCAAAAATCCGGTATCTTTTATTTATTTAATTTTTTTACTTTTTTTTTGAAATAGGGATGGAAAAAACACAACCATTATGTATAGATTTGATTGAAGTGTTCACAACTGATCAAATTTTTGAGTCACGACAAGCTGTTTTAATTACTTCCCAGAAATTTAAAATTTCCAGTAGTTATGAGTCAATATCGGAAATTTCAAAAAATAAAATTTTCGTGAGTTTCACCCAAAAATTTGAAATTTAATGAAATTTCCGGTATTGAAAATGACTACCGGAAATTTAGTTCATTCTAAAATTTCGGGTGAGGGAATACAAATTGTGGGGTATAATGACACTTTTTAATTTTTACAATTTACTTAAGACTATTTTAAGCATTTCAAACTTAAATTTTTTAAATGGAGGGTATAAGGTTAATTGATAGGGTACGGAATCCAACTTTTTCACATGGGACATGTAAAGAAGTAGAATGGACATTGAGAGATTAACATTGTGCACAATGCTAGAACTACTCTTTTTACTAAGAAATGTACCATGCACCCCCCACTTTAACTTCCTACCCTCCATTTCAAATGAAAATACCATTTTGTCCCTTAAAATTTTTTACCACTCCATTATTCATCCAATTTTTCGAAACTTACAAAATTAACATTATCATTACAAAATTTTCAAACTTTCGAAATATAAAAAAGTGAGTTTTTTTTGCTATTTTCGAAACTTTTGATAAATATGAAACTTTTGAAATATATTTTTTCAGAATTGATCAAAAATTTCGACACTTTTGATCAATTTGAAAGTTTCGAAACATAATTTTCTAGTTTTTATAAAAACTCGAAACTTTTGAACAAGTTGAAATCTTCGATACATAATTTCTCAGATTTTCGAAGGTTTTCATCAATTCAAAACTTTCGAAACATCAATTTTCAGAAAACATCAAAATTTTCGAAACTTTCGAAACATAAAATTTCAGAATTTTCGAAACTTTCGAAACATAAAATTTCAGAATTTTCGAAACTTTCGAAACATAAAATTTCAGAATTTTCGAAACTTTCGAACAATTCAAAACTTTCGAAATAGGTAAATTTCGAAACTTTCGAAAATTTTCAGATTTGAAAACTTTCAAAATTTTCCAGATTTGAAAACTTTCATAATTTTCCAGATATGGAAACATTGGAAACTTTCCAAATTTTCGAAATGTAACCCTTATTTCGAAAATTTGAAACTTTTGAAAAAGTTCAAAAAAATTTGGGTTTTCTATTTCAGAAGTTTTAAATAGTTCGAAAGTTTCGAAAATCCTAGAAATTGTTATTTCGAATTTTTGAAAACTTTCAAATATTTTAAAATTTTGTTAAGTTAAAAGGGTAAAATTGTATTTTTATATAAATTGGGGGGTGCGTGGTAGAAAATTTCTTTTTACTTTTATTGTTTCAAGGCAAACTTTTTAGTTTTATTTTAATTCAACAAAATTATGCTACTATATTTATAACCAAAGACTTAGGAAAGTTATAAATTTGTGATCTAGTTGTGTCTCAATCTCATGTCTCATTTTGTTGATGTCTTTAATTAATTGTTCTTTGGGGAAGTATTTTGATCTTTAGAAGGAGTTGTGGTCAGGATTGCACTTTTGGATGGCAGCAGATTCGTACAACATTTTGCAACATATTTCTTGTGTTGTTCCCACTAATTTCGAGTAAACTCTCAATTTAATTTTTTTTTTTATAATTAAAAATATCAATTCATTCAAATTGATTGATTACATAAAAGCAACATAAATTCAACATCACTAAAATTGAAAATGATAAATTTGAACAAACTCACAACACTGTGGTTAATAGTTCATTATTAGAAGTAATTCAATTCATTAAAGTGTAATAAGTCATCAGAAATACAAGTGAAGTGAGGTTCTTGGGATAATCCAATCATTCTTGGATTGGGAAACACTATGAGTGAAAATTGAGTGATCCACGATGGTTGGAACAAATGAAAAGGATTTTCTTTGTGAGAATTTGCCTATTCTTGATAGTAAAAACTGGGATCGTTGGAAGATACAAATGGAGATGATTTTTGGATTTCAAGAAGTGACTAAAATTGTGAAGACTTGATTTGTTGAACTTGGTGAGAATCCAACTAAAGCATAGAGGCTGGCCTATAAAGAATCAAAGTAGAAGGATTTTAAAGCTTTGTTCTTGTTGCATCAATGTGTTAATGTTGCAAACTTTGAGAGGATCTCAAAATGCTGAAAGTGTTACGCAGGCTTAGGACTCTCTTGAAACAAGTCATGCTGTTGATGGGAAATTAAAGAAGGTTAGGCTACAAACCTTAAGAAAAAAATGGAATTGATGCAAATTGAGGATGAACAAAAGGTTGTTGACTTCACAAGAATTTAGACTTTCACAAATCAAATGAAGACATGCGGTGAAAAAGTTGTTGATCAACTAATGGTTGAGAAGGTAATAAGCACGCTGACCCCAAGGTTTGATACTATTGCAATAGCCATTAATGAAACCAACTACTTATCAACCTTAAAAGTTGAAGAGCTTCAAGGCACATTGGAAGCTTATGCGAAAAGGATGAATGAAAGGAAAACAGGAAAAGCAGTGAGCATACTTTACACGCTTATACCGGTAAACAAAAGAATGAAAAGGAAAAAGAAAACAAATACATAAAGGATAAAGGGAAGTGGCACCATAACTATGATCAAGATAAAGCAGATGTTGAGACAAAATCCCAAATTAATATTTTGATGATAACTAAACAAAAGTTAATTAAGACTTATAATTATGATTCAAAGTGTTTTGATATTTAACATGTGTGTTTGAGTGTATTAATCAAAAATAAGATCCAAGTAGACCAAGAATAAATCAACATGAAAAGTAAAACCTGAACATACAAGAATAAAGAGCGTTGTTGACAAATTCTGAAAAAACGGAGAATGTTCTCCAGTTTAGAGAATGACAAGTCAGCTTCAAGATCAATTAATCTCCACTAGTTAAAAGAAGTTTTAGCCTCTGGATTTTACATCTATATCATCAGCACTTGGTAAGGAACAAACTGAGATGATCAGATTCAAAGAAACTACTCGAGTCACAAGAGAGAAAATCACGAATTAGCAATACCAAACAGATCTGAACGTTCTCCAGCTTGACTGTCAAGAATGAAGAACATTCTTGACAACATTCTGATCATTATGGACAACAGTTTGAAAAACAAAGAATGTTCTGGTTATTAAAACTAAAGTCTAGAAAAACAGAGAACGTTCTCCTTTTCACAGTTTTAAATCCAAGAACGTTCTGGTTTTGATAATATTAATCCAATAACATTCTAGTTTACAAAAAACAAAGTCTTCTTTAGTTTAAGATCGATTTGGGCAATGAAAGTACATCAATCTACATTGCAAATTTCCAGTATTTACTATAAAGGAATATAATTATATACTCAAGATTATTTTGGGTAGATTCAAGAGAAAATGATCAACAAAAGCAAAAAAAATATATCAAGAATAAAAAGCAAGATTAATCTCCAAAGTTGATGGCTTGCGATAGACAAGAATATTTATGGTTTGTTGATAAACCACTTCTTATTGCGATAGAAAAATAATTTTTTAATGCAAGGAAAACTCTTGCAAATCGCGAATGGATTTCCAGTTCATATACCAAGAATGTACAACTCTCATATGAGCAATAGAATCACTCAAAAGGATTAAAGGATAAAAGGCACAACTCATTATAAAACAAAAAAAATCATCCTCCAAGTTCAAGAATGATCATTCTCCAATATGTTAATATCAATCAAGATCATTCTCCAACATGTTAACATCAATCTCCAGCATGTTAACATCATTCTCCAGCATGTTAAACACCAATCTCCAGAACGATAACATCAATCTGCATAAAGTTCTCATCAATCTCCATAATGGTCATATCGGTTTCTAGAATGATCATATCAGTATCCAGATTGATCAGACCAGTCTCCAGAATGATCATCAATCTCGAGAATTTTCATTAACATTCTGCAGAAGTTCATCATCATTCTCTAAGTTGTTTTGACAGAACCAAAACTCCATATCAAATCAAAGACATTAACAAGCATATCTAAAGTACAAAGGATCATCAAACTCAAAGGAAATCTGATAAAAAATTGAAGAATTGAGCCTAGTCAACATAATTCAAAAGTGTTCAAAGGCTGAAATATTTTTTTTCATATAAATTGGTCTTTGGTCAAAACTGACAAAGCACTACCAACAACTATTTTGACCATTATTAACTGCTCTAAAACGCATATAAAAGGAAGGCCAAACTCAAGGAAAAATTAGAGCTTCAAGTACTAAGCAATTCATTACTTATTTCAATGATACTTGAATTTCTCTCACTCACATACATTGAATCCGTTATGATTTTTCTCAATCGATTCCTAGAATCATTCTCGTCTATTTCTCTGTCAAAGAATCAGAATTCAAATAAGTGTTGAGCCTTCTCAGATTCTGACAAAATCCTGTAAATCATATCATTGTAAACTCAAGGTTGTAGTGTGAAGTATAGTTTTGTGTAAGCTTGTAAGAAATCCTTTTATGATTAAAAGGTGAACTGTAAAATCCTATCTAAAGATTGATAGGTGATTTGATTGAACTCCTTTCTGAGTGGAAATGTTTTAACTTTGTAACAGATCAATGTTGACCTGAGCTAGGTGATGTAAAACCAAAAAGGTTGTTTGTTTTGAACACTTAATGGAAAATCTCACGGTTGTGAGGACTGGATGTAACCCGGGTTGGGGAACCAGGATATATCCTTGTGTGGTATCTTTTTCCTTAACTATTTTACTTTCATTCTATTTGATTATCAAGTTAAATAGATAAGTTAAATTGTTGATTTTAACTAACCAAGAACGTTCTTCGTTTTCTAGTCAGAAACCAAGAACGTTCTCCATTTTCTGTTTTCACAACTAATATCAATCTTGAGTTATTTTCTTAAGTTTTTAACATGAAATTTTAAATAGGAACATTTACAATTCAAACCCCCTTTCTTGTAAATTGACATTGCTACTTCAACAGAATCATCAAAGAAATGAGGAAATGGTAAAGGCAGGCATAGTGGTAAGAATTTTGACAAAAGAAAAGTGATGTGTTAAAATTGTAAAAAATATGGTCATTTTGTGAAAGAATGCAGGGAGAAAAGGTGGAAAGATCAAAGTCTGATGATGAAGCTTATATGGTTCATGATGAGGATTCATACTCTAATGAGGTACTTCTCATGGTTAACACCAAGCTTGATGATGATAAAGATGAATCATGGTACCTATAAAAAGGTTGCTCCAATCACATGACTGCATATATGAGTTGATTGCTTGATTTTAATGATACACACCATAACAAAGTGAAGTTTGTAGACATTAGCATTGTTGGTGCTATTTGTAAAGGCAACATAATGATTAAGAATAGGAATGAAGAAAACATATATATGATCGGTGTCTTACGTGTGCCATCCATGAGAATAATTTGGTGAGTGTAGGCCAACTTGTGCAAAAAAAGATTAATATGCAACTGAAAGAAGGAGAGTTAAAGGTCTTTGATGCCAAAGACAAATTGGTGATGCAATCTCAATTATCTAAGAATAAGAATTTCAACTTGAGTCAAAATGCCGCATATATACAATGTTATTCTAGCATATTTATTGATGATGAAAGATGGTTGTGGGATGAAGGTGCAAACATGAGAAGATGATTGAATTGTGTTTGCCAAAGTTGATAACTTTTTGCTAATTTCATGAAAGTTGGTTGGTTTTTATGAATTACTTAGATAAGAAGCAATTGGATTCAGAGGCAGGAAATAATGAAAGCAAAAATAACTGCACACGTAGATTTATCCTGGTTCACTACTAACTTGGCTATATATAGTCTCCTCAATCAGAAGGCTTTAACCTAGTAAATCAATTACCTTGAATTACAAAGAACCTAACCCTCTAAGCCAGTCTTCCCAAATAGCCTGACAACCTCATACTTATGAGGAACTAACCACCTTGACCCTACAAGCCAAGTCTTCTCCTAACAACATGACGACCCCATATTGAAGAAGGAAATAAACCACTATAGGGTTAGATACAAAAGATTGGAAATTTAAGTGTTTGCTTCAAACAAAGATGATAATAATAATAAAAATAATAACTCTCACACTCTAATAAAAGAACACTCAGAAAATATTTCTAACTTGAACAAATATTTCTCTCTTTGAACTCAAAGATGAATTTGAAATTTTAAGCTTATGAGTTCTTCTAGTCTTTTTTTATTTTCGATGCTCTTCTTCTTCAGCCTTGAGTGTGTGCTTCAATTTAGTCTTTGTTTAATTCTTAATTGTATCTTGTTTATATTGAGTTTGTAAATTCTTCAAATTGATTATGTTTCTATTTTGTTTAGATTTAGTTAATAAATTCTTCAGATCAATTATGTTCGTATTTTATTTAGATTGCATTTGTAAATTCTTCAAATTGATTATGTTCATATTTTATCGTATATCTTGATCAAATCCTCTTCAAATCTTGACCATATCTTCTTTTCAACTTGATCAAAGATTTTCTTCAATTATAAATATGAATAAAATCTTATTTTAGATTTTCATCAATTATAAATTTGAATCAAATCTTATTTTAGATTTTCTTCAATTATAAATTTGGATCAAATCTTATTTTAGATTTTCTTCAATTATAAATCTGAATCAAATCTTATTTTAGATTTTCTTCAATTATAAATTTGAATTAAATCTTATTTTAGATTTTCTTCAAAAACATGAATCTTCTTTCATGCTATTTAAAGTCAAATAAATTGTTCTCATAAAATATTTTTGGTATCATCAAAAGTCTAAGTATAAAATCAACTTGATTCCAACAATTTCCTCCTTCTTGCTGATGACAAAACTTGTATTTTTTAATTATTTTTTTTGTTCTTTTTTTTTACTAACATGAATATATTATAAGAAAATATAAAAATTAATGTAAATCTAAACTACTTTGAATTTATCACAACATCAGTAAGTGTATGAAAGTAAGGTTTAAGTTTTTCTTGATGACGTCAAACATACCTTCAGGTAGTGGTTTGATGAATATGTCAATTAATTGGTGTTCATTGTTTACAAACTGAATGTTTAATACCCCTTTTTGAATAAAATCTCTAATGAAGTGATGTTTGATTTCTATGTGTTTAGATCTAGAATGTAGGATATAGTTTTTAGTTAGACAAATGACAGAAGTGTTATCACAATAGATGAGAATGTTGGTTTCTAGAATTTTGTAGTTTTCTAGTTGATGTTTCATTCAAAATAGTTGAGAATTGCAACCAGTGGAGAATACATAGTTGATGCAAGTATAGTGGAGAATACATAGTTGATGCAAGTATAGTCTGTCAAGTTGCTTGGATGAGCCCATTGATTGATGACCTGAAGATAGAGTACAAGAATCCAATGAAACTAAAGATTGACATCAGATTAGCCCCCAGTCTTGTAAGGAATCGAATGTCACATAGAATGAGGAAATACATAGAGACCAAATATCATTTTTTGAGGGATTAAGTGAGCATGGTGAAGCTGAAGCTCAACTACTGCAACACTGAAGAACATATAGCTGACATATTCACCAAGCCTTTGAAGTTTTATAAGTTTAAGAAACTTAGAGAAATGCTTAATATTCTATGTGAAATTGAACTAAAGGAGGATGTTAGAAGTAATTCAATTCATTAAAGTGTAATAAGTGATAATGTGTAAGTGTAATCAACTTGATTGTGTAATTGGGTTTCAAAGACTTATAAGCCATGAGTCCATACGTAAAAACACTATATAAGTGACAATCAAATATGAATCAAGTAAAGTGAATTACTATCATGACCGTTTTCAGTTAGTGCAATTTAAGTAAGTTACTTTTTGTTTATTACCAAGCAAGTAAGCTAATTTCCATCATCAAGCTCGTGACAAAAGTCGATCACGTTCATAGGAGTTGATCCAAGGCATAGGTAAGACTTAGGAGAAAACAACCAAGTGTATGAATAAGCAAGAGAGCCCTTTAATAATTATAATGTTGGAATACCAACAAATGTGACAGCACAAGTGACTAAAATACTAATATCTCCATATTTGTAGCGTTGACGACCAAATTATTTATTGAAATTGATATACCAACGTGAACAAAATGAATTCCGTAGTAAGACCTTAAACAAAGCAACTTCACACTCAAACCACAAAATTACAAAAAAGTGCAAAAGAAAAATTAATTACTTAGATAGAGAGAGATGATTTAGAGACATGTAGGAAAATTTGAGAGAAGGCAACTAGGTTACTCTAAAAAAAAATTTAACAAAGGTTACTCTCAATTTCAGTTCCAAAACATTTCTCTCTTTTTTTTTAACATAATAAACTCGTTTGTTTGAGATTTTTAGAAAAGTGATTTTGACTTTATATTTTTAAATTTGATTTTTATGAAACTTAGTTAAAAATAGTAGAAGTTGTTTTAGACTCATTTTTTATTGATTAAAAAAAATAATTTTGACATTCAATAACTTAGATATTTGTTATTAGATATTTTAACACAATAAAAATCACTTTAAAAAAAAAAAGAAAAAAGATATCCATAAAAAATGATTTTTATGAAAAAATTTCAAAATATATTTTCATGTTAAAGTGATTAAGTTGTAGCAAATAGATAAAATACTTAAAATAATATTTTAAGATAAACTATTTAAACTAATTTTTTATTTGAAACTTTATTTTAAAATTCTTTTTTAAAATGTTATTATAAAAAGATAAAATACTATAAAAAACATTTTAGAAACAATCTTAAACAATTGAGTATATTCAAATATATAAAAAAAAATAATGAGTAAGACTTAATTCAACTAACAAATATTAATATTATTAAGTTGGATATCATATCCTGAATTCGAACTCAGGATGTCGTATTCTATGCGAGTTTTCTTATTATATTATCTCTAGACAAAAAAATAATATATATAAAAATAATAACGGAGTCCCTATAATATATATCATCTTTCACTTAGTTTAATGAAAAGATATCTGTCCTAATAACGCATGTTAATAACTCAAATGTATATATTTTATATTGTAGTTTGCTTTTTCAACTCTTTGAAAATATAAACACTATTTTATTTCAATAAACTATTTCTGCTTTTTTATATCTTTAACATGTGTATTTAAGATACAAATTAGCATGATTATAAAGTATATATCTAATTATTTGTCCTCAAGATATCACCTTAAAGATAAATTTAAAGGTAAAAGTTTGAGTTTATAATATTAACAAACTACATTTTTTCCTTTTATAATTGGTGTTTATGGTTCTGATGTGAAGTATTCTTTTGAATTCTTACTTTAAAAGAGATCATCAATAGTGGAGTTAGAATCATTTTGTTTATGTCTCAAATACACCAAAACAGTCACCCATAATTTAGGATAAAAAAAAAAAACTAATTATTTAGATAAAAAGAGAATCCGCACTCAAAAATATGTTTAGTGTATTTGAATGTAGCAAAAAGTTGACACAATCCATTTTTTTAACATATACATAATTCATTCTAGGTTACATTCAAATACACCAAAAAATCCCCCATAATTTGGGACTATATGATACATTAAATTAATATCCATTTTTTTGAAACACTAATTACTTTCTACATTGACCATTGTTTAAAAAACATGTAGCAATAAACTTGAAAGCAAAAGTAGATGGATATGTTTTCCCTATGATACAGATGAGATGAGATGGTGATGTTGACATTCTTCTTCCAATTTATGAGAAACATGCTTCGACGGTTTCCCATTTCGGTAGATCCCATACAACACTAACTGCACGCCTCCAAGTAAAAATCCAGTCCCATTTGGTACCTGTTTATTGTTACATCAATTTATTATACTTTCTAAACTATATATATAAATGTAGTAAAATATTTTTTATTTTAAAAAAATTGTGTGAAAATATTAAATTTTTTATTTTTTATTTTTAAAAATACATCTTTATTAAATATTATTATATTTTAAAAATACATGTTTATTAATTATTTACTTTTAAGAGTATCTCATTAAAATAAATTGAACATGTATTTTAATAAATAAAAATAATTGAAATGTTTTTCTAAAGTAAAAAAACCCTCTATTCTTTTATATATATATATATATAATATTAACGAATTATAATTCTATACTCGAACTAATATAACAATAAAAATACAAGAGCAAAGTGCAACTTACCCCAAGAATACAATCACGAACAAGAACAGCATACAACAGCCAAACGCCGCCGTTTAAAAAGAAGAAAAACGAAAGGAGGAATGGCAAATATTCCACACTTTTTGTTGTCACCACTGTTTTCTGAAATTTACAACCATATATATTAACAAGACATTTCTTTAATTTATTTATGGAATTAAAATGTCATTTTCTATATTTGAGATTTAATTGATTTGTGCTTAATTACAATTTTAAGAACTAAAATAAAGATTTGATTCTACTACTATTTAAAAAAAAATACCAATTCTGCTTATCAGTATTTATAAATCAATTGTAAAAATATTGTAGTGGATATTTATTTATATATATATATATTTGAGTCTGTGATATTCATCATGGTTCACATTAGCCTAACAATGATAGATAATCACGTTAGAGCTGCCAATTGGCAGGGGCTGGGACTTGGGAGTGATGAAAGAAATGGAGATTACTGTAATTATTAGGATTTACTTTAATAATACATCAATTTTTTCAAAAAATAAATTAAAATACTCCGTTTAAAAAAGTTAATTATTTTACTTTTTGAGTTTTACTAAATCGAATTTTTAAGGATGCAACAATATGAAATTAAAAAAAAAATGAATAATAGTTAGTTGCATCATGGATATTCTCTTTAGGCAATGATTTAGAGTGTTATAAAAACAAACTAATAATTGTAATACATACATAATAAAGTCTCATTTTAAGAAAAGTTTAAATAAATTAGCATCTACTTAAAATAAAAATTTTAGCTCACTTTTCTTTAATTTTTGTTGAAATTGTTGCATTAGACCCAGAGTAGTAATGCAGAACAAATAAGATGATTAATTAACTAACTTTTTTTAATTAAATTAGTTAGATTTGGCATATAATTTAAAATATGTCGGTATACACATGTGTATATAATATAAAGTATACCAACTCGTTTTTATTATACACGTTGTGGCTTCAATTTTGCAAAGTTGTAATGATGATTGATGAGCACGTGCAAGTGTTGGATGCTCCTAGCTACAAATATACCAACCATCAACCCATTATCTTTATTTCTCTTATTTATTTTCTTATAAAAGCTATCATGTCATCATTTAATTCATGATCATAAAACGACACCTTGAGAAAAGAAATGTAGCCCATTGAACAGTGATAGAGTACCTACCAATATATTTGATGCCCCCCCTCATGAAAAATAGAGGAGAATCAATTATTTGGAGGGAGAAAAAAAAAATTGTAATGTAAGATCCAACTTACAAATTCCATCAATCAATAATTTGAATCCGTAAACCAAATATGTGACAAGATCTTTGACACAATTATTGCTCTGTTTTTGTTTTGGTTTGTTTCATCATATTAATCTTTTTAAATTGAAATTAATTAAATGTAAAAATAATGCAACTATATACTATTAATTAGTGGTATACGTGGCCTTTTCAGGATCTCTAGATGTTGAAATTTGATATTTATTTGTTTTGTAACTAAATAGTAAAGACTAAGAGAGAATTAGATGCAGATTATTTTAATTTAATAAAACATGAATGATGAGTTATGAAGGTCGAAAGTGAAGTTACCATGACAGCAAGAGGTGATGCATACATAAGAATGTTCAAAGCTGCACCCATAATACCCACAGCACCACTACGAGCCTCTCCTTGTAATGCTAATTGAGTTGCAACTACTGCTGCTGCAAATACTCCCACATCCAATATCCCACCTACAATTGCTGTCTTCACCTGAATTCATCAAACATTTATATGTATAAATTAGGGTCGACAAAATTCAGTTCTGAATTAGAATTATTTGAAAACTGAATCGAATCGATTTTCAGTTTGACAAAACTGAACCGAATTGATTTGCAGTTCAAAAAACCGAACCGAATTGGTTTATAAACCAGTGAACCAGTTTATTTTTGAATCGAACTGGTTTGTAAACTAAATTTTACGTAATTACCCAAATTACTTCTAAAAAACAAATTCTTGTGTAGTTTTTTCGAATTAAAAATCGATTCGGTTCAGTTTTTTGAACTGAAAACTGATTCGGTTCTGTTTTTTCGAATTGAAAATCGGTTCGGTTCAGTTTTTCGAACTAAAAACTTGTTTGGTTCGATTCTAGTTTTAAAAAATCAGTTCGAAAACAGTTCGATTATCAATTTTTATAAATCAGTTAAGTTCAAAAATAGTTCAGTTCAGTTTTGCAGTTTGATTCAATTTTTGATTTTTTTGAACACCTATGATATAAATTATACATACATACATCTATGTCTATATTTAGACACAAAATATAATCAAGTTCAATTGGTTACCCTTATTTTTTTGGGAGCATATATGAGAAATAGAAGAATGTAGATTGTCTCCACCACAATGCCAAATCCATTAACAGTTGCCACAAGATATTCTCCATCCTTTATGGTTCCATAGTAAGTCCACAAAGAGGAGTTAAGCAATGTGCATATATAAGGAAAACTCGAAAAATCTTCTGTAGATTTCTGCTTTATTATTCTCCAAAATGTTGGTCTGCATTGTTTCATTTTACATATTTATTCATGATGTATATATAATAAGAACACAAAATTTGAGATGAGTAGAGTGAAATTTAAAGAGCTTACAAAGGAGAAAGAAACATGAGAATTGAGATTATGTTACCTGTACCAAACAAAGAATGAAAATTCCATTTATGGACATGGATCAATCAAGATTTGTGCAATTTAGGTGAGTGTAAAACAATGAATAGGAGGGTAGTATGCATGTGTTACCTATCACTCCAACAAAGAAACTTGGATCTGCCATGACCAAACCAAGAATTGATGCAAGATTATGAATGAGTAGTTTCAATTTCTTCTTTAGGTGTGTGCATATTTATGATGACTAGGGAGAAGAGTGTCAAAATGGTGAAAAAGAGAGTTTTCTTTGTCTCATCACAAATCAAAAAAGCAATGATATCTTATATAAAAAAAATATAAAATTAATTCTTATTTTAATCCCTGCATTTTAGAGTGAATCAAGTTTTAATGTTAAAAAAATAAAAATTTAGATTGCACGCATGTAATTTCATCATCACTCATATAATTTTTGTTATTTAAATTTGTTGATGTGACACGCTGCCTAAAAAAAATCATTTTTTTAATTTCACTTGGCATTAATAATAAATAAAAAAAGATAAGAAGAAAAATGGAGGCATTAATAATGTAAAAAAAATATGTTTGACCAAAGAAGTAAAATAAATTTGATTTATCATTAATTATTGTCTTTCCTTTTCCCTTCCTTCTTGAATAATAGATTTTTCAACAAACTTTCATCATCAACAGGCAATATTGACAGCCATGTTCATACGAGAGCGGGATAATATATATCAATGATGTTTAATTTAATTTCTCTATTTTTTTAATAATCATTGATTATTTTAAAATTAATTTCTGTAATTTTTTGAATTCTAGTTCAAGTCTAGTTATTATTAATATCCCAATTCTTTTTTAACAAAAAAGTTATTATTGATATCACATGAAATTAAAAAATATATATATAAGTTTTATCCTAATTAATATTTCATGTCAGCAAATTTAGATGATAAAAATTAAATGAATGACCAAAAGTAGATATTATGTCATTAAGGGTGTAATATAAATTTCTTCTTTTATAGGGTTAAAACATCATTCACTGTATTGCCGGGCCAAAATTAGGATTGCTTTAATATATATTAAACATTTTATTTTTTTATATCTTTATTTTTAATTTAAAAATTATTAAATATACCATTAGCAATTGGATCCATGTTTTTTTTTTACAATATTGGTATAGTAAAGTGTTAGAACAGATAATAAAAAATTGCCAAAAAAATAATATAATATGTTTCATGGAGTCAGTTTTTATCATAGTAAGTAAATAGGTATGTGGAATAAATCGATGAAGTTCAAAAAAATGATTGTAGTCTTTTTAAAATTTTATTAATTAAGAATACTAACTCATAAGTTTTTTTAATTATAATTAACTCAGTAATAATTAATGATTGAGAAAATATTGTTTTTAAAAATAGAAAAATAATTTTGTTGAGTACAAAAAAAAACATTTTATCAATAAAGGATATTAAAGAAAATGTTAAAATATTTTATTGATGTTTGATTCCGTTATAGATGAAGTATTTTTAATGTGATTTTAATCAATATCAACCCAATTCATTGTTTAATGTAATTTTTTATATATAGTTAGAATTTTATTGTTTAGACTATGTCTGTTTTATTATTTGATAATTTTATTAACTCTTTTATTTTTATATATTGAATTGGTCGATTGAATTTTATTAACTCTTTTATTTTTACATATTCTTATTTTTTAGCACGGTAATACTTAGAATTTTATTATTTTAATATATTATTGTTTTAAAAAAGAGAGAATTAATGGATTGATAGTCCTTTATCTTATTCAAAAGAATGGGTGACACTTACCTCAATCAATTTTTATTTTCTTGCATCTATCACGTGTTATCCGTGCAGGCAGAAAAAGCTATGGCCCTACCGTAAATAATTGTTGTTTTTTTTATAAAAAATGGCAAATCATAAAACTGTTGACAAGTACCTACAACGAATGATCAATATTTTTTTAAATATTCAATATATTAAAATATTTTATCTTTTTAGGTTTTACTACGCCAAAAAATAATATTTTATAGCGCTTAATAAATATAAACGTTGTTGTATAATACACGTAAAAATAACGGATGCTACAACAACGTTTTTTTGACAAGCGTTGTTGTAGGGTCACACAACGCTTACACATAATGTTTACAGCGTTTTTTCAAAAGCGCTGTAAATTGAAGCGCTCTCACATAATATTTTACAGCGTTTTTTGAGTGCTTTAAACACGAAAATATAGCGCTCACACCTTATGTTACATAGCTTTTAAAGCGCATTTTTGACAAGCGATGTAAAAGCCTTGCACTTTCACATAATTAAAGGACCTGTTAGAGCGCTTATTACACAAGCGCTGTAAAATCATTCACTTTAAATAAAAACCATTTAGTTTAAACAAATTTACGAACCCTCATATTCTCTACTCTGGGAATCCTCCTCTCCTCTACGTACTGTGCGGCCATCTACTGCTCCTCCTGTATAAAAAATTGGATACGTTGTCTCAGGTACTATATGTATTAATTTGTTGTTGTCACTAAAATTAATAAATTGTTACATAATAAATCATATAAAATCTATTCTTTTTTGAAATTTGTTGATCTGTTCTGTTTTGAAATCAGACTTGGACCTTGGTTTCCATTTTCCAATATTAGATATGTGTACTATATATTAGTATAATGTTATCAGTAGCTTATTATTAGTGTAACTGCATTTATATAGGTCATATAATATGGACCAAAAATAGATGTATGTCAATCGATTGTCAAAAGAGTATGAAAATGGAGTGAAGGAGTTTGTTGAGTTTGCAGTGAAGAATGCAAAAGATCCAAATAGAGTCGTTTGTCCTTGTTTAAAATGTTGTTTTGGAAAATGCGTTAGAGAAGATGAATCGGAAGGACATTTAGTATGACATGGAATTGATCAAAGCTATACATGTTGGATAAGACATGGTGAGAAAAAAAAAAGGAAACATTAATTTGGAGAATGGTTCGACATATGCTTCAACTGATTTCGACACAGATACATACGAGTCGGACCGAGTTGAGGAGATTACAAAAGCAGTTGAAGAAGATCTTCGGGATTGTCCTAAAATGTTTGAGAGTTTGTTGAGTGATGCAGAGAAACCATTATGCATGTCTCAAGTGCAAAACACTATGCAAAATAGCGGAGTCACTCTTGTAGCTGAAGTGATGCATGTCTCAAGTGCAAAAGACAAAAACCCAATATATGCAAATCTATCATATTTTGGGGTTATCGAGCGCATATGGGAGTTAGACTACACAATGTTTCGTGTTCCCATATTTGGTTGCAAGTGGGTCGATAATAATAATGGCGTTCAGATTGATGAGTCAGAGTTCTTGCTTGTCGTTTTTAATAGGGTGGGATACAAAGATGAGCCTTTTATTTTAGCGTCGCAAGCTCAACAAGTGTTTTATGTCACTGATCCTGCTGATGATAAATGGTATGTTGTCCTATCGACCAATAAAATAAGTGATGATAACAATAATGATGAAGATGTTGGTAATGATCTTTTATTTGCAACATCACAACCACATGAAATTGATTCAAATGATGATGGTTTATATCTTAGAGATGATCATGATGAGGGAATTTGGATTAATCCATCATTTCGTATCGTTAATGGACAAATAAATGTGAATCCCACCAAGAAAAAAAGAAGGGCATCTTAATGTGTTCAATTATTTTATATAAGCCATGTAATCTGAACTGAGTTCATGTAATTTAATTGTTTGATCTGCCAGAATTGAGCATTTTAGTATATATATATATATATATATATATATATATATATATAGGTAGTTAACTAATTATTTAGAAGAAAAAAAAATCCAAATATAGGTATTTTACTTGAACTGAACTGAATATAAACTTGTAATTTTACAGCGCTTTTGTCCATAAGCGTTATAAAAGCCTTTAAAAAAATAAGGAGGTCACAAAGCTTTGTTTTATACTAAGTTAAAAGGGTCTTTTAAAGCGCTTGTTGCCAAAACGCTGTAAAAGGCTTTTAAAAATAAAATAAGGAAGTCTTTTACAACGCTTTGGCAATAAGCATTGTATAAGGCATTTAAAAAAACAACCCTATTACATAAGAAAACAAAGAGGTCTTTTAAAGCGTTTGTTGCTAAAGTGTTGTAAAAGGATTTTAAAAATAAAATAAGGATGTCTTTTACAACGCTTTTCCAACAAGCGATGTAAAAGGCTTTTAAAAATACAGCCATGTTACATAAGAAACAAAGAGGTCTTTTAAAGCGCTTGTCCAAGCGTTGTAAAAGGCTTTTAAAAAATAAAATAATGAAGTCTTTTACAGCGTTTGTGGACAAGCGCTGTAAAAGGCTTCTAAAAAAAGCGCTGTAATAGGGTTTTAAAAAATAAAATAAGGAGGTTTTTTATAGCGCTATTTCGAAAAAGCGTCGTAATAGGGTTTTATATATAACTGAAAACCGCTTCAGTTTCCTCTTCATTACGTAAACTTCACTACGCTAGTGTCCTCCTCCTCTTCATTGTTCTTCTCATTGCGAACCATATCATCTGTGTTATTATCCCTACGAACCATATTGCCACTATCATCTCCATTGCTAACCATCTCCATATGTGTTATTATCCCTACGAACCATCTCTTCTCATTGAAATATGTAACCCTCATTACGTATTGCTGCGAACCATACTCTGCCCTACGATCCGTTCGTATTTCTGCGCATTCTCGGTGTTCCTTCTCCTACGAACCCTACGTATTTCTTCTCACTATTCAGGTATTGTATTTATTAAATTGTTTTTGTCACTAAAATGCATGTTGAACTTATACTGCTACGTACTTAGACTACTGCATGTTGAACTTGTTGAAGTGATACTGAACTGCATGTTGAACTTGTTGTAGATAAATGTATACCAACAAGGATTTAGATCGTCAAAATGTGGAAGTTGTCAATACTAAGACTTATGAAAATGAAGTCAAACGTGGTGCAACCATCATGCAAAATGTCATAAAAGCAAGGAGTAGTGGCATAAAATTTGAGGTATACTATACTTTGTTTGCGGTTTACTTTTTTTATCTTTTTTGAAAGCATGTACTTACTATATGAATTTATTAGGTTGGATGGAATGAGAGTGGTCAGCCAATTGACTCCAACAGTTCCATGTTTGTAAGTTATATTGGGGCTTTTGTTTGTTGTAATACCCCGACTTTTAACAGTGCGAGTGTATTTTTTTTTTAAAACAAATTCATAAAAACAAAGAAATAAATAAGGAAATACTTTTGGATAAATATTTAAGTCGTAACACAACGACAAAAGTCAACAACATTTACAAGCAGCGGAAATAGTTTGAAATAAAAATTCAAAGTATTTAATACAGCAAAATGCACCGGGGCTATGAGACATATCAGACATAGCTCATATCCATGGGGTATTCTTGGCAGACACATGTACAATAGCACTGCCCAAGAATCTTAACTTCCCCACGTCACATCAAAAAGTGGTACATGGACCCTTCAAAATAAAAGTCTAGCTGACAATATTGGTATAGGTACAATTTTCCAACATACAATAAATACATCCACACAAAAAAGACCTCTAGTCCTTATACAACCGTCTAATCTGATCATGACTCAAAAAAACTTTACAACCCAAGTGATCTCCACGATCCCCGCAAGATCCTCCAGAGACAGCTCCAGTTAGGTGTGTCCAACCTACCTTCCCATCTACAGGGTACTAACCAATGGGAAGGTCCTGGTTCTCATCTGAGGGAAAAACCTAGATTTCCACAATAATTGTAAATGGTCACCAACCGAAATTAACAATTAACATATAACATTTAGATTTCAATGCATAAAATAACCTTTCAACTTAGCATTCACCTTGAAAGGGTTTACATATGCCAAACATGCATAAATAAAGTTGAAAAATGAAGTTTTAAACAAACTGCATTGTCGTATTCGAATACAAGGCTGTTTCAGAAGCCAGTAGCGAAAACATGATGCTTGTATTCGACTACAAGCTCTGTGTATTCGACTGCACAGCTGAAAAATAAGTCAGTAGCCAAATCAGGATGGTTGTATTCGAATACACATCAGAAAATAGCAGAAAACAGCAAAAATCAGCTTTTAAAGAGGTTTCGCAATCAATCAACACTTGCACACAAATCCAAACAATCACACTTAGCAATTATGTCATAATCACAACAACAACTTGAATTTACACACGCAATCATAACATTAAATCAAGCTTGACTCGCGTGCCAAGCACCCTAATGCAATGCGTATATGCCAAAATGCATGGACTCGGAATTCCAATCAAAACCCTCCCCGAAGGGCTGTAAATCATAATTGTACCGCCTATCACATGCCAAAGTACTAAATTACCGAGGTGTCACCTATCACGGGTCAGTACGATTTACTGAAAACGTAAATCGTAAATGTACCGCCTATCACATGCTGAAGTACTATTTACATAGGTGCCACCTATCACAGGTCAGCATGATTTACCAAAAATGTGTAGTCTATCACGGACCTTACACGACGCGACAATCCCCGCAAGGATAAGATGAACCAACAAATCACATGGCATCATCTCGTGGCCCATTCGGTCACCACTATCACCATGGCCCATCCGGTCGCCATGTACAATGAAATGAATGAGCATACTCTGACTTTATCCACGACAATCATTAAGTAAATGCAGATATTAAAAGATTCCCCATTTTTAATATTCATTTAACTCTAACGATTTTCACGACAATCATTAAGTAAATGTAGATATTAAAAGATTCCCCATTTTTAATACTCATTTAACTCTAATGATTTTTAAATTTCACACAAGGCATACTCGAACATTTATTTTCCACCACACACATCAAATTTAATCCACAATTTACATTAAATTCGATCAATTCAAAAACCACAAAATCCACACCAAGTTCAATCATCAATCACCACAAATTTCCACAAAACTCAAACATAACACATGCCAAACTAATTTTCACAAACCACAACTCAAACACATCAAATTTCTTTTCCTCAACAACACACATAGATGAATCAAATTCCTTTTCCACGAAAACACTCATCAATTTCACCAAAAACCCAACTCCAAACTTTCACCCATAAAAGCATTAAATTCATTTTCCCCAAATCTCCCTAAATGCAAACTAAAAGTTTGGAAGGAGCTCTTACCTTAACGATAGCTTTAATGAGCGATTACGGTGCCGTAATTAATTCCGGCAAAAACTTCGCTCAAGTCATTGCTTCCAAAGTTAGCTCACTAGCACCGCAACGTGGCAAGGAGTAACTTTGCCTTCTGTCACTTCTTGAAACGAATCTCAGAAGTTGAAGAACAATGGAGGTTTGATTGAGTTCGGGTGGTTTGGTTTTTCGAAACTGGAAGTAGAGAAAGGAAGGGGAAGCTCGCGAAACTCAGATTCTGTTTCTGTTTCTCTTTTCTTTTCTAATTCCTTTCCTTCCTATTCCTTATATAACAAATATCTAAATAAATATCTAGATATTTGTAAAAATTACCAAAATATCCATCACTTCTCAAACCACTTTTTCAGAAAAATATCTTCTATCACCGCAATTCAATTGGCAGATAAATTTTTCTGAAAAACATTGCATCTCAGAAAATTTTCTTTTCGACAAAAGATTAACTGTACTTAATTTAATTTATTTATCGACGAATATTTTTAATCAGGGCATCAAAAGATATTTTTGGGCATTAAACTCACAAAATAACAATAACTTGGCTAAAAAGCCTCAGAGTTCAATACCAAAATACACCAAATACATAAATTAGAATTTAAAACTATGGGTCTTACATTCGTCAGAATATCCCCGTCACAATTGACGATTGGAGAGATAAGGCGTTGAAGGATGCGAAAGATATATTGTGGACTGATATACAAGTAACTTTTTTTTATCCACTTTTTTTGTTACTTATAATTTTTTTCATTGAAATACTTTATTCAAACTATATCTTTATTTCATTTGCAGACTGTTTTTTCTGTTGACGAGGTGAGAAAGACTTACGTGTTGAGAGTTGCCAGGAAAATACACCGAGGTTTTAGATCTCACCTTTCAAATTGCTATATGAAAGATTGTGAAGGAAATATGAATAACGAAGCTCCAAAAATATATAAACATTATATATCAAATGAAGAATGGAGCGCATTTGTAGCAAAACGTTCAGACCCCGCGTTTGTTGTAAGTGATTAATTTATTAGTATTTGTGTTTTATTATTCATATTCATAGCGTATTTTAAATTTTTACACGATTTTTAATTTTTTTTATATAGAATATAAGTAAGGCAAATCGCGAGAGGGCGAAAAATATGACGCAGCCATATAAAAAATCTCGTATTGGATATGCACGTCTAGAGCAAAAACTTGTAAGTAATTAAACATCACTTTTATATAATGTGATACATTATAAACTATAGTTTTTAACTAATATTTTTTTTATGATCTTAAAGAATAGCTACAAGACACCCAATCCGATCAATCGTTGGGTCATCATATCTTGTGGAAGGAAGCTCGTGTAAATAAAGATGGAGTGATTGATAACAAAAATGTTCAAAAAGTAATAGAACTTTGTGTAAGTATATTATCACTTTAATATTTTTTAATAATGTATTTTAAAAATGATATTGAACTTATCTTTTTAATCCTACGTGTATTTTAGGAGAATCTCGAACAAAGTTCAGAAAATCAAGAGTACAACAAAGCTAGTTGCAGGGACATTCTCGGTAAAGTGTTTAATGTTCCTGAATATTCCAGTCGCGTGAGGGGGAAAGGATTTGGCGTAACTCCTAAAGCGCTTGTTGCCAAAGCGCTTGTTGATATGAATCAAACTATAATCCCAGAAACGGTACTGTATTTTCATTATTTGATTTTCATATATAAACTATGTATATATTTGATTCTAACTTATTTTATGTTCAATTTTTATATCGCACAGTACTTTGACAATTTCAGTCCAACATACTCTGAAAAGAGATCTAATTGAAATAAAGGAAGACTGGTGTCAGTATGTGATTAACATGAAAACTATTTGATTTGCTGGAAAATGGCATGCTGCAAGGGATAGTTATATGAATATATGGTAGTTATGTTCTGAGTAGTTTTGATAGTTATATGTATATGAATAGGGGACATTTGAAAAGTTGTGAATCTGTAGTTATATGAATATGTATATAGTTATGTGTTGTTGTCAATATGTGAATATGTATATGTTGTGAACTGGTTATGTAAATATGTAAAGTTATAAAGTTAAATTATAAAGTTATATAGTTCTGTTGTTGTGTACTGATTGTGAAATGATTGTGTGAACTGATTCTGGATGAAAATGATTTTGGAAAAAAAATTAAAAGACAATGCTTTCTAAAAAAAATGTCATAAAAAACCAAAAAGCGCTTTTAAAAAATTCCATTTACAGCGTTTTTTAATAAAACTAAAATAAGAATGCACCTTTTACAGCGCTTTTTCAAAAAACGCTGTAATATGTGCATAATAATGCATCTATTGAATGCATATTTTACGACGCTTTTTCGAAAAAGTTTTGTAATAGGTGCATAATAATGCATCTATTGAATGCAGTTTTTACAACGTTTTGTTCAAAAAGCGCTGTAAAACGAGTATAACAAGCGTGCAATATATCTACCTATTTTATAGCGCTTTTTTATTTTAAAAAGCGTTGTTGTATCTTTTTACAGCGCTAGATACTACAGCGCTTATTTTTTTGAAAAAGCGCTGTAAATGGTTTTAAAAAAAACGCTTTAAAATAAGTTTTTTTGCATTAAGAAGTTTGCAGGAGGGAATGCAACTATATTCGTATCATGTACATAAGAATTACACTTTCATTCAATCATATCTTTTTAATGATATACTTTTTATTTATTTCATAAAACATTTTAACAAATATTTATATAATAAAAATATAACTGGATAATTGTAAATTTTTGTTATATTAAGGATACAAAGCCATTAAACTTGAATTAATTTATAATTGTAATCAATATTTATGTTCAAAATTTATAATTTATATTCGTAATAGGGTAAAGAAATGGGAAAAATTCATTTAATTTTAACATTTTTTAATCTTTTTCCAAAAATGGAAATCCTTTTCTAAATGATAGATTCAAAAAGAAAACTAAGAAAGAAGAAAATGTCTAACCTTTTGGATGGACATAAATGTGAGGGGAAGGAACACTTGGATGTGGAGCCCACTAAACAGTATTGTGGTCTGTGATGAATCAAAAACAAGTTGAGATTATTTCTCAAAAAAGAGATGGAGAACATAGCCACTGTAGATTTATTGTTCATAAATTAAAATAAATTAATATTCATATTTTTGCATCACATGTTTTTAAAATGTGATGTAAAATTATGGTAATAGAATAAATGGGGATGGTGAGAAATGAAGAGTACCATAACTTAGAAAAAATATGTGTGAAGCAAAGTGATCATTAGAGAAATATTATTTGGACATAAAAAATGTATTCAAACAATTTAATCAAAAAAAAAAAAAAAAGAATGACGTCCAACATGTTATTTTTATACTATTTGTACACGTAGAAATTTTTTGACGGTGTTTGAGAGATGTAGTCTAATAAAGTTTTAAAATTTTTAGGGCACTGAAAAATATTCCTACTAAGTATTTATTTATATATTTAAGAGATTGATTGTTTAGAGTAAAGAATTGCATTAAAAAATTATATTCTTATTATATCATCATAGACTAATCCAATAATTTGGACTTATGAGAACAAGATTATATACTATAAATATTCAATATGATTGTTACCTATTAAATCAAAGATACATCTACTTTACCAAATTATAATTATTCTCTGTGTATGTTCATATTTTGAAAGTGTCATGGAACTCTTTGGGATTTTTATTTTTAATGTTTTAAAAATTATCTGTATGCATGTAAGTAGACAGTCATTTAAAATTCTCCTCATATATAGTTGTACAATTCATTATTTACAAAATTCATAAAGAGAAATATTTTTAAAGAATTAATAATTATTTTAATATTTAAATGTATAAGGTGTTGTCACATTCTCTTTAACTATATCAATGTTATAGAAAATTTATTTAAATATCTTTTTCGATTAGTTTAGTCAATTAGTTTAATCAATCAATGTATTTTTTTATAAGTTAATTTAATTCTCAAATATATATTTATTTATTAATTTAATCAATAAAATTAATGATATTAAATACACTTTAAAGACATTTTATTATTTTAATATATGTAAAGACTACATGGACACACCTAAAAAATTTAAGAATAAAAGTAACTAATTACTGCATCTTTAATGTTTGAGTGTCTATTTAATTAATGAGACATCATAATATTTTAAGTAGAAGAAATGGTTAAAATATTCCATGCCAATAGGTAATAAATAAAACATAATGGGACAACTGCCCCCAATATACCGACTGTAGATCCGTCATATGCTATAACAATATTCATTCATATTCCATTCTGATTTAGATAATTATCCTTTTGTTCGAATAGATAGATATATCTATATAACTTTTTAGTTCTAATTTGTTAAAAGAAAATAGAACATTAAATTTATTTTTGAATGTTAATCTAAAATCTTAAGAACAATCCTAATTATTATTATTATTATTATTATTATTATTATTATTATTATTATTATTATTATTATTATTATTATTATTATTATTAAATGAAAGTGTTAACAGCCGCATGTTATAAAGTAGAATGATGTGTTGGAAATGTCGAATCAAAATTAGTGAACCACTTTTTCAAAAAAAGAATAATAACAAAACATTGATTGATAATAAATTAAAGGACGTGTGTTGTTGTAGATCGTAAAGATATATTTTAATATTTTATAATTTGTTGAGTATTTTCAAGGGATTATACTAAATAAAAAAGTTAAATTATTTTGTACTTGTTTATTGCAATAAAAATTGTTTTTTAAATAATTAATTATTAAATATGATTTTTTTGATAAATTTCTCAATTGAATATTAAGGGACGTGTGTTTTATGATTTTTTTGATAAAATAATTAAAGGACGTGTGTTTTATGATTTTTTTGATAAAAACTTTTAAAATTGAATATTTTAAAAAATAAACTATAAGAAACATACTCAAAAGTTAAAGAAATAAATAGTATAATTGTGAGTAAAAATATAATTTACAAACTTTTATCTTTCTATTTTCTACCCAATTAAATGAAAGCAACAATTTTGTTTTTGCATTTGTTTAATTTCTTTTTCACTTTTACCAAATTACTTTCAAATTATCTCGCTTTCCAACTTCTAAATCTTAATAGACGCTTTAGAATAAGATATGACTTCCAAGTGGAGTCATATAACTCACACTACACATAGTGGGATGAATTAATCAACATGAGTCTAATTATCCCTTCAACTTTTTAAATTTAACCCGTAATTCAATTTGTATTTAATTTGCACACCCTCAACTTTTAAGTTGCACCCATTGCATTATGCTTTCTCCTCAAGTTTATACAGATTATGTCTTCATTTTTTAAAACAACAAAAATGTATAAAAAATAAAATATATTTTCATTATGATCTAACATTTTCTTCTTTCTATGATAATGAGTCTCATATTAAGATAAAATAAATACATATTTAAAAAAATAATAACACAAAATATTTCTACAAATTAAACTGAATTCTAAATTTCATTCATCCATTTTTAGCACACTATTTGTGTCTTTCCATAAAAAGTAAACAAATTATACTAGTATATTATAGGTGCTTTCGTTGAGGAGTAAATTATGAGTATTTATTTTTACACTCAGGCTATGAGACTCACATATTTTTAATAAGAAAATAAATAAGAGTTAAAATATAATGATATAAAGTTATTGATAAAACCTATTTTGTAATATTTTGAGGTACCTCGTTACATACTTATCAAATTCTAACATTAAAAGTTATAATGAGATAAATGATACATTTAATACTT
>NC_021160.2:9458395-9460371 GCF_000331145.2 Cicer arietinum | reverse complement strand
GAGTGTTGAATGTTTAAATAAAAAATTAGGTCTTACAAACTCTCTACCTCTCTTTTGTCTTCATCGTTTGGTTCTAAATAGGGATGACAATTAGTTCCAGATTCAGTGGATACCCGTAAAAAAGAAATACACAATGTGTATAGTAAAAACTCATATGATGGGTATGGGTATGGATATAGATACGGATAATTATCCGTAAAATTAAGCGAGTATGGTGGAGGTACAGGTACTATAGTACCCACCCCGCCCCACACCAGCACTTATTTAAATATATTATTTATTTGTTATATTAGTGTTTAGTTTAATTAATTATTTTCTTTTGTGTTTTAACATCTATTAATATCATTGGACTACCACAATATTTATAATTGAAAGATAAACGTTTACAAACTTGAATTTAATTATGATGAATAGGTAAATAATTGTGACTTTAGAATTATATTTGCAACTTTTTATCAATTGTTTTTACAGATCTTAAATAATATTGTCGTAGGACTTGCAACTTCATAAAGTATTATTATGGATATTTGAATGTGTACTTAACGAGTGTTCATTTGAAATGTTGAGTTAGAAAATATTTTGCTTTATAATATTTTATGATTAGATTTAAGATATTTGGATAATTTTTAAATTTAATCACAACAATATCATTTATTTATCGATTTATTTTAGTTAAAGTGTGGGTAATTAGTATAGATACGGACATTTAGGTACCCAGAGGATAAATGTACATGTATTAAAGTTTATAACCAAGAGGGTACATGTGTGGGTATTTTTTCAAACCGCAGATACGGGGACGAGTACTATAGTACCCTACCCATTGTCATCCCTAGTCCTAAATCACCCACCTATATCGTTTTTCCTCCATTTTATTTAAATAAGTGAATTTCACATAAATTAATTTTTTTCTTTATGTTTTTATGTTATCTCGTCAGATAAGTGCGACGTGTAGTTTTCTCGATGTTTTGCGGTGTTCATTTTATTCAAATTTATCGTTTTACTTCGATCACGTACATACATATTCAATCAATGATTTCAGCATCATCAACCTGATGTTGTGAACTTGTTCCTAAATTCATCATTTTTGTTTTAGCAAATTTATATGTATGTTATTCTCAATCAATGTATTCTTTTAATTTGAAGGAATGAAATTTTTTTATGTAAAACAAAAATACTCATAAAAAAGTTATCTATTGTGAATGGTCTAATGAGATTATTGTTTGCATTACTTTCACATATTACTGGCAATTCATCCACTATCCACACAAAATTCCAATAATTTCATTTATTTTATCTTTGTTGAATTAAAACATTAATGAAATTCTTATGCACCCTCCATAACAAAATATTAAATAAAATGGTACATGTATTTCAACCCTATAATTTTCCATTTGTCACAAAAAATAATAGAGATCTCTATTCCTTGAGTCAAAAGAAATGAAGAGACGATTCCTACACGGTATAGATTATACATTTCGATTGATCCTTTGTGAAAAGTTTTCAAACCCGTTATTATTATTCCAATTGCAAACAGTCAAGTCAATTCATTCAAAATTCATTTCTAACAATTAAAAATCCAAGGAAAAAACCATACGGTTAAAAGTAGACTCCTCTGTAATCAGTTCAAATCATGAATAATATCAAGTATGATAAAGGAGATTAAAATTTCAAGATTTTGATTTTGACCAGCACAATTGTTGGATTAAGATCAATATATTGCATTGACAGTAACAATAAAAGCTTAGAAAAGCAATGAAGAAATTAAACTCAAACTAGCAATTTCATAACCCCTTAACAAGAAACCATTTAATCTAACTCTTCATTTTCATCATCAGTGCTAGTGACAAGAAACTTACACAGATTAATCTCTTGCTACATACCAGAAATGAATCTAATTTTACTTTTATTCCCTCATCATACATTATTTGACTCTTATTGAATTATGTTTCCTGTTTTGTGTAAGGAGAAAAAGGGGG
>NC_021160.2:9422481-9457393 GCF_000331145.2 Cicer arietinum | reverse complement strand
GGGGGGGGATGAAAATCTAACAAAAACATGTAATGTGCTTTTGAATCTTATAATCGTGACTGCGCTTGCTCCTCCGAGGCACTCTGCAACATGACAGTAAAGATGCCATTAGAAGGTATAGTATATGATCTAAAGATAATTGGTCTAATAATGAAACTTGCATTCATATATTTGTAACAAATTCAATCAAATGATTCTAATTTTATGGGTATGTTTAGGTGCAATGTATTGTTGAAACAATCCTCTAATATAAGTAAATATTTCAAACATGACACTTAATATGAGAATGAGAAGGATAGAGTACTAGAATGCAGCCTAAGACACAAGTAAGTGATTCATAGATTAAATAAACAACACATTATCTTAAATTTCTCACCAATGGAATCCCCTTAGCAGCTCTTGCAGCCAAGTAGGCACAGGGCTTGAAAAATTCTCCATATAGTTTTGACCATTCCTCCAATCTTGAGTATATGTATTTGGATCCAAGAGAATCAGCCCAGAATATGATACCTCCCCTAATTAAATTAATCCTAAAAGTCAGAACAAAAAGCACAAACTTTTGGGAGTGAAAGAAAATAAGGTTTCAACTTTACCTACCCCACATTTCTAAAAAAAACACTGTTTTTCTCTGGAAGTACACATTCGCACAACATAAAAAAAAAAAAAATTGAATGTGTACTTCGGAAGTGACTTTGGGGGTGGGAAAAGTTCCTCCCAAAAAAGTAAGAGATGAGACAAACCTGTAAGGTGGAAAGCCCATGCCCATGACAGCCGAAATATCAAGATCTGCTGCTTTAACTGCAATGCCTTCATCAAGGACCCGACAAGCCTCATTCACCACAGGAAAGAAGGTCATCTCTATGATGTCCTTTTCCGATAAGTTTACAAGCTGTCCAGTTTTCCAAACGAACAAAATCAGACCAAGTCAAATTTATAATGAAGACAAATTGTGCTTCCCGCAACAGTCAAGTCAATATGGTACTACTCAGAACTCGAATATAAACAAAAAACAAGTCATATTTGTTAGTCCATAATATAATAAAAATCTAACTAATTTCGCCCTATTTTATGCTATTATTCTCAAAATACCCTTTGACGAAACAAGTTTCTTACAAAATTTAATGAAAAGAAAGAGTAGTTTGGGAAATGCAATTTTTCTTTTGATTATATCAAGGAAATTAAATGAGGTTACCCAATATTCTTAATCTATGTATCACAAGTCACTTTTGCTTATAATCTAGTCTGGAGGGAGTATAAATTAGTTAGACTGGATAAAATACCTTAGGATCCACAGTGACACCAGAAATGTTCCTAGACTTCTCAATATAATTCTTCAACTCTGGATCCGGATTAGCCCTACGTTTATCGTTGTACAAATAAAATCCTTTCCGAGTTGCTTCACCTGTTAGAAGCACATGTTAAACATCAATGACACATTTCAGTGGAAACACACCTGAGCATGGTCATTAAATTGAGATTGAAATTGGGAATCAGAAAACCTATAAGCTGTAAGATACATTACCAATAAAAACATGATATTTTTTAAGTAAAAACAAGTGACACAGCAAATCTATAAGCTAATATATCATCTGCTAATCTCAAGATGAGGCTGGCTAGCTAGCTATACAAAGTTGTTAAAAAAAAAGTAGTTAGCTTAGCTACACTAAGTTAAGGTAGTGATTCATTATAGATTAGTGAATGGGGATTCATCATTCATCATATTGATTCGAGATTCAAGATGAGATTAATGTCCAAAATAGATACATACTGGAGATTCATATTGATTGGATTCAGTTTTGTATTAAGTTGAGGTACGACCGCATGTAATGTAAAATACCGATAACTATGCACTTGAGCATGTTATTGTTAAATAAACATTTCACAAGAACATCTCAAATTTCCAGTTGATACAAGTAATTAGTGCTTGAGAGCTTATCTTTACCTGCTCTCTTATCCTCTTGCATAAGTGGAAGAAGCATTGATTTATAAGTTCGCTCAGGAAAATTCTCAATAAATTGCATGGCAGTTGCAACCCCCACGCCAAAACCAACGAGGTCAATCAACCTTCATTAGAAGATATATGATATATTAGATCCTTGAAGTGGTGATCATGGATATAAGAAACTTGTCCAACAGTCCAAGTATTAATACCTGAAAGGTCCCATTGGCATTCCAAATTTGTATATTGCCTTATCAATTTGATAAACATCTGCACCATGTTCAACAAGAAAGATGGCTGCTTGTGAATATGGGAAGAACATCCTATTAACAGCAAATCCGGTACAATTTCCAACCACCACTGGAGTTTTCCTTATCTTCCTTCCAATATCTAGTAAGTCAACTACAATTTGTGGAGATGTCTGCTTTGTACGTACAATCTCCAGAAGTGGCATAACATGTGCGGGGCTGCAGTGGTACACATCGAATTTTTTAACCAGAAATATACTACAGAAAAATACAATAGTTTCTGAACAATGAACACCAATAATACCTGAAGAAGTGTGCTCCAATAATCCGGTCTTCAGATTTAGTTTTCTGTCCAATCAAGTTCAAGTCAATTGTGGAAGTGTTACTTGCAAGTATACAATGAGGAGGACAGTACTTTTCAAGGTCAGCAAAGATCTGTTGCTTTAAGGAAACATTCTCAATAACAGCCTGTCCAAACATAACCAGCAGTTACTAATTTGTCGACGTTTTGAATAAATTGCAGTTGAAAGTTGCAACAGTCTATGAACAAATTAATATTAGGATGCCTTAAAGTACCTCTATGACCATGTCGACATCTTTGAAGCTCTCATAGTCAAGGGTACCTTTGAGAAGAGACATGGTCTTTTCAAATTTTTCCTGAGTCATTTTGCCTTTCTTGACACGGCTTTGTAAATTTGCTGCGTAAAGAAAAGTGCTACATGAGAACATAACTTATATACATTAAATTGAAGCTGAAATTTAAGCACATAAGCTTTTCTCACCTTTAACCCTATTTACACCTGCATCTAGGAACTTTTCATTTACTTCTTTCAAGATTACAGGATAGTTACTAAGAATTAAAGCTGTTGCTATTCCAGAGCCCATTAGTCCTCCACCAAGGATCGCAACCTTTTTCACTTGTCTAGGAGTCAATCCACGATCGGTAACCCCAGGTACCTGTTGAAAAAGTTCACATATATGGAAATTATGAAAAGAGAAAACTAAGGAGCAGAATATGTAATTCAGGTTCTAAATTTTAATCAATATTAGTATGATATCTTTGAGGTTCTAATTCCGACAAATAATGTTTACAAACCTTAGATGTTCCTCGTTGAGAGAAAAATATGTGAATCAAGCTCTTGCAAGTATCTGAGGCAGCCAGTGCTTCGAAGGCTTCAGCCTCCTGCAAAGGTCAGATACATTGTCATACAGATTTCTATAACAGCAATTTGAATAGTAAAAAGGGAAACTGCAGACATGTAACAACCTTCAAGAGTCCAGTGCGTGGACCAGCGACTATTCCAGCTTCAATAACATCAATGCAAACCAAAGGGTGCTTAAGATTAGGAGCCCGCTTCTGTGCTTGAGTTCTAGCAAAGTTCAATATCTCTCTTGCTTCCCCAAGAGATTCTATTTTGTCAGTCTTGTGAAGACTAGAAACCCATGGTCGTCGACGGTCCACGATATCTAGAGCCCATTGGCGTGCAGTGCTCAACAACTTATCAGGTGATACTAAAGCATCTACAAGCCCCGAACTATAAGCTTCCTCCCCTTTAATTGGTTTTGAGGTCTTCCATTGAAAAAATCAAGAAGTGGAAAAAAGTAAATTGTCAATCACCTAATAAGCAAGATGAAGTTACATCTCTTACAAATTTTCTATGAAAAAGGAATAATACAATTCCTCCCAAGGAAAAAGAGTGAACATAAAATGCACTGTAATACTGTTTCCTGGAATATAAGTCTAGCACAATATGTTGTTTGGATGACAATTGTCCTTGAGATCAAACAAGCCAGCTTTTCAGTTCAATTCCTCACTGAGAGAAGGGAAAGAAAAGAAAAGAAAAGAAAAGGAAGCAGAAAATGTAGCATACCAGCATCATCTCAAGTGCCTTTGCCAGGCCAACCAGACGAGGAAGTCGCTGGGTTCCTAAGACAATTTATAAATTCCAAGTTAAAATGCAATAGTTAAATAAAAAATGCAATCCTTAAATCCTAAGGGTGCACAGCACCAGAAAAACATCCCTCATTATAACTACAATAACGTCAAACTGCATCAACTAGGCTTGAGTTATAATAATGCATTTCAACTTTTCTTTATTTTAATCTCAATACACCCAATTTCAATTCTTTAACAATTGGTAAAAAACTATTGATGGAGTCAAAAGAAAGGAATACTAAATTATATGGACAGAATTCTAATAAATAAATATGCCAAAAATAGAGAGGAATAAGTTCAACTAACAACTGAAGTATCCATACCTCCACCTCCAGGAATTACTCCAAGTTGGAGTTCAGGCAAAGCTAGTTGAGCAGCCGGGGTTGATATCCGTGCATGGCATGCCTGTAAAAGAAAGCATCGATAATATTTTGTAGGAAAAAAAAAACATAAAGAGTTTCTTATTCTAAATGCTGAACAACGTATACCATTGCAAGCTCTAAACCCCCACCAAGGGAAATGCCATCGATGGCAGCAACCGAAGGTTTCCTTCCCGCTGAAAGACGAAGTGAAAAGATTCAAAATAGAATACAATGACAAATGAGTTGCAAATAAATTTTTAAAAGAAATTGTACCTTCTATAGTCTCAGTGAGGAGCTCTATTGATACGAAATCACCAGAAGTTGCATGCTCTATATATGGCCACGAAGAACTAAAAAATGAGTACAGGTATATTGTTAAACAGAAAACCACAAAAACGGAAGAAGAAATTACCTATTCCCTTCTGCATTAAACCAAATGCATTAATATCAAAACCACCAGAAAATTTGCCCTTTGCACCTGATACAGTAAAAAAGATTTGGGGTGAGGATCACGACTTGAGTGCCGTTTGATTAATATTTTTCCTCTTTTTCTTCTTATCTTTAGCTCTTTACAGAGATACTTTAGCATTACTCAATCTTACAACCATACAATAAAAATTACTCTAGTTTGAATTTGAACAATCTATGTATGAAGGTTTAAAACATACTTGGGTCATTGATGCTTATATAAATAAAGATTTTGAAAAACAATTAAAAGTCAAAACTACTCTGAACTTTGGGCCATAACTCATATCTAATGATAGACCATTAAATCAAAATCTCTTGTGACGTTTTGGCCTATATTTTTCCATTGTACCTCTCTATTTTGGCCTATTGGACTATTGTTCGTCAAGCCTATTCTTAAAATTTAGGGTTGGGACATACTCAATCATTACAAAATCGACTTGTAAGGTCAAGATACCTCACAGTTATAAAAAAAGATTTCCAGGTCATGTATCATCCAATTAGAGACTCTTAACACACCCCTTTCACGTCTAGGACTGGACATATGAAGTGTGACTCGTGATGCCTGGTAGCGAGTAGCCCAACGGATCTTAGATATGCTTTGATGTCATTTTAAAATTTGGGTTAGTCCTAACTCAACACTTATAAAACCGGCTTGTAAGCTAAGGGATATTTTCCACTTATATCACTTTTTCAAGTTGTATCTCATTGAAACTCTTAGCATCTATATTTCATACCAGTGAATGTTGATGTTGGGGCCAATAAGTGTTTTTCTCTTATATAAACTATATGTGGCTACCTCCAAAATTCTTAGAGGTTTGTTTGGCTGTAGTTTTACATGTTGAGTCAATGACATTTCCTTTTCATATTTAAAATGATTCAAATTGCCTATGCCTCTTCTCCCCCTTAAACAAGGCATCATTGATCAATGACTAATATATTCAATCTCACCTAGATAAAGCTGATCTATTTTCTCCCTATTGAGATCTTACAATCAAACATAATTCATTTCCATTTTCCACTACAAAACCTTGTAGCCGCTTTCTACATCAAATCCTACTCAAAGTTACCAAGCCCATACTGTTAAACAGAACAAAATTAATCATTGCAATCAAGTTAAAATTTTGAACGTTCCATGTCATATTAAACTGTTTATTTTCAGAAGCTCTTTGCAATACCTGTAACAACAATTGCCTTGACATCTTCTCTCTGTGCAGCCTCATCAAAACTTTCCTTTAAACTGAGAAACACTAGAGGGAGAAAGAGAATATTGTCAAGTTACATGATTAAACTAGTTATATTAGTCTCTTAAATCTTAATCATACATAATTGAACTTACATGTGCATAGCATTCTGAATGTGAATTGTATTATCAAACAAATTAATCGCCTCACTTTTGAGACTAATTTGAGTCATAAATCCAAATATTCAGAATTAACTTGACCCATGAAATATAATTTCAGGGATATTGAGTATAATTTTGTTCATTAGAACTTGCATGGCAGATAATTTGCAGTTTGTTTGAGAGCATATTTTAGAAGAAATAATCAATGTTGTCCTAAAAATCTAACTTGTTAAAAAATAACTATTTATCCAAAACAATTTAATTCAAACATGCATGTTTGAAACAATTTTAGAAGAGACAAAAGTGATTCTAGAATCATAAAGTTGATTCTGACATGCTTTGGTGCTTTCAAGTAGAACTGATTCAAGTAAGAAGCTAAAATTTAAACTTTTTCCCTCCACAATCGATATTTAGCCTAATATTTACAATATATTAATACACAAATCATTTTATCTTCAACTCACTTTTAACCAAAATCAAATTTACAAAATTGATTCAATCATAATCAATTTTCTCCACCTTAAAACCAAACATGGAATCATTAAAAAAAAAATGAATAGATAGATAAAATAGATCTAAGAATGAAGCAGAAAAAAGGGGAAAACCATACCATCAAAGGAGAGGGAATTAACAGGAGGATGGATGATGGTGATGATGGCAACACCATCAGCGCCAACTTCGAGAACAGTGCGTCCATTCATTATCTTTCTTCGATATGAATGCGAATTTTGGTTCTTCTGAATAGCTTAGGATGTTGTATCAAGTAAATGAAGAAAAGAAATAGTGGTGAATACAACAATGTTTGTATATATTGGCCATGTTTGGAGTCTAATTCTGTATTAGTTAGGAAGATTATTAATGTCAATGAATGCATGACGGTCCCTATCACTGTCACGTGTTATTTTCTCTAATATTATCCGATTATACCGTATTAATTCTTTTTAAAATAATTTAATGTCAACTGAAATATTTTCTATGTCAAGTATTTTTATATATAAATAAAATTTATTGAAAAGCTTTTTGTCCTTATTAAAGCAGAAATTGCATATTTTGAGACGAGTTAATTGATTGTTTACTTTTTTACTTTTATTTTATATACATGTATCACACATTTTCTAATCTCATTTAATATAGAATTATATTTAAAATAAATTATAAATATTATAATATTTAATAATTACCTTCTTATTCGATGATTTTTTCCTTTTTCTTCTGTATAAAATTTAATGGAGTAGTTCTGTTAGAAATATTGATTTATAAGTTAAATGATCTCGGAATTTTAATACATTGATGTCACATCACAAAATATTTAAATTGAAAATTCATTTAAATTAAAAACTTAAATTTTTATATTTACTGAACTTAAACGACCACACATTTTTAGGCAGCCATAAAAGTATGATTTTATTAAAAAAAAATTATTTATAAAATTTGAAATTAATATTAAAAAATGATATTATATATAAAAAATTAATATTAATATAATTTAAAAATTAAAATTTTAAATCAAAATAAAATTTAAAATAAATGTTATATATAAAAATAAAAATATAATCTTAATATTAATTAAATTATTATTATCAAACAAAATAATACATTCTAAAATTAATAAATTATGTTTTACAAACAAAAAATTAAAGACACCATAATTAAATAATAATATATAATATATTCATACAAACCAAAAATAAAAATAACAAATATTATTTGAATACAACAATCATCATAATAATTCTTCTAATCATTAGTTTCATCCTCTCCATCATTATTTCATGAAATATTATTCGACAACAAAATTCTCTCAAAAGTATTACTAATTGTTGCTGAAGACAATATGGTTTAAAATTTCATTTCATCTTCAAATACACTACCACTAGTCTTCGACATAAACAATATGAATATCTCATCGACATAAACAACATGGACACCTCATCTCCCTTCACATTCGACAATTTTCTGCACTCTCACAAATATATATATATATATATATATATTACGTTATTTTTAAAAAACATTACTTTGTTATTAACATTTATAAATTACTAAATGATAAACTATGACATCCTTTATATGTCATTTAAGACAACATTTGCAAATAATATAATAAATCATAATAGAGACTATATATATAAATTAAAATAAAATTTTAAATGATGTTTAATAAATTTTTTCATAAAATAAGTTCTTATAAACAAATATAGAGATGGTAAAAGTATAGAAATTTTTGTACGAACTCAACAACAACTCTTTGTAATGACTAACAACAAATATTAATATTTCTAATTTTAGTAATATTTTTTAATTAATAGTTACATTAAAATCAATAAGTTTTTTCATTTATTTCAAATTTTTATTTATCATATATTATGTAAACAACATAATTTATAATTCTTTTTTGGAAAAATCTACTAACATTTTATATGATGAACTTTTTATGTATTTTAAAAATATTATAAAAATATTTATATTTATAATATTACATATTTTATGATTAGATCATTATTATAAATCATTTTTTTCATAAGTATTATTTTATTGATAAAAAAATTATGATTTCTTAATAAAATTCTATTTTACTAACATAATAAATCATAATACCAAAAATAACTACAAAAGAATAAATTACACTTCATCAACCTTTTAAAAAATAACTATATTTTAATTTTAGTATAAATTTTACAATTTAAATATTTTACTAGTACTTTTTTTAACAAATCTTATTAATATTAAAGTTTAAAAATAATATTATACCCAATTTGAAAAATAATATATTCTACATTCTGAAATAAAATATTAAGCCTAAAAATATTTTATAACCATATAAATATTGTTAATAACAATTATATAAATTACTAATATATATTTAAGTTTAAATTGCACATGCGGTCCCTTAACTTAATTTCAGTTAACGTTTTAGTCATTTGTCTTTTATTTTTTATTTTTTTTGAGTTGGTCCTTTATTTTAATTTTAAGTGACAATTTGATATTTTATGTTTTAAAATGTCAACAATATTGTCCTTTTTTTTACAAAAATTCAAAAAAATCATGAAAATTTTCAAACAAAACCCATAAAATTCATTATTATCTTCAATAAAATGCAAATTTAATCAAATTCATAACTTAAATCTTTAAATAAACTCATATTTGCATTCTTTATTTGATGTTGTTGGAGATGAAAATATAAGTTTATTTGAATATTTGGGTTATGCATTTGATGAAATTTGCATTATATTGAAGATGATTATTAATTTTATGGGTTTTATTTGAAAATTTTGATGATATTTTTGAATTTTTGAAAGAAAAAAAAAGGATAACATTGTTGACATTTTAAAAAATAAAATATCAAATTATCACTTAAAATTAAAATAAAGAACTAAATCGGAAAAAAAAAAAAAGATAAATGACTAAAACGTTAACTGAAATTAAGTTAAGGGACTGCAGATGTAATTTAGCTTATATTTAAAATGCATTACATACTAATTGATGTCATGATGTCAGGTAGTGTCTAATTTTAAGCTTATAAACAACTAAGAACTCTTCACAATAAACACAATAGCACCACAGTCAAAATAAAAATTAAATAATATTTATTAAATAAATATTTTCAAATAAAAAATAACATTAAAAAATAAAATATAAAATAAAAACTTATCGAAATTCAAGAGAGAAGTTAGAAAGAAAAGTTGGAGAAAAAATATTTGTAGAGAGAAGGTTGTGATAAAACTTATAGAGAAAATTTAGAGAGAAAGTAGAAATGAAAAATGAGAGGATGAATGATATTTATAGGAGAACGCTAGATCTTTGTGGCAGCCTTTATCCTCATAAAAGTATTATTTTGTGACTGAAAAAAGTCTTCACAATGGACTAAAATTTTAGATGGATTTTGTGGCGGTCTTTACCCTCACAGTACTCCAACGTTGTGATTTTGTGAGAGTTTAGACCGCCACAAAATTATGCTGAAATTTTAGTTGAGGATTTTTTCAGTCACAAATAACAACCAATTTGAATTTTAGTATTTGTGAGAGCTTTTTCAGCCAGTAATTTGTGAAGTTTTTGTTGAGACAAAATTTCTCTAAATTGGTTTTAATGATAACAAAATTAATTAAAAGATTATGATTGTGTTTAATGACTAATCTGTGCTTTTGAGTGTGTTCATATAAGAAAACAGGTTATCATTCGTTAAGGAAAAAGAAGAAAATTCTGAGTTAAATGCTAAGTATGAAAATGCCGAGGATGGCCTCACGAGCTGGTGAAACTGCAGTTCTGCATCCTCGCTGTTTTGAATTCATTAAACAAAGGCATAATAATATTAAAGAATGAATTATTTGAATTCATTCAACAAAGGCAGAATAATATTAAAGAATGAATTGTTTGATTCATTCAATAAAGGCAAAATACTATTAAAAATTGGTTAAAGAAAGACATTTGAAGAAAAGTAGCACGAATGCAAAAGAAAGGTACGAGGAATGATGTTATTAGCATGTGCCTATAGTCAACATCTTGAAAAGCATCCCAACACTTTATGAAAGCAACTCATCATGTCATAGGCAAAAGGCTACATGTACTATTATGTGATTTAAAAGGATTATAAAGTCAATCTTCAAAAAGGCAACAACAAACAAGTCCTAAATAAATTGATCACATGTCTTAAGGCAAGGAAAGAGGAAAAAGACTTCACGTGAAGCCTTCACAAAGTCTTGAAGAAAAGAATGAAAAGAACATCACATGTTCTTACAAGGCATTAAATGGAGGAAAGAGAAAAAGCTCACATGTGAAGCTTTATCAAAGCATTGAAGAAAGGAGAATGAAAATGACTCAACACAATATTCAAACATTAAAGAAAGGAAAGAGAAAAGGACAACACGTGTCCCAAAGTGCCAAGAAAACAGCTACCTCGTACTTGAACATGGAATGCATCCATCAAATGAGTTGAATGGCATTTTCGTAAATATGAAGAAAAATATTGACATTTCTCAAATGGGTTTTCCAACGATCATAAAAGGCTTGGCATATGAAATGAACATCACAAGACCTCTATAAATTGCAGCAAGATGATCTTCATCAACACACAACACATTGCATTAAAAAAAGATCAAAGATCTTAAAGCTTTCAAGAAGCAACATCCATTATATCTTCATACTTTCTACAAATCCTACATTAGATCTTTGTTAATCTTTTGAGAAAGTATTTAGAATCAATCACTCTCTTATCACACTGTAATTTCCACGTGAGATACACTTGGAAACATTTGAAATCTGATTGTAAGCTTGGTGAAGCTTGAGAATACACAAGTTGTAATCATCCTCGGTCAGAGGTTGATCTGTTTGAACATTAGTGAAATCTCACAAGGGTGTGAGGACTGGAAGTAGCCATCTTTGGGTGAACCAGTATAAAAACAGTGTGTGTCAATCTTATATTTCTCATTCACTCTTTAGCTCAGTTCAAATCTGAAGGTTTTGAAAAACCCATCCTCGGGCTTGCCATCCTCTGCAAGAGGATAGTTTTTAAAACACTTGAAAATTATTTTAAACAGCAAAATCCCTATTCAACCCCCCTTCTAGTGATATTTAGCTACATCAGTTTTTTTGGTCAAAATATTTTTTAAGTTAGCCACAAAATGAGTGTTTTATTGTAGTGACTATGCTAACACCTTTGTCAATCACCTATCATTTACATCACTCTAAAATATTATTAAATGTAGAATATAATAGAAAAATACAAAATAAAATAAAATTATAGACTAAACCAAAACCCAAGAAAACAAGTTATAATGGATACACACTAATGACTCATTAAAAACCTTGCCAGAAAAGCTTAGAGAGATAAAACCATAATGAAGAAAAAAATAGTGCACTAAACATATACATATATCAACCACAAGTACATTCAGAATTGAAAGCCAGATTTGTCAATTGAAAATCAGATTCAATCTATAAAGAGTGTCGTCAATTCGAATGTTGTTTCAATAGCAACTATATATAACAACCATAAGCTTAACATGCAACATAATTGTAATCCTCAATTCACATCAAAACAATTCAGATAGACAATTGAGTTGTCCCTAAATATACATCCACACCCAGTAGAAACAAAACAACTAGAAGCTACTCCATGCGTATTACACTTACTCCAATAATCTTTAGAAATATGTCAAATCACTTCTTTGATGGTAGAAGTCTTAAGAGTATGAATTATAACATGAAATGACTTATATTTCATTTCAAAAGATATACTTAATTTGGACTCATTTATAATAAAAAAAAAGTACTAACTTTCATATTTATTAAAGAAACTAGTTAAGTATGTTTAATTTTTTTTATTTAATATAAGAAAATAAAATGAATTTATGAATTACCACTAGTTATAAGTATCGTCATCTCACACTATTAAGAAACTAAATTAGGATATTTTTTGAAATAATAGTAACTTTAAGGCTAAGAAATGTAGTCACTTTTTTTCTTCTATTTGACTTCAGAGTAACTAGATAGTTAGGAAATATATATATGACTCTTTGGTCCTCTTTCTTGAGACAAATACTCCTCCCATGTTTCACATGAACTTTACAATTGATTATTTTACATTAATTAAGAAAAATGATAATTTAAAAAAGGTAATAGGGATTTTAATTACTCAACTTCTCTTATTAATAATTTGTGTATTTTTATTATCATAAATGTAAAGTGGTAGATAACAATTTGAAAGTGATGAACCCTATATTAATTAGATAGTACAATTAGATAAGAACAATTAACAACATCAAAAACCATAAATGATAGTCTTTTTAAAACTTTGTTGTTGTTGCAAATGTGACAATTATCATTAAAAAAAGAGTAATAACTAAATATTTATCCAAAAATTGAATGTAGGTGTCAAATTTAGTCAATGAACAGTCCTATATTTTAATATAGATTAGGTAATACATAAAAGTAAAATTTTTTCTCTTTTAAATTTTCAGAAGTCCCAAAAACATTTGAATTGATTAATTCAAATTAAATTTTTTATTTATTTTTAAATACACGTTTATATTATCCAATCCAAATATATATTTGACAATATAGTGGAGAAAAATCTACATGTAAAAAAGACTAAAAATTAGTTATATCTTTTTGGTTCGGTCTCCATAATCTGAATAAAATATTAGGTTGGGTTGACCAATAAGTCATTAGAGTTGCATCAAAGAGCTTATTACATAAAAGCCTACAACTCATTTGACAAGAAATAAAGATTAGTAATCCAATAGTGTACAGTCCTTGTTTTAATTTGGTAGAAGTAATTAATGGCTATAACACATTTCTTCTCTAGAAAACTTAAATCCTTCCTCTAACACCAATACTTACAAAACACATAATTAGCACTTTTAGGATGGTTAATTGGCCAAAAATGCAGTTATTGACATTTACTCTCCAAGTGGGGATATTTGTAACCGAAATATAACAGAAAAGTAACTAACTCGGTTACAAAAGTAACTAACTCTTATATATTTATTATTACTTGAATGAATAACACAGAAATTAAAAAGAGAAAGAAAAAGAGCAACTAGCAATAAGCAACATCATCTCCAAGCAAAGCTGAAATGACCAAAACCAAAAGGAAGAAGAATGCCTCCGAAGATCCAACGGAGAATCCGATTTCCATGTCACCACCGCCACCATCGTCACCACAACGGCCATCGGATCCGCCCAAGAAAATCATCATCATCAATGCTGACATGGGTCGTGACATGCAATGGGAGGCCTTTGATATATCCGTCACCGTTAGTTCATTCCTTTACAATTCTGTTTCTGGGTTTTGTTATTCATGATGTGTTGTTTCATAAAGTCTTAATCTTTTCTTGAATCGTCATCATTCTTAGGTGTTTGAACACTTCAGTGAGGATAGAACTATCGCTGAGGAGATAAAGAGTGAATTTGATAGAATATATGGTCCCACTTGGCATTGCATTGTTGGTCGCAATTTCGGTAACTAATCTCTTTCTTTAACTTTTCTTTTCATTTTTCGACTTGGGGGTTTCATAATTTATCTGTCAAGTGACAAAATTGATTAATGTTAGAGACTCTGTTGAAACGAAAATGTTATAAAGTGCATTTTAATTATGATTTTATTTACAATTAATGGAGTTATTATTTTTGCATGCTGCAGGGTCATTTGTAACTCATAAACCAAACCACTTCGTCTATTTCTATTTGGAGCGGAAAGCGGTTTTACTTTTTAAATATGGCTAGCCAGTCATATATGTCTTGTGTGATTTCACATTTGATGCATTGTAAATAAGTAAACTTGCTAGTTCTCATGAATATTTTCACACCATCAAGGCTAGGTAGGTCCTATCAAAAAGATATCAATTCATGATGGAAAAATAAATTGATATGGTTGGAAAGTGAGATATTTGTAGTATCAGTTTCATTTTGGAATTTTAATTTTTTGGGCTTAAAGAATACAAGAGTCTATTCCTATGTCATGATAATGAAAAGAAAATTAAGCGATTACTAGTAGTAATATTATTATTAGATATTTCCGATGTTAAGAACGTGCTTTTAATTTCTTAGTTTTCTTTTGTTTTTTCTTTGAGTCTTCTGTTCTTCCTTGTAAAAAAAGAAATAATAGTGTTGACCAAATTACTACCGTACACCATACGTGAAAGAAAGGAAATATATTTAACATTTGCACTAAATATATTCAATTTCTTTGACATATCTTTATTTATACTATGATACGGATGAAATATTTTTTTATAAATTTTTTTATTTTAAGATTGAAATTATTGCGGTCAATAAATCATATATATGTGGGATTGACGACTGTTTGATAGTGATTGATCAGTATTTAAAATATATGTTTTAATATTTATTTTAGTAGTAAGAATATCGGATTCCATCTTAATTAAACAGTCATTGTATTTGATTGTATAAATATATGGAATTTGAATCCCCAATTTTCACATATATATTAAAAACAAAATAAATATGTTTAATGTGCTTATTATAAATATCTTTTTATATAGCAACATACATGTTAATTCTCATATTTTAATATACATAATACTCACTCAGAGTCTCGTCATCGTATCATTTGTAAAAATAAATACGGTCCCAAAAAATAATATAATTTTATTTATTTTTAATTATACTCTTTATTTAATATTTTTTACAACACTCTTCATTTATTATTCTCATGTTTGGATTTATGATAAAAAAATAGGTTTAAAAATATTTTGGGTCCCCCTATTTTATCTGATTCGTAATTTTGGTCCCTTTATTTTTAATTTACAATTTTGATCCCCTTATTTTAACCGACTCTCAATTTTGGTCCCTCTATTTTTAATATTGCAATTTTGGTCTCCTTATTTTAACTAATTCATAATTTAGGTCTCTCTATTTCTTAAAATTGAGACATTTTATAAATCTAAAGGATAACATATTTTATTTAATAAATTATAATGGATTACATTTAAAAAAATAATAATTTTATAAAAAATATTAGATATTTATTTAAAAAATAATTTTATTATAAAAATTTATGTAAAAAATAGTTTTTAATTATTTTAAAACTAATTTATTCTAAAAATAGTTTTATTTATTATTTTTTAAACACTGATTTCAAACTTTAGTACTTTAAAAACTGTTTTTAGAATAATTTATTATCATTATTTTTACTACTAATATTTTTATCATATTTAAAAGAAAACAGAATGTAAATAAAATTTTATCTTTATATAAAACAGAATTTTACTAAAAATAAGATATTTTCTTAAGAAAAAAAACAAATTTTTTTAAATAAAAAACAGAACCTAATTTTTTTTATTATTTTAAAGAAAATCATAAATTATTAATTATTAAAAATTAACCACCACCATATTTAAATTAATAAGTATAAAAGAATCTTTTATGTACTTATTTTGTTTTACAATAGATGTCACTTTAGTAAAAATAATTATTTCAAGATAAATGTTATGTTTTATTTTTTAATATAACTTTAATGTTATTTTCAATTGTATATTTCAAGTAATATTATATACATAAATTTTTAAACATTATTTCCACATCACATTTTCGATGATAGAAAATACATTAATTAATAGTATAGACAAAAAAATTAATAATTACTAAAGATAAGTTGTTAAAATTACCATTTTATATTTTTTTTGGTGCCAATCATTTAATTTTTTCCATTTATTATATATTACATTTTTAATATGTATATTAAGAAACTTTAAACATCACTCAATTTCAAAAGAATGACAAATATTAACCTATAGTTTAAGAACACATTTTAATATATCAAATATAAAAATTTTATCTTAGATTTTATTTTTTCAACTCACTAAAGAGTTTTAAAGTTTTTTTTTTCTTTCAAAAAAGAATATACTTTTGAAGTTCTTAATAACTAAAGGGACATGTTAATAAGACCTAATATTTATTTAATGGAAAAACTGTAGACGAAATGTACAATTTTAACATATATAATTTAGTATATAATTTAAGATTACGATTGTATCCCCTAAATCATGTATTTGTGATACTATCTCTCGTATATGGTAAGTAATTTCCTAATTTCGTCCAGCCTTTGTTGGTAAACTTTGTATTAATATCAAAGCTCTTTATTTAAATATCGAAGTAGAATTTTTGTTTGAAGAATCATTGTTGACTAAATAGCGGATAAGAACACTGAAACTTACAGAGACAACTTCCTCTAGCATGCTTACACGTGTCCGCTACTTCTGCGCCTTCTGTCATTATTCAACGAATAATTAATTGTTACCAATAGACTAATAAAAGAAGATTAGCTTTGCCCTTTGTTTTCTCTGCATGTGTAAGAACTATTCCTTTTGGCTTTTTTTTTTTGTTGGCAAATTATTATTTTCATGTTTACATATTCAATTTGGGTGAGCATGTCTTTTTGGTCAAAATAAGAAGATTAGTTGAATCAAAAAACTCACTAGGATCAATAAAAGCATTAAGGTATGTTTAGTGTTGGATTTTATTGAGGAGAAATTTGATTGGAGGACTATGTCTAAATTTTATTATATATTTAAAATTATAAAAAAAAACTTAAAAATAATACGATAAATGATCACATAATTATACATAATATGTTCCATATATATATAAATGACAAACTACCTTGGAAAAAAAACTATATTTATAGAATACAAAAAAAAATACATTAAATTTTATATTTTAATATAATTTTATTTAAAAATATTCTATATCAATTTGTTTATATATTTTTATATGATATAAATTGAAAAATTACCTGTATGATACATTTTTTTAAATGGAATATTAATATTTTTTGAATTTATTATTAAACTATTTTTTGTTTTTTAATTTATATTCACATTTTATTATATTTTATAGGATAAATCAATAAAATATTGTTCTTATCTATTTTTTACAAACACATTATTGTTTTTATTCCATGTTTATAGTTTATAACTCAACTAAAATTCATAATACAATTCGAACTAGGGTGACATTGTATAATAAATTTTATTATTAACTTATCATATCATGTTATTCCATTAAACATTGAATGGAAATATGATATAAAATGATTATCATATTATATTTTTTATTTTGTGCATTAAACAAGACCTTAAAATTCAAATAAAAACGATATATAAAAATACTTAGAGTGTATCATTTTGTGAAAATATATATTTTTTTTTTAAATTTTAAATTTGTGTTAATTTTATTAGTTAACCAAGAGATAATAAACTTTTGAAATAAATAATTATCTATATTTTAAAAAATAAAAAAAATAAAAAAAAAAAAAAAAAAAAAAAAAAAAAAAAAAAAAAAAAAAGAATTAATTCTTTCTAAAAATGTATATATTTCCATTATCAACATTTCATTTTCTTTTCACGAAAATATCCGGTCTTCCAAAAACTATATTCATGTTCTCTTCATTTAGAATTTGATGGTTAATAATATCTTTTTGCTGTATCAAAACGTCAAAGTTGATACATTTAAGAAAACATTAATAATGTACCTGTATTCTCCAACACACCGCAACTCTTGTATGTTTCATAAAGACTAGATCAAGATAAAAACAGAAGGCATTCCAACTACTTGTCCTTTTACTTTTCTATGAAAACGACTAGTATTAGGATGGGGTTGATTAATGTGCCGGTAATTTTTCTAACTTTAACGAAAGATTAATTCCTGAAAAATTAAATAACTTACTTATTACTTGTATATTCTAAATGTATAATTTTAATTAATAACACAATTAGGACTGATAATTACCAATCTATAATTGCCACGCCAAACTGTCAACAAAAATATTTTTATAATTCCATCGTCCTGTTTAATCTTTCAAGTTCTCTAATATCCAAACTTAAAGTGGAACAAAATGTTATCTTGGCCCTTGGTACTACTTCAAGAAGCTAATGGAAAAAGGAAACATGGTGTTGCAAAATTTTCTATTCAAAGTTAAGCACATACACGCATGTTCTAGATAATAATCTATTCGAGTGGAATAAGTTATTAATGTTAATTTATTATTAAAAAAAATCAATTTAACTAGCTAGAAGCATGCATTACAAATTATGCATGAATGTGTTGAAAGATTATAAACATCAAATATACCCTCCATTTCACATTATTGCCTCATAATAAATTATCATTTTAATTTTTAATGCAATGTATGTCAATTAACTTTTTTTAGTTGTATCTTTTAATTAATATTATTTTTATCACTTTAAATCAGTATAATTTTATTTTGTATTAATGATAAATACACAAATACTTAATATGAATAATTTATAATTTTTTTCTTGTTTATTAATATATTTGTGTTAATATATAAAATGATCAAATGAGTCATTTAAAATAAGCCTACTCAACTTCAAAACAAATCTTGTTCTATTATTTACCCGGACAATATTACTAGAAATCTAAATGCTTGTCACACAAAACTCGACCAATAATGACTAGTATATATTTTGCATTGTCGTTTTGGTTAAAAACAACTAGGACAATGGAGGAAATTAGGTGATGCATGCTCTAACTTGTGAGAACCACCACCACAACCCTTTCCATAATTTTAAGGATGATGACAAATATAATCCATGTAGCCATGAATCATATAAGCCTATATATGCTAGCGGCAATAATGGTCGACATAAATCACATTCCAACTAAGGAACGATATAAGAATAAGATGCCAAAGTTGCCCTTCCAACCCTAACTTAAAAGATTAAGTTCCTTCAAATATCTTCAACAGTCGATAAAAAAAAAATTAACCGTTGATATTTCATAATAGATTCTGTACGTACGGGCATGTAACATCAATTATTAATTGTGTAATCATTAATGAAATTTACATTTGTTAGCTAGCTCCCCTATAATCTATTTTGTTATATATAAAAAACAATTGAAATGACTTATTTTACTCTTGGATAAATATAAATTGGTGCTTATTAGAATATTCAAATTTTAAAATTGGCCGACTCTAGCTTCATTTGCTAGTTTTTAGGCAAAAATAAAATATATCACTTTGCAAATCAACTTAATTCTATAAAATTAATTTGAAGTAACTAAAGTTTGATCATTTTTTTACAGCGAGTTTGATCATTAAGTACATTTTAATTTGAATTCACTTTAATGAGAGTTAAAATAATTATAAAAGTCTATAATTTATTTTAGCATATATAGACATTCTCGAGAGTAATGTTGTTTAAGCATTTGAAGTACATATTTAAACTACAATAAATTTGTCAAAATCTAAGTGGCACCGTGATTAATTTATTTAAGCTTTAAAATATAGCTTTCTTCAATATGGCGATGACACACTGTGATTCTTCAAAATTTTGTCATCCATTCAACACATTTACAAATTAGATTTTAGTTTGAAGTTGAAATTTAAACCTTTTGTCTTCAAGTAAAATATGTTACCTTAAATTTATTATTCAAGCTTACTTTAAATTTGTGTAAACTTATAAAATTAAATTGTCCAAAAATAAATTTTTGCCACTTTAAAATAAAAAACACACCACCAATGGAGTTGGATATGGCGGAAGGACTACCTTCCACACTATGATGCTCAAGTTTAAATATTTCCTAAAAGAATTAAACATATTTAATCTCTCACACACCTCAAATATTATTATTTTCCGTGAAAAAACCTATAAAAATAATAATAAAATCCAACTTAATCTATTGGAAAAGAGATTTTTCTATAAATTCAATTTATGTCAATTTTTTAACTTAATATAAAAACTAATTTTCATCACTTAAATATAGAAACAATTTTTAGGCATATAATAAGATACCAAGTCAATTATAATAGCCAAAAACACACAATATAGCCAAAAAGGTTGGAGAATGGAGCCCATAATATAAAAAGTAGAAAGGACGTTTCAGCTTCATACAAACAAACAAAACGACAAAATACTTTGAGGTTATCACCACATTAAGCAGGGTAAAACTAGAAAATAAAATAACTGTTAAAAAAAAAAAGAAAAAAAAAAAACCCATTTTTTGTCTTACAATATTTTTCCTCTCTACTCACTATGCTACCTTTCCTTTCTTCATCATGCATTTCAATAAGCAAAACCACCATTTCTGTTTCTTCTTCCTTTTTGATGATTAGAAGAACCTTCTGAAGCTAAATAACAGTTCTCTAATTTCTGAACATTGCTTTCTTCTTCATCCATGAAAATCTGCTTGCATCTACATTCCACACTACAGAAAGCTCTATCCCCTCTTCACATTTTCATGTTTCAAATAAAATAAAAAAACACACAAAAATGAGCTAAAAAAAATTTCAAAATGAAAAAAAATAAAGATCATGGCTTTTGACATAATGAAGTAAAATAAAATATGGGTTTCAACAAAAATAATGAAAAGTTTCATATTTTACATAAAAAAAATTAAGGACTTACTTGTACATGTAGATATCTTTTCCAGGTGACAACCTTTTCCGACAGAGAAAACATAGTTCTAGGAAAGTTGCTTGTTCATGAAAATGAGAAGAAGAATTAAAGGAAACTTCAGAAGGAGAATAATGTTTGTTGTTGATGCTATTAAGCATCATGGTTTTGTTAATCACTTTTGGAGTTTCCTTGTTCTTGCTATTACCACTTTTTTGAGCTTCTAATACTACACTCAAACCCACCATTTTTTATTCTATGTTTTTTATTCTATCACTTTTTTTTTCTTTCTCTTTGGTGGTTAGTAGTGAATGGAAAGTGTTATGTTTTAATGAAGAGGAATTTTTGGAGAAGTGAAGATAGTACAAAATTAAAGAAGAGAAATGAAAAAAAGGGTTAATTAGAATGGTGTGTGGTGGGTCCCCTACAGCTATGGAGCAGTAAATAAAAACAAAGAAGGATCAGCGATTTGACTGCTTTTGTTATTTAAGCGCCACGTATAAGATTTCTTTTGTAGTTTTTGTTTTGTCTTCTTGTGTCGATGTTTTTTGTTTTTTGTTTTTTGGATGAGTTTGTAATGGTATTACATTGTGTACTAGTACTACCAAAAACTAATTAATATTCTTTTCATGTTTGACAAGTGAGTAAAGAAAAGAAAAAGAAAAAAAAAATGAATGAATGAATGACCTAATGCACAGTCGCATTTAACTTTTGAGTTTTTAGGTGAAGCAGTACTGCATGGGTTGTGATAATGTATTATTAATAATATTATGGGTTTGTTTGGTGATTGCAATTGAACGTTTGAAGAGAGACACTTTTGGGTTTGTTCGGTTTGTCATTAATTAATTAATTATAACGCAAAGGGTTTTTCTACAATCTATACATTGAGAAAGACAAACATTTGTCACTCAACTACAGTTTACAATAAATTTTATTTAAAGAGAATTTGGAACTTGAATCAAATCTCAAAAATGTAAAATACAAGATTTAGTATTAATATAAAAACAAATAAATTTAAATATTATATTAATATTTGGATCTATTTTTAAAATATTTAGAATTAAAAAAAATGGAGTACCTTACAAAAATTATTTTTGAAACAATATTTTATCTTTTCGCTCTAAATTTTGAAAAATAAAATAAAATAATAAATATTGAAAACTTCTAATAAAAATCATTTTTGGAAGGTATTTTTTCATAAAAATATAATTTTTAGCATATAAAAATATTTGATAATTAATATATATGTTATTGAATATCAAAATATCTTTTTTAATATCAATGCAGAATAACTTCTATTATTTTTTAGTAAGTTCTCGTAAAAATCATCTTTAAAAATATAAAGTAATAACTACATGAACGAGAAACAAAATCCAAACAAATTAAAAGAATGATTAGTGAAAATCTAAATTCGGGTTTGATTGGGAGATTCCTTACAAACAAAATCATGTGTGTGCAAGTCACAAACGTTTAGTGAGAATCTAAATCCAATTTTTTAAGATCACCATGTACATAAACCGTGTTTTTATTAATTATTTTAAAATCTTGAGAGTTATATTCATCGTTAGATATTTAGACATTAATATACAATAGTTGAAAAAAATGAATAACTATATAAAAACAGTTAAAAAATTAATAAATAGTATTAATTAATTATAAAAAAGATTAATCGATCAGTATAAGTGGAATAATCAATTAATACATGGTTTAGTATCAAACAATCTTATTTTTACTCGATTATTTGATTAGTAATTTGTTGATAATCTATTAAAATTATATCAAAAATAAAAAGTAATAGTTTTCCTAGTTTTGTGTAGCCAATTTTACATGATATCTTTTGATAACTTTTTGATCACCTAACCTAGATATATAAGGATGTTTAGATTTAAAAAAATAGTAAGTTTTCCATTTGATAAGATCAAATGTCTCATAAATTCTTAAACACTAATAATTTATAATTTAGTATCGATAAATTAACACTAAACTTTCTATTTACCTTCATAGAAACCTTACTTTTTATTAACTCTTTGTGTATCATTCATTAATGTTCATATGTTGAAAAATAAAGAGTCACACTTCTCCATAAATGAGACTGGATTTTGCCATTCATCAACTAAGGTATGGAAGGAGGTTTATACTCTTGATATATATTAAAGTGGAGTAGCTTTATTAAATAAGAATGTCTAATAATCCTTAGATAGGTGACCATTGATTGTTTGAATTATCATATAAATAATGAAATAGACTTTTTATTTTGTGTTTCATACTTTCTTATAAGATGGATCGCTTTTATTTAATTCATGCAAAATCATTGATGTTATGTCGATGTTTGATACTTGCTATATGTTCCTACAAATTTTTTAGGGTTTGCTGACTGTATATTGTGTTCAAGACCTTGGTATGCTCATATCTTTTGTAGAATGAACAACTTAGCTTTTATGCTTGGAGCTTTTGTAGAAAGAACAACTTAAATTTTAAGCTTAGATATTTTGGTATTTATATACCTCAAATTGTAATTGTCTCCCCATATCTTTTCTTCCACATATATCAACTCTTAGTCACTCGAGCTTATCCTTTTCTCTTCTATTACATGTAGTAGTTTATCTTGAATAATGCTCGTAGTCAATTAATAGACCTTACCTCGAACTCATCAGAAAATAGTGGTTTTTATATTTATATATAATATATATTATATATTTATTTAGCTTATCTAACAAATAAAAGTTATTTGGTTACTCATGATTTATTTTAAAATTTGAAATTATTTATTTAGTAATATAAATTATTGATCATTATTTTTTAACTTATAATATTTTAAAGTATTATACATTAATTTTTAAAAAAATATATAAAAAAAGTATTTTTTTTTTATAAATGTAATTTTATCATTTATATATAGATATATATTATGTTATAATTCATTTACTCTCCACCACATCATTCTAAAAGGAAATGCTTGTGCATATGTTTTGGTGAAGACGAAAAAATATTATGTTATAGAATAATTTTTTTTCAAAAAACCATATAAGAAAAATTACACAAAATAATTAATTAAAAATAAAGACACTTGTTAAGCAATCAAAAATAAAAAATTTACATAAAAATAACAAAATTTAGACTTCTAATGAGTTAAAAACACAATTTTAATGTATTTATAATTGAACTAATGATTTAATAAACACAAAAGTTAAGTCGAAATTAATAAAATTGATTTTTTTTTTATGTTTATCCAAACTAAACTAAACCAAACCAAATAAACTCAATCTATTTTGATATTAATACAATTGAACTTAATTTAAAATCAACTAACCCTTAATCTTTTCTCTTTGTAGTTTATGTACACGAGTCATAAAAAGTATATAATTATTTTAATAGTATAAAAAATTTAGTATTTTAAAAATGTCAACTCGATTGAACTAAATCAGATAAAAATGTTCTTCATCAATTTTGTTCAAATTAGAGAAAAAAGTTTTAAAAGCTCAATTAAAGTGACTATTTTTCTGTTTAAATTTTTTCCTCGTAAAAAATGAATCAAGCCAATAATCTACACCTATCATATCCAAATTTTTGCGGCTTCTCAATCTAAATTATCCATCCTCTATGGTTGTATTTGCAATTTTAGTGTGTGCTTAAATTGCAACTTAAAATTACTATAAAACAGTATATTAAATTTATTAATTAAAATTACAAAATCCGACACCCTCAAAGGGTTTCTTATAGTTCCACCATTGAAGATAAAATAATATCATCTTATTTGTATGTGTATCTCAAATACATAATAAGATAAAATATTATTATTATGTATATCTCAAACACGCGATATCATAATAATCTATTTATTATAGATTTTTAAATAGTTATTTTGGATTCATTTATTACAAATAAAAAAAATGAAATTAATAACCAGTATTCGTTATTAAATATTTTAATATTTTAAAAGTTACATTTTTTTAAGAAAATATATATCTAAAATGATTTTTATGATAAATTTCTGAAATTATTTTTCATTTTAATTATTTTTTAAAATTTCATTACTAAAAAAAAGTGGTAGTAAAAAAATAAAATATTTAAAATAGTATTTTATAATAAATTATTCAAACCAATTTTTTCATTTGAAATCTTCATTTTTTTTAAAATTATACCAAAAAGATGAAATAAGTAGAAATCATTTATTTTAAATTGTTACAAACAGGTCCATAATATTTATCCTATTATTATTCTATCATCGCTTTGTTCAACTTTATTTCATATTTTTGTCTTTATTATATGATGCATACCAAACCGATACCAAGTAATTTCACTTGGGCATAGTAACCCCTAAATTCACCAGATTTTGATATCTAAGGCAGCACATAGATTTCTCTATCAGGAAAAGGAGAACACAAAAAGACGAATAAGCCATGGGAGATTTCATTGCAGGGTTTGGTTTGGGCTGGGTCGTGGACATTTTCATTCTATTTCTTATTTGGCCCAAAAATAGAAAACAATAAGGGACATGCTTTTTGCACTCCTAATATGTTTTATACACCCCCAACTTTTCAATTATTTTCTTATTCCACATACCACTGTACCAATACTCAATGTGTACGTGGGATGATTTAGATCGACTTAAGTCAAAATTAAAATCTTAACTTTGTAGACAATTTGATTTGGATAAAAAAAAAAAGTCATAATACTAAACTGAATTTGAGTCAAATCGTGTTAATTTTAGCAAAATAAATTACTCTATTTTATTTTTATAAAAAATATAGTTTTTATTAAATATATAAACATACAAGAGATATAAAAATATAAAAATAAGTAAATTATAGGGATCTAAAATTCAATAGGTAAACATTTAAATAACTAAAGAGGAAGATCCTAAAATAACCAATATTAATTTCGTTGATTTTTCACTTTCTGAAAATAAAAAGATGAAAGAAAAAAAGTGAAAAAAATGGTGGGAAGAGTGAGTGTCGTGAGAACTTGAGTTGGACTTGAACTTGTAAATTTTTCTTGTTTTTCTCGGGAGGAGGCTTCAGGAATTTTTCAAAAGGGGAAAAAAAAAAGTATTTTTCTATGGAAATTGGGTCATCCGGGTTACCTGAGTCCGATCCAGTTTTATCAACACCCATTTTTGACGACTGATTTTATTATTTTAGAAATTAACTTCACCCAACTATTCGACTCAAACCGTTAATTTAATTGATCAAAATCAATTTTATTATATTAGCGGGATCAGCGCAACACATACACACCCCTAGTTTGCTTGTATTGTGATTTGTGAGATAGTATTATCCATATAATTATATAATACTCTCATGATTGTCATTTGTCATTCTTATTTGACTAATGGTCATTTAATAATATGTTTATTATTTAGGAGTACTCACATGCAAGTTATATACTCCCTCAATTATATAGTCTTATAATTACTTATAAGCAACAACAACGTTCAGATAATTGGATAAGGGTCGAAAGTTCCAGTACAAGATTTTAAAATTCAATCAAGATCGAGTCTGTAATGATAAAATGATATTTTCTTTGATCTATTATATTAAAAACAATTTTATTCAAATTTAGTCAATAAAAATGAATATATATTAAATTTATCGATTAAATTTTAGTTTAAGTAATTTGTATAAGAATATTGAGAAAATATTTTTTAAACCTTTTAATATAATATATTAAACATAAACAACATAAAATTCAAAACAATATACCTAATAAGTTTTTTTTTTTTTGAAAATAGATAAAAAATAATAAATTAAAGACAATTCTTAGTACAAGGTGTCATAATTAATAATATATTACATATAAAATGTCATAATATTCGTTTATAATTACAATGATATCTATTTATAAATAGAATTATTATTTTATCAGCTCTGACTTTGTTTTGAGATGATTTTGATATCAATTTTCTCTGCTATATTATCATTTGTTTCAAAATAACTGACAAAAAAAACTACAAAGACCTTCTACCAAGAAAATAAAATAAAATAAAATAAGAAGAGCAAAATACTTAAAAAAGTTAAAAATATTGTTTTTGAAATATTTTTTTATAAAAAATATTTTTTTTTCCTATAATTTATTGTTTGGATGATTTTGAAGGATAATTGAACCGGAAGATAGATTGATTCTTAATTTAACTGATTGAACTGATTGAACAATGTTCAACTCGAATTTTTAAATATTGTTTATAAGAAGATGCTATAAATGTATAAATGAAAAAAAAAGAATAATAATTTTATCAAATTATTTTTATTAAATATTAGTTTGTTCACCATTGTCATAAATATAAAATAACTTACAATTTGAAAAAATTAATTAATATTACATTAAAAAACATTTATTTTAAAACATATTCTTTTACAAATATGATATTCAATATGAAATCACTAAAAAAAAAAATCTTTTAACCATAGTTAAAATTGTGGCTAAATAGTCCTTTTATCGTGGCCAGTAAATTTTATATTCTATAGATTTAAACATAAATTTTAAGATTTTTTATTTATTTATTTATGAAATGATATAATAATCTAAAATAATATTTTATTATCACTACTAAAAAATCACAGTTGATAATGGAAATTAAAAGTGAGGAAAAAATTTTTGTCACCGATTATCTCATCGCAAAATTTAGTGGTCAAGAATTTGAGACCAATATCAAATTTTTCTCTCAAGATGTCTATCGCCAGTAGTGTATATATCAAAGCAAAATACAAATGTATATATTGAAGAAATTAATACATTTTCTTTATTTACACCTTATATTGGCTTCTAAGACTTATTTTTTTTACTAAAATACATTTTATATTAATTGATTTAAATTGTAAAATATATCAATACAATATAAATTTAACTTTACTAAAATAAAAGAATAAATTTATAAACAAACACACAATATCTATATTAATAACGTAATACAAAAACACAACACAAAATAATGTGTCTATAAATACGACAAAATTCAGATGTCCAAAATAACTACATTTTTGGATCTATAACGTTAACGACATTAAAATTATTAATTGAAATACATAATAGATCAAAGTTATTTTGTAAATCTAGATCAAAATTAACGCCACATCAAAGCAGAAAAACTAAAAAAATACCACACCAAGACGAAAACAAAAAAGTCAGCATCAAATGAAGAAATCACAAAAAAGATACAAAAGAAAAATTAAAATTTTATAGAAGACACTTATTTAAATAAAAGAAGATAAAAAAATAACAATTTAGAAAAGTGATTCTATGTAAAAAAATAGTCTTAAATTACACCCATTTCTAATAGTGAAAGAAGAAGAGAATTAGAGTTTGAGATTTATATCACCAAATTTAAGTAAAATATATTTTAATTTTTTTATATACATATTTAAGATTGGAATAAATAAATGGCAAAAAACTAATGGTGTATAAATTCCAACCCCATCCATTAACTCGTCTTGATACTTAAGCTTTGAGTCGTGTCCAACCAATTCAAAAATGAAAAGGATAAAAAATAGAGACATGATAAAAGGAGCGTTTGAATTATTCCTCAAGTAATTCGTCTCGTTCAAAATCATTTTATAGACAAAAAATTATTATATTTTATTATTATTATTATTTTCTTTCCCATTCTTTTTATTTTTTTAATTTTTTATATCACTTTATTCTATATATTTTGTATTATACTTTCAATGAAAATAATGTTATTTTCCTTAATAAGCTATACACACTCTTAAGGCATGATTATTATTTATAATATTTTGTTAAATATTTAAAAATTAACATTATTTATTATTATTAATGAGTATTTATGTAATTACGTATAAATTGTATCAATGAGTAATGAGTGATTGACGTGCAACTTATATTACAAAATTTTAAACATATAAAAGGTGAAAAAAAACTAATTTCTTTCAAATGTTTATCTCTGAATAACTAATTAGACTTAATACATTGAATAAACTATAAATATGTTGAAGTTTTTTATGATAAAAATGAAATTTGTAATAAGGAAATTAAGTAGTGCTATTAGTAAACTTGGCTTGTAAAATAATGAATATGTTGTGCCTTGTCATAAAATTGAAAAATATATAAGAATAGCACATTCTACAATGAAGTAATAATTATTGTTTTGTACAAAAAAAAAATGTGAATAATTATAATATACCGAGGATATTCATCTTTCTATCTTTTATAACTTTCATATTAAAAGTAATTCATTCTATTATGTTATAGTTCATTCTATTATGTTAAAGATCACATACTCCTTCATTATATTAGTGCACTTAATATTAGACTTTTAATGTTGTAAGTTACAAAAATAATGTCATATAAATAAAATTTATGTGATCTTGAAAGAATGCTCCTTGATAAATATAATATTATACTCTCATGTTCACATTTTCTCTTATTCATCTATACTATTCTAATACATATCGATTGATATACTTTTGATTAATTTTATAACATATTATCAACACAAAACTCTACTGAATGAGTAATGACATACCATTAGTGATATGTTTGTTTCATAAAGATTTTTAAGCTTGGTCATGCTTTTCCTTATAAAATGTGCATTGTCATTTTACATGAGTTATGAGGATTTTTTTTTCTTCCAATAACCTATATTTTAAAAAAAAATATTTGTATCAAATTACTCCATTTTCAAAATTATATACTAAAATATCCCTTTTTTATTCTCAGTTACAAGACGCCTTTGCAAGCGACTTTCTTAAAGCAATTTTTAAAAAAAAAAATTTATTTCAAGTCTTTCATTTGTTTTAAATTAACAATATATATATATATATATATATATATATATAGTTCATAAAAAGACGTAAATACAAATTTTAAATTATATAGATTGACTAGAGTTGTCTGTAACATTTGAACAATATATTTTTGAGTATGATCAATTAACCGACATTGTCCGCATTTTCTAAAAAATAATTAGCTTATGGTCGAGTATACACAGAAGATTGCATGAACAAGATTAAATATGAAGTAAGTAAATCTAATACTTACCAAGTCATGTAATTCGACCGAAGTTGTTATTCTTTCATGGTGCATGAAACATTAAACCTAATAGAGGTGAGACCAATTTGTCATTTCGAAGTCAACCTTCAAAGAAAATGATGTGATTGTGGAAAATTTTAGACTATACACGTGCCTTGTTTACATGTCATAGCTGTTTGTTCTTACGTTCGTCAAAACTATTTAGTGCATCTACTTGATGTGTACAAAGTTGTTAATATATTCAACGTTTACAAAGAAAAGTTTCCATCTATACCCAATGAAGGATATTGGTCCACATATAAAGTTGAAACATTGTATCACAATCTTGAAATGCGGAGAATTAAAAACGGTCGTCCAACTAGTACTCGTATTAGAACTAAAATGGATATTAAAGAAAAAGTGTCAAGAAAATGCGGACTATGTCGGTTAACTGGTCATACTTGAAAACATTGTCCAAATGTTACAAACAACTCTAATCAATCTATGTATTTTAAAATTTGTGTTTATGTCTTTTTTTGAATTATTTATAACCAGTTAATTTGAAAAAAATTAAAAAATTGAAATTTTTGTTTTTCAGAAATTGCGTTAAGGAAGCCACATTTTTAAACTCGAACTTTCTTAAAGAAGTCGCCATTTCTAAGTATCATTTGCAACTGAAAATAAAATAAATATTTTAGTATATAGTTTTCAAAAGAGAGTAATTTAGTAATTCTTTTCTGAATTATATATAGGATATTGAAAAACAAAAACTCGAGTTATAAGTTATTATTTCGTTAAGTTTTTTAATAAAAAAGTTATCATGATCAAGTGATTTGTTCTGGAATCAAATTTTGTCTTGTTTTCATATAATTACGTCTTTATTGAACCCAAATTTGATCAAATTAATTGTCAAATATAATTTTAAAAATTGGACCAAAATCAAATTTTATTACCGATTAAAAGACCCAGTAAACCCGAGTTAATCCATTGTTTATACAGCCTACGAGAAACAATAAAAAAGTAGTCCATGGTCTGAGTTGGAGACAGCTGGCCATTCCTCATTAATTGATACTATTAGGAATAGACAGTTACTAGAGAAATGTTGGTTGCTTAGAAATTGGTACATTTGTGCCGAACTTGTTCGTTCCTATATGTCTATTGTGCAGTCTATTCTAATGGAACTCATATGGTGGGGAAGAGGGGACATGTCATTACATTGGGGAGTTAGCTAGATCAAATACTAGTACTACTTTTTTTTCTCATATAACTCATGTACTATATAAACTTTGGATACGTTTCTACGGATATGATACAATACGAATATGTAGATTCGTAAACAATTTTAAATTTAAATTACAATATACGTTAAAATTATTTTTATTAAAAAAACTTATATACATATAGAATATTTATAAATAAAGATGTATTAATTATTCTTCATAAATATATAATTATAATACATCAATAAAAATATCATTAAAAGAATTTAAACAAATATTATTTATATTCAATAACTATCAATTTAAAATTATTTTTAATTATTTTTTTACTAAGTATCATCATCCATAAAAAAATATAATTTTTAAATTACGTTCAACAAAAGTTAAATTTTTCAATTTAATAGTACCAACATCTTAAAGTAGATTATGTACATCTCTATTAATTTTTCAACAAATTGTTACACTTTTTTTATTTTCTTGATTTTTACAGGATACGTTTTCGTGAGTATCCATGAAGTAATAAAAAAACATCAGATAAATTAATTTTAAAAAATAAAAATAAAAATTCTGATATTTTTAAGAAACGTGTATATGCAAGTAGTAGTATCGGATACATGTATGTCATTATATATATACTATGTATATGTTGTGTATATATATATATATATATATATATATATATATATATATATAACCTTGTTAAGAAATCTACATTAGATAAAATAAGATTTGATAATGTGTTTATAAGCGGGAACAGTCATTATCATCTTACAAAGTTTTGTAGGAGTTGAATTAGATCCAAATTCAAAATTTGATATACTTAATTAGCTTAAATTTGTAATGTTCTAAACATATTAAATAAAATCATTCAATATTTTTTAAATTAAAAAATAATTAAATATATTTCGTTTCTCATTTTAGCAACTAAATTTTTTTATAGAAACTAAAATTAAAATTTTATTTTATAAGAATTAAAATTGAAATACTAAATTTTATAAAAAATAAACAAAATATTATTAAGTGAAAAAATTATATTTAAGCCTACTTGATTCCATTCTCGCACTCTTGAATACCTAATGTTCAAAAGAAAATATAGCATGGCATTAATTAGTTGGAAGTCTCACATTAAAATATATAAATTTAAATGTGAGTGATCTTGGTTATGAATTAAGAGGTTCTTTATTTCATCTAATGAAACTATAGTACATTAAGTGGAAGAATCCTTAATTTATAAGTTTCGCTTTTCAAATGAAATCCCGAACCTCTCAAGAACTCTTAATATCTCATAAAAATTAGAATATAAATGACGTAAGAGAATGTTATTAGTGTTTACATTTGTTCATAAATAAATGAAAAGTACTCTAATGTTCCTTTTGACACGTGCCCCTGCACATGCACGCTTCATTGTGGTTACAACACATGCTAGCACATGCAAAAATCTTTATGAAATAAGTAACCAATCTTAACAAGTCATGAATATCGTACTCGTTTTCAACGAGGTCTAAATTTAAAATGTCGTAAATTTTTTGACTTATACGTACTTTTCAATAATAAGAGTATCTTTCTAAGATATTCGGTCTCCAACATTTTAAAATACATACTTTGTCAAAAAAAAACTTTTAAAATACATATATTTCTTGTCGAAAAATCTTTTCAAACATATATACTTTGCTAACATTTTGCTGCTTTTGTCGATCTTAGATTCCTAGTTTCCAACCGTTGAGCGTAGAAGACTTTACACATTTTTATAGATAAATAATAGTTGATTATCTAAAAAAATATAGATAAATGTTAGTTACATTTTATGTTAACAATCATCATCATTTGAGTTATAAATTTTCTTCTCAATGTTTTTCTTAAGTGTCCCCACTCAACTACTTAAGTTAGAGTGTGTCTAATATGAATTTATCAAAGAATCTCTTACTTTTTTTTCAATAAAAACTAGAGGAGAGATATAATATTATATTAACATATATTAAAAATAGCGAGGTTTATCTTGGAATTTAGATTATATTAGATAATCTTTATGTCTATCATTTTTTTTTTCCAAAAGAAATTATGTCAATCTTAAAGATAGTTCAGAATTTTACAACAATATGACTTGTCTGTTAACATTTATTTTGATAAATTATATATTTTTTGCATGTAATTATAAAGATTATAGTCCTTCTAGTTAAATAACATCACAATAGATAACGAAATTGTATCTCAAGAATTTTAATGTAGTCGTTAACTCCTATATTTAAATTTGAACTTTAAGGTTGAATTTCAACTCAAGACCTATGTGCATTTAAAATGATAATACTATATTTCAACAAGTACTTTTAGCCATCATACACAAATGAGGAAAGAGAGAGAAAGAGTGAGAGATTCAGTTATATTTAATTAATCAGATAATCAACAATTACAATTTGTTGACAATGAAACCAACTGGCAAGGTAAGGTTACAAACTAGACCAACCAACATACATGTAACAACAAGAAGAAAACACAAGAAAATATTTGGGTTACATGCAAAATACATATATAAGAGATCATGATCACAACAAAAATAGTATTCAACTATTTTTTTTTTTACTAATAATAATCAACTATTGTCATTCGATCTGTATTTCAATGTATCTTTGCATATATAGTTCCATAATTTTCTGTGTATATATGTATATATAAATTCAAACTTAAAATTTTCTATAACAATTGCATGGTACAACAAATATAATTATTATTATTTTTTTTATCTTTTTAAAAAGATCTAACGATCTCTATCTCTACCGCAAGAAATAGTGTAAGATCACTTATTGTGATTGAGAAAGACTATACCTTGGTCACATTTGAGTGTTTGGTCATCAAGAACATGTGCAAACAATGTGTCACATGAACCTTTTCCTACCAAACTTTTTGCCTTCAATGACTCCTTTTCCCAATCAGTGTTATATACTACAACTAGAATTGATACCACACATGCTATTTGTGCTGCCAACAACCCATAACAAAACCCCACCAACCCTAATCTCCAAACAAATCCCAACACTATCCCTATTGGTGCTCCCACCAAGTAAAATGAGTAAAAATTTATCCCTGCCCCTATCCCTGGCCTTGCACTCCCTCTAAGTATCCCACAACTTGTTGTTTGTGGACAATTTGCCAACTCACAAACACCTATTATAGGCAAAACAACCATTGTCAACTCCAATACCTCTTTATCATTTGTGAACACTCTCCCCCATTTCTCTCTACCTAATGTTGTCCATAATAACCCTAATGTTGAACTTGCTAGTGCCATTCCTATTGCTACCATTGTTGACAAACTAGCCCTTCTTGGTTGACCAGCTCCAAGCTCATTCCCCACTCTTGTTGACACTGAAGCACTTAGTGATGTTGGTAAAGTATACATAAGAGATGTTGTTTGTATCACTATTCCAGCTGTTGCTAAAGCAACTCTAGGGTTATATAGGTAACCAGCTAGAATTGTCATGAATTCATACCACCACCATTCTAAGCACACACCAAGACAACTTTGAATTGAAAACCTAATTAGCATGCTCCATTCTTTCCCT
>NC_021160.2:9402156-9422390 GCF_000331145.2 Cicer arietinum | reverse complement strand
TTTCCCTAGTGAGTTCACAACACTTGTTTTTTCTTCTTGTGATGATAATAATGGAGGAGTACTAGGACATGGTCTAGGAGATGTTAATAATGGCATGGAGATTGAAACTTTTGTCACATGCATGTAGAACATGTATGATAAAAGGAAGAAAAGGGTGTTGAAATTTGCAGCAAAAGCTGAAATAGCAATACCTTGTACACCAAGGTTAAGTTTAAAGGTTACAAAAATTATGATAGGGGTGTGAATGAGAATGGAAAGTAAAGTACACCATAATAATGGCCATGTTGTACCTTTGCTACGTAAATAGATTCGAATTGGGTGAAGGAAACTATTAGCTATAAGATCAGGGATTGATAAGCGGCAATAAAGGCTTGCAATTCTTGTTATGTCTTGGTTTTGATGAAGGGATAGCATGATAGGTTCAAGGTTGAGCCACAAGAGTGAAATTGGTAAAGAAACTAGTAGTAACATGAGGATTGTTCTTCTTAATATGAGAGAGAGTAAAGAGAAGTTTTGTGAACCAAAGGCTTGAGTGCATAGAGGCTCCATTCCCATGGCTAGACCGGAAAGGACTGAGTAACCGGTTATGTTGGTGAAGCCTATGGCCAAAGCACCACTTGCTAACTCAAGGCTTCCTAACTTTCCCATGCACACAACTAAGATCATGTTTTTGAGGTATCCTACTAAGCTCATGGCTACTATTGGGAAACCTATATCCACCATTCTCTTTACCTCGTCGAATACCTGAAAAACAAAACCATGAACTTTTATATGTATCCGTATATAACATGGATTCTCTGTAGGTCTCTAGCTTTTTCTAGTCAAATTTCAGTCAAATATTATCTCTAGATCAAAAGTCAATAGTTGGCTGATACTTGACTAGATAGAATATGGATTCATAAAGAATTCATGTTAGTCAATTATGACGATGAAAAAAGTGATATGTGAAAACTAAGAAATAGTTGAATAAAAAGAGTTTTAAGAAGAATATTCAGAATTAAAAACCTAAAAATTAATACTAATTTACTATATGGTAAATTAATAAAAAAAAACGATCATTTTCTTCGATCAAATGTGAGTAGTTGACTAACATCTGACTAAAGAGAGTGTGGTTGACATCTTAATAAACAAAAAGGATCCATGTAAACATACTACGAGGGATAAAGAAGTGATATGTGAAAAATGTGAAAACCATGAGAAGAGTGGAATCTTCTTAATTAGTGGAGATTTTGTAAGGTATTGTACCTCGGCAGTTGTCGGGTATGTCTTTTGGGATTTCTCTTCACCAAGCATCTTATTAAACCTTTAGTTTCCTTTCTTGTTTCCGTGTGGTTGATTTGAGATATATAATATGAAGAAACACGATGAGATAATGGATGTCTTTTTTCTCCACAAGACACTCCTCCAAGTACAAAGTGAGAGGGGACCAAGAACAAGCAATTTTGAGTGTGAGACCAATAAGTAAAGACCATATATCTTTATATAATAAGGTTTGGAGGTTGTGGGGTGTGTATGGATTCTATAATATTCTCGCACTCACTTTCTTTACCATCATTTTTGAACCACTTTTTTCTTTCTATTTTACTCTTTTGTTATCCATCATATCACTTTTTTTTTTCTTTCTTTCTTTTTTTTTCCCATACCTCTCACACTATTTTGGTATTATGAAAGCATTTTTTTGCTACGTGTATATGCTTTACTTAGCATTAAATGCTGGACTTCTTTAGATGTTATAAAGTTATGTTACATTATTATCATAAGAGATAATGACTCCAAAAACCCAACCTAACATTTGATTTCTTTTTTGTACTTCGTATTCGGATTCATCATTCTTGAATTATTTGGACTTTTGTTGTATTGAATTTGAACATCCTTTGTACTTTTTTTTATTTTATATAGTCTTTTAAAAGTGCAAGAATAAACTTAAAAGTTAATAATTTTGAAGAAGGTCCAAGAAAATTATTATATTAAGGTAAGTTTATTTTGTGAAAATATTTTTTTTAATTGTAAAAAAATTGTGTTAATTTTATTTGCTATTAACGAAATAAGAGACTTTTGAAGTGAATAATTATTTTAATTTTTAAAATAATAAAAATGTAAAAAATAATTTTTATTAGTTTCAACAATATATTTTTATTAAATAATATTTTATCATCTTTTTGGTTCACTTTATGAGTCTCTCATTAACATAAAATAAACATATAGTTCAAAAAATGAAACACAAAATATTTTGATAAAGTAAAGCTGGAGAACTTATTTCTTTTTTATCAAGAATGTTATATTATTTCTATGCATTGTCAGTATAAAAAGTTATACTGTTGATCCATCACAATCAATTTTAATTTTGATTTTAAAAATAATGAAATTGTAAATGTTAAATATTTTTATTAATCTAATAATTATAATCGTGTAAAATATTTTTACAAGGGTGATGCATATAAATTAAATTTTTATTATATTAGTGTTTCCAACATGGGATACTCAAATTCAAATAAAGAAAAATCTTTTGCAAATGCGTGCGTGCTCATCAAGAAAATATTCAAATATATTTTATTGTTTTTGCAAATATTCTTTTGTTACTTCTGTGTTTTTATTTTGACAAAATTCTTTTGTTACTTCTAAACACGACAAAGTTACGTTCCAAAAAGAAAAGAAAAGAAAAAACTGAAACATACACCAATAACCAATTGTAAATATATTATAGTTAATTACTTTATAACGACTCAAGATCTTTATTATATGTAATTAATTACTCAAACAAATATTTATTTTTTCACAGTGGTAAAAATAAAGCCCTTATTTAAACCGTGCGAAATATGTATTTATGAACTTATGCTTAAAAATATGTTCTTTACTTGTCCTATTTTGTCGATTTCCGAAATATGTAGAAGCATAGACACCTTCTCTGCCCCCATAAGAAATGCATATATGTTGTATTACCAAAAATTTCATCTTCACGTTTAAAAAGAAGCTATTAATTGTGCATGTGATCCATGACTGTTGCTATATACCACGCTGAGGCTATGCTTGACGTACGTACTTTGGAGGCCTAAATACAGCCATCTATATATGTGCTTTGGGAAACAGTGTACATAAGCTATTATTTTAATAAAAAATAACAATAATTACACTATATATAAGACTAGTTTGATAAATGGAAACCATTAAGAAAAAATAGTTTTTAAATTATGTTTTCAATAGTTTATCCTCTTCTGTTTTAAAATAATTATTGCATTTGAATATTTCACATAAATTATAAGAAAATATGATAAATGAAAGAGAAAAAAAATAATTTTATCAAACTATTAATTTAAACTATTTATTGATTCCAATTATCGTAAATAAAAAATAGATAAATAATAAATTGAGAGTTATACATATAATATTAGTTATTGGTAAAAAAAATTAAAATTGTAATGAAAACCAAAAACGACAATTGTTTTAAGATAATATTTTTTTGCAATGCAAAAATTATTATAGGATGGAGAGAGTAATCTTTTTCCAAAATTAAAATTATGTTTTAATAATTATTTTAAGAGAAAAAAATAGTTGATCTTTTGATTCTTTACATTTAAATAAGTGTATTTTTGTCAAAAATATTTAATATTTCTTGTAATTTAAAAAGGGTATTCCGTAAAGGCACAATTACTTTAAAAGAAAGTCTTACTATAGTAGTATATGGTTACTTGCTCTGTATAATTAATTGATCATTTGATAGTTTTGATATTGCTTAGTTTTGTTTGTTTAACTTCTGTATTTACACACATACCTAGCATAACTTGTATCAAAAACTATTTTCTAAGGTCTTTTATATAAATATAAAAGAAAAAAATCCGAGCGACTCTTTTTTATCAATAAAGTTGTTACCATTAATTTATATTATTAGGGAAACAATCCTTTAATCAAATTCAGGATCTAGGAGTCGATTAGGCATAAAAAATAAACTAAGACATCTACGACATATCCTTTTAAAAAAAAGTTTCACTTTAGTTAATTGTATAAACCATATTAATTTTTTAAGTATTTTTTCTCCTTTAATTAAAAGAAACAAGACTTAAAAAATATTTATTTTTTGTATTTGATAGAAGTGATATCTTACTAATATGTATATTCGAGTGCGATGGAGAAATCAAATATTACGTAGTTTCTAAATAAAAAATATTTGTTGCTTGAATGTATTTTAAATTACAAATTAGTTTTTTAAATTTGCATAATAATTGAATATTCAAAAATGGATTTGATGCAATCAAATATATTTTAAATATTAATACATTATTAATATCATAAATTCATAATGAAATATACTATATTGAAAATAATACAATTAAAAAATGCATTGAAAATTGAAAGAGTTATTGATTTTGAAACATTTTCTTTTGTAATTGTGTTAGTCATTGTTTAAGAGAGAGTATTAATTATTTATATTTTCATTGATCTTACCATTAGAAATTCAATGGTCTAAGCAATGATGGTCATAAAATCCCATATTAATAGGCTTTTGATAATTTGCTAGTATGAGGTCAATTCATGAAGTTATGAGTAGTAGGGCCTTTGAAACAAACAGCATTACGGTTTTGGGGCCTTCAAGTCCACATCAGTAAACAATCCAATAAAATAAGATTGTATCGTAAGCAAAAAATTGCTTTTTATCACATGTATGCACCAAGATATTTTTGATATAGATCCAAAATCACAAAACTTATCAAACCTCATCACGCACCTTGTCCTCAAAAGTTACTACACCTAGCTTTTAATTCGTATATGTAAGTAACACCCCTCCCACCCAAAAAAAATATATAGCTTCTCCATTTACGTGGTAGCAAGGTACATCAAATTAATACTTGGCAATGAGAGCTTTAGGTGTAGCTAGGACAACTTTCTCAAGCAAAATTACATACGTGATCCTTAAATTTATGTTCAAATTTCGAATAAGATGTTTAATTTTTATTTCTAATTAAGTCTTTAAGTTTAATTTTGTAGAAGATGTTTGTCTTTTTAATAGTTTTTGTTAAAAAAAATTGAAACCCAAAAAAATTCAAACCAATTGCTAACATTTTCCCTCTTTTTGACTTTCATCAACCCAAATAAATTAAAACCTAAAAAATTCAAAAATTCAAACATTCTTTTTTATGCTTCTCTTCCATTAAGAAAATTTCTAGAGAATCAACCAAATGAAAGCAACATCGATTATTATACCACATTAACAAAACAAAAATTTATTTATTCTTTCAATAAAAATCAAAGAGGAGTAGGAAAAGGGAAAATTTTCTCTTATTTGAGTTTAAGATTTACGTTATATTTTTATGGATTTTAATTTTAATTTATTTATATTTGAGTTTTCATAACGGTCATATTTAGTGTGAAAGTCTGATTTAATTTGTTCTTTGTTTTAGATATGAGTTTTTAATTTGTTCTTGTTTTTTAGTTTAATTTTTTGAATGGACATTAATCGTAGAATAAAAAAGATGAAGTTAGATAAAGATTATCAGATGAAGCTGAATATTTTGAGGGTTTCAAGATGAAAAAGATGAGGAAGGGAATGAAAATTGAAGACCTAATAAAACACATGATGAACAATAGTAACTTGAACGATAACTCTATTGACGAAATAAAACTTAAATGACCTAACCTAAAAATAAAAATTAAAAAGTCTATGCGGTATTTAGAGAACCATATGTATAATTTTGTCTTTTATTTATTTATTTATTTATTATCTAGTCTCTAATTTAAACTCGTATTTTTTTTGTTTTTTTATCTTTCTATTAGTATATGTAAAATCCAACATGGTAATATATTTTTTTATGTTCTCCATTAGTTCTAAAATAATTGACATAAAATGTTCAAATTGATTCAAAAAACAATAAATTAATCAACAAAAGTAACAATTTTATGAAACTGTCGTTAATTATCATCTATTAACAATTGTCATAAATACAATAAAATGGTAGAGAAAATAATTTAAAATTGAAATAAATTAATTAATATTTTATATATTAAAAAAAAACATAATGTCATTTACCATTATGTGATTTAATTATAGAGGTATTTATTACGTCTTCTAAAAAAAATCACTTATTTTGAGAATTTTTAGAAGAGTAGTACATATTAAAATAGAAAAGAAGGTGTTGAACAGTTATAGGTAGTTTTACACTAGTGAAGCACATTATAGAACGTGGGTGGTGGTGAGTGGAGCAACAACTCATGATAAGCTGCATGGCTACCCTATTGAAATTGAAATTTGAGTCGCATGAAATTAGCTTTAGGCGTGCAAATGTACTTTCAAACTTCATGACCACCGAATTATGACTATTAACTCACCTTTTTATGACTTTAATACTATCATTCCATTCAATGTTACCACTCTAAAAGTATGTACTACTCACCTTGTCAAACATTTCGCCAATTCCTCTCCTTTCCTTTTCTTAACAATTTTTCCTTGTGAGATCATGTTCTTTTTACTTCTCGTGCTACCTACAACTAGGAATATCTTTAATATAGATCCTTTATATACAGTGTAGTTCACATTATAAGTATCTACATATATAATATTGCTATTTAAAATCTAACTCAAACCTAATCACCCAACCCAAACATGTTCAGATCACTGTCTTTTGTCTCCATGCTACTACCTCAAGTCCTATTATAAGAGGAAAAACTAAAAACATCAAAATTAGTATAGTTATTTATAGTTTTAATTTTTTTTTTACTATTTTTTCATATATATTCTTATAAAAATATTGAAACACTAAATATTCACTAATAGTATTAAAAAAAAATAAACATATTATAATTTTTTTTCTCTTACAAATAAAACCTAAAAGTTCTCCAAAAATAATCTTATAATTAAGATCAAAGAGAGTATATGTCTAACATGAATACACTTCAATCATACTCTATTTCTTTTTCATATATATATGTAATCCTCTTTTTAATTAATTATATAAAATAAAAATCAAAACCCATAAAGGATACTTATAAGAGATTTGTTGAGTGATGAGGGTAGCCTAAAATATTTGAACATTATCATATTGAATTAAGATTCAACAGTCCGATACTTGAATTTTAAATTTTAAAACCATAATTATTTTACTTAATTAAGATTGTATTGTCGAATCAAAATTTAAGTTATAATCAGTTTAATTAGTTAAGATTGAACAGTCAAACCATCGAAGTTAGAATTTTTCAATCATAATTAATCTAATTAACTTAGAATAACTCGTTGGATAATTGAAATCAGAATATCTAAGTCATATTTCGTCGAATCATCAAAATTATATTCTTTTTTTGTTGTCATATTTAATTTAATTAGGTTATATTGAACTATTGGATCATTGAGATTATAATAAGATTGATTAAACCATTGGATCATTGAAATTATAATTTCTAAGTGATTTTTAGTTTGATTAGTTAAGATTATACCATTGGATAACTGAAATTTAAATTTCTAATTTATAATCAGTCTAATTATTTAAGATTAAATTATCGAATCATCGATATTTTAATTTCTTAGTAATACTTCAGAAAGAAAAACAAAAGAAATAAGGGGTTTGAATTGTGTTTTGTTTTTAAAAACAAAATTATTAAAAAAAATTATAAACTAGCGATGTCAAAAGCAAGAACGAGTCAAATGATAAGGATAAAAGCATAAACAATTTATCTTGGTTCACCACCGACACAATAGTTATGTCCAGTCCCTGCATTTTGAATGATTTAATCCACTAATCACCAACAACATCACACATCCATTGAACACATAGTAGTCAATTAGAATGTGTTCAAGTCTTCTCAACCTTCTAACTTAGTACAAATAGGTTGTTGAAGATAGTAGCCACTCGTGGACTAAGTTACAAAGAATATTTAAATAGGTTTTTCTAATAAACTCTTACAAGAGAATGTTTACAAGATATCCTCTCAGAGTATTTATGGATTTCTTAGTACTCAAGAATAAATGTGAGAATTTTGACGAATTGATATGCATGACAATAATAAGCTCTTTTTCGTTGTTTTTGTAGTGAGAGTCATCAATGCTTTTTATAGAGAAACTTTCAAGCCATTAGGGTTTTTGAATCTTATTGTGATTGCATGAAATCAACATGTAACATAATGACTCATATCAAATCTTTAGATATCTTGAATCAACATTAAAAACTTATCCATATTCGTTACAAAGACTGATTTGGTTTATCTTAATAAAAATGGCCTAAAGACGAGAGAATGACATATTCAAAGGATGTCATGCACTTCTTCAAACAAATGAAAGGTCTAAGTTTGCAAGCAGAAGATGTTGTGATGTTGACTTTTTCAAAGTTCTGGCTCAAAAATTGAGTTATCAAAGTTAACTTTTTATTAGAGTGTTGAAACTTTAATCAGACAGTCAACTATTTGCTATATTCATTAGACAAAGAATTATCATACCAAACTTGTATTAACATATTTATCAGAGGTGTATTAAGAGTACGTTTAAATGAGTGAATCACAACTTTAAGAGATCTTCTAGAGAATTGTCTTGTTTACCTTTTTTTTATCTTCTCCAATCATCACAAAATATAGTGTAAGGTCTTTAAGGTTCATGACAAAGAAACAACACACTTTGATAAAATTCATCAGTGCAATAAATGGTTTCAACAAAATAATTTTTGTTATCATCCAAACTATTAAGGGTCATTATTATTCAACCAATTTGGTTATAACAATACTTAGTTTAATTATGTTAGATTGAACAGTTGAATCATTGAAATTTAACAATCTTATTTAGTCTAACTAGTTGAGATTGATCTATTTTGGATAGTCGAATGTTGAATTTCTAAGTGATATTTAGTTTAATTATTTAAGATTGAATCGTTGGATAGTCGAAATTTAAATTTCTAAGGGAAATTTAGTTTAATTAGTTAAGATTGAACTATTTGATCATTAAAATTAAAAAACTTAAATCTTAGTTAATCTAATCAATTAAGATTAAACCGTTTGATCATCGAAATTCAAATTTCTAAGTCATAGTCAATTTAATTACTTAAGATTAAATCGTTTGATCATTGAAATTAAAATGCTAACCCATATAAAATTACAATTTATAAGTCCTAGTCAATCTAATTAGTTGAGATTGAACTAATAGAATCGTTGAAGTTAGAATTTTTAAGTCGTATGTAGTCTTATTTTGTTGTTCCTAAGATTCAATCTTAATAAATTAGATTGACTATGTCTTAGAAGTTTAAATTTTGAGGATCTAACGATTCATTCCTAACAAATTATATTGATTATGATTTAGAAATTTAAATTTGGATAATCTAACTATTTAATCTTAAATAATTAGATTGACTATGACTTATATATTTAAATTTTTACAATCAAACGGTTGTATTTAAACTATTTAAACTAAATATGACTTAAAAATTATAATTTTAATTATACGATCTTTCAATCTAACATAATAATATTAAATATAATTTAAAAATTTTAATTTCGAAGACCTGACACTTAAGCATTATCTAATTAAACATTTTACTTTTTTACGAACCATCTGTGCAAATTCTTTTCTTCAATTAATACTCAACTAATGTAATATACATAAATGTTTAAATTATATAATTTTACACACACATACACACAATTATATATATTCGAACTTTAGTTGGGTGGTAAAGAATTATATCTGTATTGATGGTGAAAGTTCTATCTCTTGTCAAAGCGTTTTTGGGATTTATAAATCGGTTATTTAATTAATACATATTATACATCTAATTATATTATAGTACAAAAGCCAAATAAACATATTTAAACATGTTGATTCGAGATTCATTACAAATATTCTCTCATTCTAAAACACAGAGATACAGAGACAAACAACAAACATCTATTAACATGTAGTTCTTCCACAATCAAAATTAATTACTTGTTTATTTTCCTCATGTTTTCGTAAGATTAATCATTTCCATGTAAAAAACAACTATTTTTCATTATGAATTCTTGAATATATGTAATGTTTACGTATATATTATGGACTTTGCAAGGCTTACTCATAAGTATCCCTGTTTTTTGTGTGTGTATTGCTCTTGCGTGTTGTGTTAATAAGATATTAAGTGTTAATGTTTCTTGTCTCACATTAATGGAACAATGCATGTGCAATGTAGTTGCACCAAATGCAAGAGGGGAACCATCATCAACAATTATGATCCCCACACACAATAAACTCTTGTCGACATTATAATATTATGAATTTGAGATGGGATTTTATACCTCACTAAGCCAATATTATGTAATGGTTGTTAGGAAGGAATGATAACATATCTAAATGTCATATTCATCATTTTTTTAATATATATAGTTCTATTGATTTTGATATCCTTTTTAATTCGGTCCCAATTTCTCAGTACTTGTATCCCAAAATTCCAACAACCAACATCTTTCTTCTTTCTGCTCCCCATAGCCATCAGTTTCTAATTCCATATATATAGTTTTTATCAATTGGTAAAGGATTTGGTGAAGAGTAACCAAATTACATTATACATATGGGCCTATATTACATGACCTCAATCTAAAGATACACATGAGATTATTATTACTTATAGAAGTAGATAAAGTATATCTTTAGTTTGATGTTTGGAACCCCAAAATTGATTTTGAAATGTTTAGTTGCTCTCACATAAAACATAAATTTGTTTATGAAGTTTATTGTTTAACTCGATTATATATATATATATATATATATATGTGGAAAATCAATTTTTGTCACCCCATAACTAAATATATACAAAGTAACTCTTGAGGAGACAAGGGAAATGATGTGAGTAAACAAATTAATCATCTAAGATCACTAAAAGATTAGAAGCTATCTATTTTCACAAAAAATTTTAAAACATTAATAAATTATTTATCTTATATTTTCAACATTAAATTCATTTGTAATCGATGTAAGAGTATTGATCATTCACACTTGAATACCAACTTATCTATGATGTCCACCCTTTTGATTTTTGGATGATAATAATCTTCTTGTTAGTTTGGTTAATTTTAAATATGAAGTAACATTCATGGGTATAGACTACATATATGTGCATGGAAGGTATGAAAAGTACAATTTTCTTATAGAGAAGTGAAGATTTTTTCTTTTTCTTTTTAAAAAGTAAAATGTATTAATGGTAAAACAAATTATACTCCAACCTTTATACACAACAACCAAAAATTATTCTAAGACGCACGATAATTATAGAACTTTAAATCAGATACCAAGCAAAGGCAACTAAACAAATAAAATTATAATTTAACCAAATACAAAGATGATATTATTTGAAAATTATATTATTCCTTTAGTCAAGTACTTTAAATAACCATATCTCAAAACATAAATAAAAAATTTGTTATGAGGTTGGTTTAGAAAAGGGACATATCATTACTCTGATTGGTGTGGAAATCCATTGGAGTATTTGAAGGTAGTATAATGTCATTTGTTGATGTAAATACCCCTTATATTCCCTATTAATAATATTTACTATCCTAAAAAAAATCACGAATATATTTAATGAATTAAATAATATTTTTTTAAGGGAATAATTAAAACATCTAATGCTAATGTCTATTTTATTTTATGACAATTTTGTTTAATGTAATTAACTTAATTATGATTTATTAACTTATATCATATTTTGTATTGACATTCATATATATAATAACAACTATGAACTCGGTAAAAATTAATACTCTCCATTTTACTTAAGTGGTGGTTTTATTTTATAATTTTTAATTTAAAAAATTTAAAAAATTTAAAATAGTATTAATTATTGATTTGTCAAAATTATTTTTAACTATTTATTATAGAAAGAAAAATGTAAAATGAAATAATAAATAATTAAGAACAATATATATAAAAAAACAAATATATATTTTTTTTAAATAACAAAATTTAGTTTGATAGTGTATGTAAGAACGGAAGTAGTACTTAAAGATGAATTCATACGACACTCAAAGTCAAAAGAATCAATTAAACTCCATAAAGAGATTTTGCGGATCAAGAGTTTGACATTTTGGTACTAGGTAGTTGTAGATCACTAGCTAGTTCCTTTTTTTTTGTCATTAGTAATAAATAAAAATATAATTACTTTTATCTTTGTCCTCTTTTCTATAAAGTAACTAATTAGAGAGAAAATGGGATAAAGGTAAATAACTACTTTAAAGATTATTAAAAAAGTTAATTAAGTCATAACTTTTTTGTAATATTTTTAACTCAATCAACGGTAATTTCTTAAAATTCATATAATTTTTTTTAATATTTATTATAACCACAAAATATATTTTTAAATTAAAAATTATATAAAAAGTATCTAATGAAATGTACTAAGTTATATTTTTAAGTTACCTCTACAAAATTATGGGTAAAATATCAAAGTGAAAACATAAGTGGAGGGAATCCTTGCATGGATCACTCACATTGTTGGGTTTGTTGGGGTGCCGTAAAACTAGAGGAGAATATTTTGGTCAAAAATATGAAAGATTTGCAATTCCATGTTACCTTTTGACCGTATACCCCCCTCTTGTCTGTTACCACCAACTATAACTTTAGTTTTATTTTACTAATATTCATTGATTTAAGTGGTATAACATATTGATACAATTGCTAAAAAGATACTACGAATAAATTCACAAACTAATAACATAATAAAACAGTAATATGTCTATAATGCGTGTTAATTTTAGATGTTTTAATAATTAATACATTTGAGCATACACTAATCATCACATTAAGATAATTTTTAGGCTTAAAAAGGTAAAAGGTCCATGTAAATAGGAGTTACTTTGATTTTAGTCTATGTTAAAAAATTTCTTTAAATTTGACCTTAGAATTTCAAAGTGCTTTTAATTTAATAATTTATATTTTTTGTTGTCAATATAGACATAAAAGGATGATGTGTCATGTATGATAAGATTTAATTTATGTTGACTTGTCATCTAAATTATCGATCACTTAACTAACTTTATTAATCTATTTCTAATTATTATTATTGAAAAATAGAAAAAAGAGAAAACAAATCTATCAACCCAAATCCAAATACAAACCCTAAAGAAACATAATGCAAAAATTTGCTTCATTCATTATATATGTTACAGCTAGCGATGAAAATATGCTAGGTTGTCCGTTAGGGGTCTATGGTCTGACCTAGTCTATTTAATAAAAAGATTAGGCTCATGCTATTTTTAAAGCCTATTTATTTAAATAGGCTAGGCTCAAACTTATAAAAAAGTTTATTAGGCCTGAGAAACCGACCTATATATTTTATTATTTATTAATGTTATTTTTTATTATTATTTATTAATAATATTATTTCCTATTTTAAAGTCTATTAATTGGGCAATCACTCAGCGGTTCCATATTCGGTAGTCGTTCCATATTCGGTAGCCCATATTTGTTTAAGAGGTAATAATGAGTGCGTTTGTTTCAGGAAAAAATCTATTATTTGAAATCAAAAATCATTTTTTAGAGTTTAAAAGGTCGTTTGTTTCAGATTTTTTAAAAATTATTGTTAGAAAAATTATTTTTTGTTTAATATATATACATATGTACATTGGTATTGGTATGTGGAGAGCATTATGTGGTATGGGTAAAGTATCGTGTATTGGTATGGATAGAACATGTAGCTTGATATGTGTACATGGACTTATTATGAATTCATTTTGCTTTTTTGTTTTCTTGGAAGGCTATTGTAGTGCAGACTTGTTAGTTATTATTTTATTAGATTTTGATTACAATTTTATTAGTTTCCCTTTTATATAAAGACATAGTTTAGCCTATTTAAAAAAATATATAAAATATAACATTTAAATGTTTTAATGTAAATAAGACTTTTAAATAGGCTTTCAGGTCAGACTAGACTTTTAAAAAGGTCAGTCCAGACTTTTAAAAAGATCAAGTCAGACCAGAAAAAAAAAGTCTTATAAAAAGATCAAGGACATAATAATAGTTCATCAAAAGTGTTCATAAAATAACCTACATAACAACAGTTACAAAAGTGTTACTACTAACTAGTGCGACTACGTGATAAATACAAAGCTTTATAAAAGTGCCTATACAACTCATCATCTGGACTAGCTTGATGTTCACTCAACCCCTGCTGTATAAGATCACCGATCTGCTGTAGGATAGGTGGCGGCTGTGAACTAGAAGCATCTGCACTGGTGGGCGGTACACTATAACGTGGGACCTGAGGTACACCATCTGGTCGCACCAGCAGTGGATGAGACACCTGATAGAACCACTCCAAATATCCATCTTCACACTCAGATGGATATGTAGCTGGACGAAGCTTGGGAAATAGCTCTGTCACTGGCGTCACATATCCCAACCATTCCACATCTACATCAAATAATCTAGCAGGATCTGGAAGTGGCGGTGAAGGAATATACTGGATATATCCGAATTGTCTCAAACACCTCTCTGGTAGATATTTCACTACAGTGCTGCATAATCGAATGTGACCAGTATAAAGTGTGATATCATCAAAAGGAATGACACCCCTGTGATTCTCCCATGGTCTCCATATAACATCTGCAGGTGTCAATGCATCAATAATACTTCTGTATTCGTGGACCTTATGCTTGCCTTGCTTATAGCACCATCTATTCATTCGGGCAAAACATTCCACGTCAGCACCCTGATCACCTCTATTACAAATATTCGGAAAATATTCGTAAATCCAGCACTGTTACAAATAAAAATATTAAATAATTAATACTAACAATTAAATACAACATAAATAAATTAAATAAATAATTAACAATTAATACTAAAATATAATTGATACCTGAAGCAACGTCATATATCCACCTAGCTGTTTGGTGTCATAATAGCAGGCATCTGAGAGGTAGTCATAAAGCACCACTAGTGCAGCAGTACCCCATGCATATCTATCTATACCATCTAAATATCTGAATAAAGGGAGGTACTTCGCATCAACTAGAGTATGACTCTTATCAGCGAAAATAGTACTCCCGACTAAATTCAACAGATATGCCCTAGCAGCACAGTCAAACCTCTCTGCTGCACACTGCCTTCTGAACACCTCCTTCAACCAATCCAATCTATAGTGTGCACCTCTAGTCTTTCTGGTCTCCTCCCAGATCTCTTCCGTGGTCACTCCTAATAGATGGACGGCAAGATTACATGCCGTTACTCTATCTACATCGGGTGGACTGTAGAACTCACCCCTAATAGGCAATCCGAGAAGATTGGCAACATCATCCAAAGTAATCGTCATTTCACCAAATGGCATGTGAAATGACGATGTCTCAGAATGCCATCTTTCAACAAAGGCAGATATCAAGTTGTTGTCGATCATCTTCAAACTACCCCGTTGTAATGGGTTCAGACCAGACAAATTCACCCAATTCTCTATGGGTCGCGGAAGTACCGGCGGAGTAAATTGTTGCATTTTCTTCCCATGCGCAACAATTTTCAGCAATGGTCACTCCTGTATACAAAAAAAAAATATGACATTAAAATTAAATTTAGACAACAAATAATAATTAATTGAAATAAGTAATAATTAATTTAATATACCTCGCCAAACCATAGTCTAGCTGAAACATGATAACGGTATCGTGTAAGGACAGACAAATCATAAGGTCCTCCAGGATACCGTGTGAGCTCACCAGGTCCCTCAGCTCCATCATGTTCCTCCTCCATATGCTATCCCTCATGAGCAGGTGCAGCCTCCTCCTGCTCATGTACATCCACCTGCTCGTGCACCATATGCTCATGTACCACATCTTCCTCATGCACTGTAGAAGGCGCCCCCTGATCATTATGTCCCTCATCATCATCTTCAATAATCATACGTCTTCTTCTCCTTGAAGCTGTCGGTCGAATCCTCTCTGGGGGATTCATCGGAGTCGATGTAGAAGTCTCAGTGTCCCGTGTAATTCGTATGATTTTGCCGTCTCTTCCTCGTGCACCCACTGAAAAATTAAAATATTAAAAGAATTAAATCACAATAAGTTATAAAATTATAATTAATTAAATTAAAAAAAAATAACATAACTTCCGGAAAACTTGATGCTCAAGTTCTCCGGTAACTACCGGAAATGTTGGCAATCAAGTTTTCCGGAACGCTTTATGTACCGGATATGTTAAAAACAAGTTTTCCGGAACACTCTTCTGTACCGGAAAACTTCCTACAAGATTTCCGGTACCGGAAAACTTTAAAACAACGTTTCCGGAATACACGCTCTGTACCGGAAAACTTGTTTCTCAACTTCTCCGGAAATTTTGAAAAAAAACTTACTCTCTCTTCCGAAAATGTGAAAGTGTGGAATGGTAATTTTTTGAGGTTTTATTATTTATACGAGGGCAAAATAGTCATTTCATTCTATTTTTGGGGGTATAGGTATAATAAGGAGGGTACAAGGGAAATTTTTCAACAAGATGTTGTATCCATATGATCAAAATTTCTCAAAAACTTTACTATTTAATTTATCCACAATTATAATTATATTAAATTGATATTTTATACAAATTATTTATTTTTATTTTATTTAAAAAAATTAAATTTATTTTTTTATCTCATTAAATTCAATATGAATGTTGAAAAATTTAAAAGATAATTATATAACACAAATGTGTTTTAGAAAGTCTGAATTTTGTGTATCAGAACTTTATGTTTTTCAAAACAAAAAAGTGTTTAAAATTTTTTCAAAATTTGTGTTTTGAATTTTTTTTTCAAGTAATGTGGAATACTTTAAATTTTTGAAAATTTGAAATTTGTGTTATGAAACACAAATGTTTCTAAAAAAATTCAAAATTACTATTTGGAATTTTTTTTCACATAAATGTGGTTAAGAAAATTCAAAATTTGTGTTTTGAAAAACTTTTTTTAAGTTTCGTGGAACACTTTTGGTTTTTGAAAATTCGAAATTTGTATTTTGAAACACAAATATTTCTAAAAAATTCAAACTTCTTGTTTCGGAATTTTTTAACATAAATGTATTTAAGAAAATTTAAAATTTGTATTTTAAAAAATTTTTTTTAAGTTCTATGCAATAGTTTGGGTTTATGAAAAATTCAAAATGTGTGTTTAGAAAAATAAATGTTACTAAAAAATTCAAATCTACTGTTCCAATTTTTTTTTTTTCAGAACACAAATATATATTGAGAAACATAAAATTTGAGCTTTTATTTTTTAGAAAAAAAGATGAAATTTGTTCTTTATTAAAATGTGGGGTAAGTACATAATTGGGCGTGTATGAGGTAAAATTTTCAAATTTCTCAAGCATATATAAGTGCATAACAATAGTTTGGGCTTTAGAAAGGCCACTAACACCCATCCTAATTAGGCTTCTCCAAAAGTGATTGGGTATAATGCATAAGAGTCCAATCCAAATTGTAATAGGAATACATATGGAAAGTAACTTTATCCACTCCACATTGATAGGAATACATATGAAAATAAGACATTCAGTAGATGATGCATAACTGTACAATAGTTGGTCCTTTGTAGGATTGTGCTGTCAAGTCACAAATATAAAGACACATAAGATGCAAATTCTATTCCCTTAAACTGAAAAATATTTGTTATTGTTGGTTATGTTTTAGCTGAAGTTGACTATTTGTTTTCTAGTATAGCTACTGTTTCATCATACTAATCTTAATATTTGTTATCTCAATTAAGGATCGAACACAATGACCATCCGAATTATTAGAAAAAACACATAAATCAATTGGACCCAACTACTTGGTTTAAGAGCTTGTGTCAACATTTCTAATTGAAATAAATTTGAATAGCTTTGGAAATTGTAAGAAAGTTTGGAGACTTTGAGATTCTGGTGATTTCTTAGGACATTCTCAATGATGGACTATTAGCAACAAATCTTCCATCTCATTTGATCAACACAAATGAACTGAAGCACAGGAACAATTATCAGTGGCAGCCTTTTCAGATTTCAAGGCACTATCATGTGAGTGTTGTTGTTTTTACCTTGAGGTTTACATGGTTAATGGTTATGACTAGAGCTGTCAAAAAAGCTCCAACACCAAGATTTTTTTATTTTTTAAAATCTCTAATATTAGGTCCCCTATCAAATTAATTTTTGTAAAATTTAGACTCATTATTTCATGGGGCCTAAGAGAGGGGGCTTTGAGAGCTTATATGCCTTCAATATTTTGTTAAATTTGAGATTTTTTTCTTAAAAAATTTTCAAAATTTATTTTATTTGAAAAAAATTAAAAAATATTTCTTTTCCTAAAAAATTTTGTGAGAAAAAAAATTTTATGAAAAAGATAAAGCATTTATATAAAAAAAAAAATCAGAAATTTTTTATCGAAAAAAATTGGAAATTTTTTATAGAAAAAAATCGAAAATTTTTTATCGATAAAAAGATCGAAAAAAAAATCGATTCTTTTTTTAAGTGGGCATATGGACCCACTAAGCCCACAAATTTTAGGGGGTCTTTAGTGTGGGGGCCTTGTTTTTTGAGGCCTTTAAAATTATAAAATTTTTTGACCCCTTCAATATGTGGGCCGAAACCAATAATTAAAGGGCCTATCAAATTGACAGCTTATGACCAAAGTAGTTCAACTTAATAGAACAGGTAAAACTAATTATAGTATCATAGTTGTTATCTTTGAAATTGACATACAACAACAATTATGAGTAGTAGTTATAGACATTTTTATTGCCAAACAACATTTTCAGCACTTGAGTTGGAGAATCTAGCAAGGTAGTAAATCCATTATCTCCTTAAACAACTGAAACACTGCATACAATTATCCGATAAGACCTCACTGTTATGCCAATTAATATCATTAATTTTAAGATGTAATTATCAAAGTTAGATATTCATGTCAAATTCATTTATATTGGTGGTGCATTTTTTAAGTTTGAGACAAACAAAACAATAAGAATAAGACAATTGTTTTTAAAGAAATGATATTTTAACATACAAAATTTGTTATTAAAATTCGACAAAATGTGAAATATACTTTATTATAAGTATTAATCATTTGTTTAACGTAATTATTTATATGTTTAAATAAGGTAAATTATTTAAGTTTGTGAATTTTAATATCAAAATTAACCATTAAATTAACGATCTAATATGTCGAATTTGGACCCTTTAAATTGAGTAATGTTCAGTTCTAATATCCCTTTAAAAAAATGTAATTCAGGGATGTGGATTATGCCCTGCTTTTAATAGGGTCCCTTCACTTAAAATTTAAGGATGATTGAAGTAGCAATGTCAATCACAAGAAATGGATGATGTTTGTGTTGGACTTAGGTCCCATTGATCCTAATTTTGACATAATTAACAAACATACAATGTCCATACATTAATGATAAATCTAACATTTTAACTGAGTAAGATTTCAGGAACAACAATTCAACCCTACATACTTGAGACAATTGCTTGGAACTCAAGAAATCAACAAAAGATGGAAAATCTACTGCACAAATCGATTAGGCAACCGATTATGTAAAAGGGTTGTATGAAAGTGTTTAGTCTGTGAGTAAGCAATCGATTAGGCAATCGACTGGCACAATCACTGATAAAAATTGTGCAAGTCAGAGGCAAGTCGTTTAGCACCCTAATCGATTGGCACATCGATTGTTTAAATCACAAAGACTAAAACTGATTAGATACATCGATTGACAAATCGATTGTGCAAGACACAGGGCCAAGCCATTTAATATGCTAATCGATTGGCAAATCGATTTCGTAAATAAAATTTTATAAGGAACATGGTCTGTGACAAACACAATCGATTGGACAATCCATTGTGAAAAATTCTTTTGAAACAAGTTTGGCATCAATCGATTAGGCAATCGATTGAACTAAACAAACTGGTAACAATATTTTTCAGGAACATAACACTTAATCGATTGGCACATTGATTTACTTGAAATAAGCTAAATCCCTGTTTTAAACCTAATCGATTGGCAAATCAATTGACACAATTAAATTGAGTTACAGGGAACACTCAATATATGGCCACATCGATTATGTGTATTATGTATCGATTATGTGACTTAATGAATCGACTGAGTAATCGATTGTTTTCATCTCGTTGTTGGAACAAAACATCTTAAATCGATTATGCAATCGAGTCAACTATTAACTACACATAATTTTCTGAAAAGTACTTTTAAAATAATCGATTAGGTAATCGATTAGTTTATATAGTTTCAAGATTCAAGAAAAACAAGACTTGCGATAATCGATTGGCTAATCGATTGAGGCAGTTTTTATTACATAAT
>NC_021160.2:9390130-9401981 GCF_000331145.2 Cicer arietinum | reverse complement strand
GAGAGAAACTCTGGGATACAGTGGTTGATCAAAATCCAGTAGTGAAACTGGTAGCTATCTTCATTGTTGAGAGGGCTCATCAAGAAGAAGCTTTACTGTGATCTTGGAAGAGTTTGAAAAGAAACTCTGGGATACAGTGGTTGATCAAAATCCAGTAGTGAAACTGGTAGCTATCTTCATTGTTGAGAGGGCTCATCAAGAAGAAGCTTTGCTGTGATCTTGGAAGAGTTTGTAGAGGAACTCTGGGATACAGTGGTTGCCAAATAGAATAGAGAGAGAGTTTTAAGATTGATAGGCCGGGAGGGCTGGAACATCTGTAAAACACTCTGAAAGATTCTATTGATAAAGGCCGAATTCGTTTAATTTCGGGACTGTACGTATGTCGTCTGATAGACGGCTGAACCAATATAAAATCGTGGTGCACTTCTCTCTATCCCTTACTCTTTATTATCATTGTATGATTGTATGATTAATCTTGATTGCATGCTTGTATCTTGATTAATTTTGTAGAACAATTACTGTATGTGTTGAACTAGTAATTGGTCAATACATGTAAGTGTGAACCTTCGCTTAGAATCAACTCCTTGGGACCGTGATTGATCATTAGTTTAATAAAAGTGTTCTTTTGTTAAATTGATTATCAATCTTGTTGAATTTTTTTGAAAGACTGTCATACACGTTTTTAAACAATAGAGGTCATATTTTTCCAACAGTTTGAATTGTTACCCTTTTAAAATTTTGATTCTTGTTCTTAATTTAAATTAACTCAAGATCAATCTTTGTTGAAAAAGAATGTCCAGAATATTCTAGATATGTTAGAAGTAAATAAAACAAATTAATTTATAATAAAGTGAGATTTGTGTGTGCAAATAATTAAAGATAAGGAATAGAAAGATCAAACACAAAAAGTATATGGTTCATCAAACTCGGGCTAGTCCAGTCATCACAACCGTGTGATTTTCACTATGTGCTTCAGAACTAGAATGTTCTCCTTCACATCTTTTCTCTTGATCACGCCTTGATCAATTACAATATTCACCTTTCGTCCTATAAAAGATTTTTACATTGACCTTTCAGCTTTGAAAGGATTTTTACAAACACATTCAATCTAACTTAAAGGATAGACTTGAGTTACAAATGATGTGTATGGTAAAAGTGTTTAAGATCTTGAAACTTCTCAACACTTGTTTGAGATAAATAATGAAAAACTCAGTAAATGATGATCTACAAATATAGTGAAAAGAGCTGAAGTTTGCTTAAAAAGTTTTTGACTTGTTCTTACTTGAATTAGTGTTGGTAGATTTGTAAATTGAACTCTTGCTTTCACCTTCCAATTGATCTTCAATTTATAGATGATAAAAGGCTTTGAATATTTAGTTTAAAATGAATATAGTCGTTGGACACACTTCCCAAGTGTCATATCTGTTTTAAAGCAATTAAACATGTGTTTATATTGTTCTCCGGAACGTTTTTGACAAACGAAGAACGTTCTTGCTTTTAGGTATGATGGAAAAGGTGAATGAGTTGTGAAATGTCAGTGGGTACTTTTTCAAATCAGATTTCTACAAAACTTTATGCATAACAATGTAAGTATAATGTACTTGCATCTTTGCTCATAACTCATCAATTTGGAGATCAATCTTGAGGCTGTTTTCCTCATTTGGACATTCAACTCAAGTTCTGGACTTGACCACTTCTTTGAGTAGCCTAGATACTCTTTAATTGTGGTTTACACTATGAAAAATTTTCTATTTTAATTCTTCCATTAAAAGAGAATAACTAGAATGTTCTTTTGTAAAATTAGAATATTCTTCGTGTGTTGCTTTTCTGTGTGTCATGTTTTTCTTCTCTGTACACGTGTTGCTTTTTGCAGAGATGTAGCATTGATATTTATGTCTTTATTGTACTTTTTAATCATAAATCTGGAGATTGATCTTGCATTTTGTTCTTGAAATTTTGCTTTGCTTTGTTAATCCTCTTTGAACGAATCTGTCAAAAACGATCTTGTGTATATAATTTTATTGCTTTCATAATGAAGGTTGGTAATTTGTGATGAAGATTGACAATCCAAAATGATCTCAATTTAATGATAACTTTGTTCTTTTGCATACCAGAATGTTCTTGGATTGATCATTATTGAATATAGTGAAAATCAAAATGGTCTTCGTTTTTCTATATTACTATTTTTAATAAACCAGAATGATTTTCGTTTTTCCATATTGAACTTGTCATCAATTTTCAATTTAGTTAAGACATGATTTACTTTGATTTATATCATAGTGTGATCATTGATTGTTGTATAAATGTATTTGATTATATTTTTTATGAAAATGATATCTTGAAGATGTAATAATGATTCTCTTGAATGATTGATATATGATATATTCTTTTTGAGGTTCTTTCATTGTTGAGTAGATACTTATGCGTTTTGATTATGTGAATGACTTTTTGCTTATTCACTTATGCAGTTCACCTTCCTTAAATAAAACTCAAGTGCAATCATAAAGTTTGTTGTCATTAAAACATACATAAAAATATTTTTACTTCAACAATGACAACATAATACACCCGCGAGTACCCACTCAAATTTGTATTTATTTGGGCGGAAAAAATATGCTCTGATTTGATTAAGTGCGGGTGCGAGTTTTCTCTGAAATTAAAATTCAGGGATGATAGCGGTTTTGGGGTGTTAATATCCACCTCGCATCCGCATCAAAACTTGCGTCACTAATAATATTATTGTAATTTTTAAATTTTGTATACATGTACATATTGAATATACTAAATATTTTTTAAAATATTAAAACTTATAATCTCATCTCTATAGAAAATATTTTTTAATTTTATTATTATCTAATATATAATAATTATTTTATTATAATAGATATGATTTTAAATTTATAACTATATATATATGAATGGGTGCAGGTGTGAATGAAGAAATTCAAACTCGGGCAGGAATGAAGTCTAAGTTTCACATCCGCTAAAAAACGATGGCAGATGCAAATTTTTTCCTATTAATCAGATGCGATAATGGAAAGACAAAATTCACCACGACCCACCCTACTGGCATGTCTATTAAAATTTACTAAAAAAAAATCCGTTGGTGTGTACACTAAATCAAATATGCTTAAATAAAAGTTTTAAGATGATGCTATAAGGATTTTACATAAAAGAAAATTGAAAGTAACCGTATGTGCTTACATATTTTAAGCTTTGCTTTTGATTTATTTATTTTGCTCAAAATGAACTTTTAGTATCTTCATTTCTAAAACTAATTTTTGGGTTCTTCATTAATTAATTCTTAGAACATTTACAAATTCTCACTATTTTTGATGTTGTGACAATATCATTAATGACATAATATTTAGAATGTATTTATCAGTTGGATAAAATATATTTTTAATCATTATTATTGTAATTAATTTTATTTATATATTAACATATTAAAAATAATTTTTTAATTTTTTGTGATCTAAATATTTTAAAATTTCAAATAATTGCTTGATAAAAAATAAATTTTAAATATTTTTGTTTTAATTTTAATGTATAAATAAAATAAATATTAAAAAGTACAATCAAGATCGACCAAAAATTAAAAAATAGGTTAAAATGACAACTTCTCCGAAGAATATTAAACGATTAGAACTCCTATTATGAAGATTATAAGAGAAGTTTGTCACATTTGCTCTAATAAAAGTCCACTAGATTAATTTATCTAAATCAAGTGAACTCTTTCTGTTTGACGAAAAACCAAGTTATTCCTTATTTTTAAATAATCTAAATGCATACTAATTAAGTATTACGTAGACTTTGACAAACAAATCTACCTATTGAATACAACTCAATAAAGTGTCGAAAAATTTATATCATCGCACAAGGAAAAGTAATCAAAAAAATTGATACAGGTTTAAAGTAAATAAAAATAATTTTAACGAAAATTTGAATTTTGTTTCTCAAACTTTTAAAGCAAAGAATAGTAATCTTAAATAAAAAATTTAATAACTTTTTTAGTTTCAGAAGTTTTTAAAGCAAATAATTTTGTTTTCATAAGAAATTATTAAATAGTATTATGTAATTTAAAAATAAATTAAAATTCTCCATCACCATGATTTTCACATTGTCATGTAAATTTTTCTACACATCACTTAAGTTGGTCATGTCATCAAAATTAAAGCTCAAATTAAAAAGAGATTAAATGTAAACAATTTTAAAAATAAAAAGGACTAAATTAAATCACACAAAAATATAGAAACTAAAATTGAGAATATACTAAAATAAGATAAGCAAAACTGCATTTAAATTTAAATTATTTCTTGTAATATGCAATACACTTGTAACATATATAGTAGAAATTTTTGTTGTTGCATTAAAAAATGCTAACAAATATTATAAAAACATTTGTTAAAAAATTCAAAAAAAGAAGTTTTGCATTGAAAAGAACAAAATTTAAATTTTAAAAAATTAAATACACAATTTTTAATATACCTTTTAATATCATATTTTATATTCACATTATTTACTAGTAATACTCTTAGAGCACTTGTTAGTATTAATCTTTAAATAATCTAAAGAAACAGCATCACAATTTTTCATTAATATTAACAAATCCAAATGACATAACACTAACAAATACTCTAGAATCATCAAATTCAAAATATTACGATACAATACAAAATTAAAAAAGACATTTTATATTTTTATGCTATTAATATAAATTTTATAAATTTATTCTCATATTAAGTGTGTTTCATTTAAATTATACAATAACTAAGAGCATGATATTAAAAATAATAATTAACATTTTATTAATAATCTAAAGTGATAAATAATATAATACAAATAAATATTACAAATAAAATATCGGCACAAAAGGGATAATAATATTATTTATTATTTTCTTAAGCAAAATAAAAATACAAACAATCAATAAATTAAAATTTTGATGTTTTACATACTTGCATCCTTTCTGTCATAAACAAAATTCCCATCCAAAACAATACTCGTACAAGAATATCCAGTAAAAATAATAAATGAAAATAGCAGAAGAGATGTAATACAACTAACATAAGGTAGGTAGGTAGGTACTAACCCTACTTGCTATGACACATCACATGTTATGGCCGTTAACTAATTTGGACGTTTTCTATGAGATCGACCCTTCATTTTCTCCCTGCATGTTCATTTCATGAGATTATTGTGTGGGAATAAATTTAGAGTTTAATACTATCTTTAAACATAAAATAAATACTATCTTTACACATAAAAGATACAAATAGTTGAATATAAGATTATTTTACGATGACAGTGACATCATATAATCAGATAAAATATTTTTATCTAAATGATTTGATTTAATAATAAGAAAATACATATTAAATTCACAAGCTGTGAGTTCGATTCTATCAGTATCATACAAATAAAGTAAATGTAAATTTTTTTGAAATATTCATTAATTCCATAAATCCTATCTTGTTGGGTCGGAGTTTTGTTCTCTAACTCTAAATTTTTTCATTAAAACTATATTTTTATCAAATATTTTTAAGTTTGATTTTCGTGCAAAAAAAATATTCTAACAAATGAATAAAAAGTACTACATGTTAAAGAATGTATTATAAAATTATTGTATTCAAATATTTTAAAATTTCAAAATTGTTCAAGTGAAAATAAGAAGAGCCAGCATATATGAGTATTATTTATTTATTTGAAAATACCCACTACCCCTCCTACAATTTGTTCAAACATTTTCCATCTTTGCGCGGTATGAAACGTTGTCCTGTGAGCCCCACAATAACGTCTTTACTCCTTAAAGCAAATTGTTTCAACTCTCTTGGCTTTGTGTTTGGGTCATTGGTTTGTGGCAGTGGTAGGTACACTCTCTCTCCTCCAACTAGCTTTCATTGTAAGATGAGGTCCCATTTAACGGACTAAAATCTTGCTGCTTTCTTATTAATGTGCAAGTGGCAACTAACAATTTTAAACTATATATAGTGTGATGTGATCCTCATTTTCAGGTCCAAAATAAATTAATAAATAAATAATAGTTACACCAACTTAGGTTGGTCTAATTTTGTAAAATATTTCCAAGATCTTATAAAAAGAATTTTAGGAGAACTTTTTAGTTGTATATGAAAAAGTTATGACTTTTAAATTTTTTTATTATTTAAATTATTTTTATATTCTTATTTAAAATATTTATCTTTTTAATAGATACACTAATATTTAAAGTTTTCTTGATTTTGATGTTTTTGTTATTTTTTTATAAATGAGATCAAAAAGAGTAAAAACTTAAATTGGTCTAATCAATGAGAAACTCCTTAAGCAACAAAATAGATGTTTAGATAATGACATTTGGATTGTCAACAAAAAACATTAATGACATTAGTGAATAGGAAAGATAATTAGATGATAACATGGTCTAATTGTGATTAGGTATTTCACATCCTAATGTTTATTAAAGAACATAAGTTGAAAGAAGTTCTTACTAGAAAAAAGTGGTTACAAGAAGACTACTACTTTTGTAAATTATGGTATATTTTGCACACACAAAAGTAGATAAAATCTCAAAGGAATTGAAATCTATTTAAGAAGATGTTGACATCTTTGGAAATGTTTTTCTATATATTGGTCAATACTCAATCTGTCAATCAAATGGTTAAGGGACTTAAACGCATTTAAATTACACTATTAGCATGTATGAATTCTCAATTGCAGCGTTCAAACGCCTAAGCATAATCCAAATATAGGCTATATTGATAGGAGACTACTTAATAAACACTTCAAAATAAATAACACTTCTCACTAAAAAAATTACTAAATAGATCATCAATAACTATAAATCATTATATTCTAACAACTTCACTTCGCAATTGTCTATTTAAGTATTTGATCATGAAATTCAATCATAATTATTATAAAAATAAAATAAAAATTCAGTTCAAAAATGGAATTTTGATCATGGAATTCGATAATCAGTATCCATCAATTTTGTCCAAAAAAAGAAAAAGCAAAAAGTAGTAATATAATAATATTAAGATAAACTACCAAATCACAACATGAAAAGTGGTCAAAAGCAAGCACACGAGAGCTAAGATGCATAATTTTTCATAAAAAGTGGCCAACAAAAACCAAAAGGAGAATAACATTTACCCCCCAATGGATCAAATCAAACCAAACCAAACAAACACCTTTTAGTTAGGTTAAAAAATATACTAATACTAATATTTAATAACCAAACTAAATAAAATCTAAAAAAAAAAAATAACCATACCCATTTCACTTTTCTTTTGAGACATGAAATTGAAGATTGAACAATTCATGTGACAAAGTAAATAGGCATAGCCGAGGTAGACATCCTTTGTTGCTGTTTTTGTTCCATGGTAAGTTCTCTTAAACTCAAGTAAGGTATATCCACCGCACCCAATGCCGGCGGCGTCAATGTTCCGGCGAGTGGGCCGGAGGAAGGCCTGCTGGCAGTTCTGAAAGGCGTGTTAGACCCACTTCTACTCTCTGTCAAGTAAACGGGCCCAGAAATTGTGGCCCGAAAGGCTTTGGCCCGGGCTTGATGAATATCATTGTTATCACCGTTATTGTGGTGGGCCCACTTCCATTTGAAGAAGAAAAGAGCGTTTTTCCACCACTTTTTCTTCTTTGATTTGTTGTGAGTGTGAAGTTTGTTCCTTGAATCTTCCTTTGAAATGGGTTTTTGAAGCTTGAAGTGTATGGAGTCTATGGATCTTGAAGCTTCTCGCTTGTGTTTCATTGCTTCTTCCAAAACCTGTTTTTTTTTTAAATACAAAATAAAATTAAGATATACATTTTTTTTTAATATTTTAGAATTAGAGAAAGAGAGAAAAAGGGACCTGAAAATAATTGATTTGAGGGTCAAAACCATAGTCACTGAAATGTTGAGGGTCTGATATGGGAAAAATTGGAGATTTGTTAGACATTTTCTTTGTGATGATGGGTTTGATGAAATTTGTTTGATAACAATTAAGCTGTTATTTTTTCTTTGGGGTAATGGAAGTTGGTAGTTGCTGGAAGAAAGTGTGAGGGTAATGAAATGAAGTTTGTAGAGAGAGAATTTGAGAGAGAGGGAGACTTTGGTTTTTGGGGCTCAAGGAGGGAGTTGTAGTAGAGTAGTAAATGGGATTCACAAATTTTGGTGTCCAACATTTATTAAAGTTATTTATTAGGCTTCATTGCACGAAAATGCTGCACTTCATGTAAATGAATTGTGGGTCAATTTCCCATGGGTAAAGAACTCACATGAAATCATAAATGTCTCTCAAATTAAACTAAAAGTTTTATCTTTCACTCAATAAAATATTTAAATTAATTTATAATTTATTTAAATGTTTATAATATCAATTTAGTATCTGTTGACCATTAATCAAAATGAAATTGACGGTCAATTTAATTTTTCTTGATGATTAATTCTATTAATAAATAAATTCGCAGAAATTTCTTTTTTATAATCAATAATTTTATCCTCTTTTATTTTTTGTTTACGCCGTCCATAAATTTATTCCCCTAATTTCATAGAAAATCCAAATTATTAAAATAAAAACTAATTCAAATTCAAACATCATTAAAACACATCAAACAATTTGTATAGTCACTCGCTCGCTGCCTTCTCTTGGTGAAAGCTTCGGTCATTCCGTGTTTTATATAGAAATCAAGTAATTTAATGCATTCAACTTTAGTTACCATAGTTTTGTTTCTTAGTTCCATATCTCACCTACCTCTAAACTTATCTTAATCTTGGTCTTCACAAACCCAGAATTCAAAACACAATAAAAATTTCAATTTTCAACAAAATTAACCAAACTTATAAGCTCAAATTAATCAATTCACCATAATACTACATCTCAAAAATTTCAATTTTTGGAGAAAAATTTCAAAAACTGTTAGACTTGAAATTTGATTCATGAAGAAACAGAATTGAAACAAGAGACCATGATTGAAGCAACAACAATGGTAAATCAAACATTATTATAAGTAAATTGAGAGAGTTCAAGTAATAATAAAAAAAGTTGAAGAAATTGAAACATGAAACATGTTACAAAACTCGAGGTGGTGGAATAATAAATAATTGAAAAAAAATTGTTATTTGGTATGTTTTAAGGTTATTTAAGTTTGTGAATTAAGTTTTATTTTAATGATTTGGACTTTTAAGTAATTTAGGATTATGGGAGATGAAAAACAAAGCGAACAAGGTGAAGTTGATGTTTGTTTTAATGTTATTTTTATTCTTTAGAATGTACTATGTTTTGATCATTGTCTAAAAAGAAATAAATGTGAGAAAGAGAAAGGAACATACCAGATATCATGTAATTGTGCATTCAAAAATCAAAATAGTAGTTTATCTATTATTAGTTTAATGTTATATTATTTTTTAAATTTAATTATTTTTTAATTAAATTAAAATTTATTCTTAATTTTGCATTAGAGATACCCAAAAAAATACATAAATGAAAACACTAGTAGCTCTATCCTTAAATATTAGGACACGTTGAATTCCCATATTCAAAGAAATGTACACAATTGGTTGGTAAATTGAATCAACTCAAAGTCACCTCGTAACATTTCATTTGAGGTGAGTGAGGTTAGTCAATTCCAAACGAAGAAAATATCTCTTTTATGAAATTATAGGACATATTCAATTACCAGCTCTTCTCCTATTTAAAAGATCCCTTGTCATTTTCATATATATTAAAAAAATCCGGTAATGTGTTCAATGTGTGTATTTTGTACATGAATCTTACTAAAATATTTTTTTATAAAGTTAACATTGTACTAGTGGTCTCTTGTATATGGGTTTATCTGGTTGATTTTTTTTATAAAGCTCAGTGTAGTACTAATTGTTTGTCGATCTTGCCACTACTTCTGTTAATGTTTTGTTCTCAGTCTAATAAATTATATACTTAAAAAGAATTTAACTGAGATTCTTAGTACATGTTTATTTCTATCTGCATAGTAGTTATCAGTTAATTTTTAGATTTCAATAACCTTATGTTAGAATTGGTTGAAATTTTATATCTTCAAATAGTGCTATAAATAGTCCTATGTTGCTTGAAATTGTAAACGAAGATATAACTCAAGATTATATATATAATTTTAGTTTTTCATTATAATTCACATCAATTAAAAATACTTTAAATTTATGTCTGTATTTTTTTTTTCTCTCTTGTTTTAGTATTTTGTGAGCTCGTTAGATATTGCCTTTGAAGAATGTGGTTGTATTAGGAGTGTGGGGTATTTGACAAAAGTCTATATGTTATAACAATTTTTCCATAGTATTATTCCCTGCTCGTAATTTTTTCCGGCTTTGGAGTTTCCATGTTATTTTTTGTGTTTTGATTATTATTTAAATTTATCCGTTTGTTTATTTTTCTAACTTCTAGTATCAATAGCTTTTGGTTCGGTAGGGTATAAAATTCTTATTATGTTATGTGGTTGCATCATTGTCTGATCTTCCACATTAAAAATAATTTTTATATTGTAGAAATGTTGTTTAGGCAAAGTTCTGACTAAAGAAAAACTTAGTTATTAAGTGATCATTTGTAGCTTACCTCTTTTTCCCTGAGAACCTAATTGTAGCACGATTTACAGTTTTTATACTACTACAATATTAAATTTTTCAACTGCTATAAAGTTTGACATATAGAAATTTGATGGGATCAATTTTGGCTTGTGAAAAATGCAAGTACATGATATGTTAATAAAATCAAGATTACACAAGCACTGGAAGGAAACATTTCTGACATGGACAAAGAAAAACGGGAGAAGTTAGATTTGAGAGCTACAAGTGCAATTTCTTTGTGTTTGGCTAAGAACATTATTGCGAATGTGTAAGATAAGTCAACTTCCACACAACTTTGAGAGAAACTTGAAGGGTTATATCAAGCAAATGACATCTCAAATCGACAGGTGTTGAAGGAGCAGTTTCATAACTTACGCATGGATGAAAATATGAAAGCATATGATCATCCAAGTGATTTCAATGACATTGTATCTAAATTAGAAGTCATTGGAGTGAAGCTTGAATATGAAAATATGCCGTCAAGACTCATATGGTCTCTTCTATCTTCCTATGAGCATATCAAACCTGTTTTGATATATGAGATGTAAACTTTGAGTCTTGAAGAAATTTCCAGCAAAATCATTTCTGAAGAAATAAAGTTGAAAAGTGAAGACAACACTTCATCAAACTCAGTGTTGGTTGTTAGAGGTAGGCCTTATTTGAAAGGGAAAAAAACATGGAACATGTGAAGAATAGTTGTCCTGGTAGAGAAATATTAGAAAAGGATTCTAAGTCGAAGGCTAGTGATGTCTCCCTCATGATGAAAGAAGTTAATCTTATCTAAGAATAAGAAGTGTATCTTTATGGAATTTTTACGCTGCCATGGAAAAAGATGAATTATTGCTTACACGTCAACATAAGGGCATTGGTGTAAGGTTTACTGTGAAATTATGACAGTTGGTGAAGAACTTCTTGAGAAAGTCATCATGGAAGTTGCACCATATTTTTCAGCATAGCTTTTGACATGAAGAAGAAGTTCTTGAAATTGTTTAGTTTCAAGTGAAGTATACTTTTTTATGGTGGAGTATGATAGTTCTTTTAGAATATGATTGTCAGTGTAGACAATGGAAGCTGAAGATATATAATTTTCAATAAAGATGGAGATTGTTAGAATTGGTTGAAATTTGATATGTTGAAATAGTCTTACATTACTTGAAATTGTAAAGGAAGAGAGATATCAATGATATATATATATATATATATATATATATATATATATATATATATATATATATATATATATATATATATATATATATATATTTT
>NC_021160.2:9344303-9389986 GCF_000331145.2 Cicer arietinum | reverse complement strand
ATATATATATATATTTATGATCTAGGTTTTCATTACAATTCGCACTACTAAGAAAGAATTAAGTTTATATCTTACTTTTTTCCCCCTCTTGTTTTAGAGTTTTGTGAGGTAGTTAGATATGGTTGTATTTAGAGTGTGGAGTATATAATAGAAGTCTATGTGCTCTAACAATTTGCACAGAGTAATTCTTTGGTCGTGGCTTTTTCTCCAGTTTTAGAGTTTCTTTTTTGTGTTTTGATTGTTATTTAAATTTTTGTGTGTTTATCTATAGTGGTACTTGTTGGGGAGTTCAGTGGAACGCATGAGCAACAACAAGGAAAATGCTCCAAGATGACAAAATACTTTGACACCACATCTCTATACAAAACTTTAAGATATTAAATATATGGATCACATATCTTATATATCCAACATTTACCACATTCATAGTCGATGTGAGACTTAACCACTCACATTTGAATCCAACAATCTCCCTCCAAGTGTGAGTTTATCATATCCTATAAAGATCCAACACCACGATCCATTCCTTCTCCCCACCAAGTCGAACCATGGTTTTGATACTTCTTGTTACGGAGTTCGGAGGCACGAGAGCAACAACATGTCAAATGCTTCAGGACCTCAAGAGACTTTGACATAACATCACCAAATAAAAATTTAAGATATTAGATATATGAATTACATCTCTTATACGTTAAATATTTACCATATTCATAATTGATATGAGATTTAACCACTTATACTTGAACTCAATATTATCCTTCACAAAAATTAGCACATGATAATGCTTGATGCATAGACATGACCGAACTACGGGGAAAACCACAAATGCAAATTTTCTTAGGATTCTAAAATAACTATTGTCTAATTTTATCTAAAATTACTATTGTCTCCATATGGATTAAAGTGGTCTATTTTATTATCAATTGAAAAGAAATAATACACAAAATAGAATATATTAATTTTATAAATGATTTTATACTCTAGAATTTCTTAAAAAAAAAATTAATTTTGAATTTTTTAAGATAATTTTATTAAAATACTATTATAAATTTTTAAAGGCTTCAACTTAAAATTCGTTTTTAACCTTCAAAATGTTGGACCGACCTATACACATATAAGAAGAATTTATACTTTTCATGATCTTTTAGCCTTAACATTGAATTATCACTCTAAACTAGTGATTGTTCTTAAATTTCAACACTAACACATGGTCATTTTGAAATAACACAATAAGGCTTTGGTGTGGACGGGAGGAGAAGGAGTGGCTTTGGAAGGAGGATAAACTAGAGAAATAGAGATAAATTGTTTATATTTTTTAAAAGAGTGATTTTGTAGAAAATAGTTAGTGAATATTTTGTAAGATTTATGGGTCACATATGTAATTAATTAATAAAGTGTGTTAGGGTCATTATATAATTAGCCAATAAACTGGGGGTCAAATAATATATAATAGTTTATGGCTAAAGAGCATAATAGTTATGAAAATTAATAGTGTAGATACCAGGCAGTTTCTAATTTAATGAGGGGCTGAATTGGAAATACTGCAATTTGGGATATAACTAATAATAGTTATATATAGGGGTAATGGTCCCCAAGGCAAACACAACAAGACTATTCAGTTTCAAAACCCTAAAAGAGAAAATTCTCTGGTTCTCTCTATCCCCATCAAGAGAGCAAGGTCTTCAGGGTGTTTTGCTGAGGAAGATCACCCAACCCATTGGCTCTATCATCATCATCATCATCATCTCAGGATTTCATTAATGGCAATTCCCACAGGTACGCTTCCGCCTTTGGCTATTCATCATGTAATTGACATGGATTGTTGAGCACAACGTTATTAAGGTTTTTTCAACAATTGGTATCAGAGCCTACCATGTTTAATTCATGATGAAATTCGGTTATTGTCTTTGTTTTAAGATGAAATTTGGGAATTTTGATATATATATTATGGAATCCATATTTTTAACGTGTTTGAAAAATTAGGGTTTGTAATTTGGGAATTTGGGAATTTTGATATATATATTATGAAATCCATATTTTTAACGTGTTTGAAAAATTAGGGTTTGTAATTTGGGAATTTGGGAATTTTGATATATATATTATGGAATCCATATTTTTAACGTGTTTGAAAAATTAGGGTTTGTAATTTGGAAATTTGGGAATTTTGATATATATATTATGGAATCCATATTTTTAACGTGTTTGAAAAATTAGGGTTTGTAATTTGGAAATTTGGGAATTTTGATATATATATTATGGAATCCATATTTTTAACGTGTTTGAAAAATTAGGGTTTGTAATTTGGGAATTTGGGAATTTTGATATATATATTATGGAATCCATATTTTTAACGTGTTTGAAAAATTAGGGTTTGTAATTTGGGAATTTGGGAATTTTGATATATATATTATGGAATCCATATTTTTAACGTGTTTGAAAAATTAGGGTTTGTAATTTGGGAATTTGGGAATTTTGATATATATATTATGGAATCCATATTTTTAACGTGTTTGAAAAATTAGGGTTTGTAATTTGGGAATTTGGGAATTTTGATATATATATTATGGAATCCATATTTTTAACGTGTTTGAAAAATTAGGGTTTGTAATTTGGGAATTTGGGAATTTTGATATATATATTATGGAATCCATATTTTTAACGTGTTTGAAAAATTAGGGTTTGTAATTTGGGAATTTGGGAATTTTGATATATATATTATGGAATCCATATTTTTAACGTGTTTGAAAAATTAGGGTTTGTAATTTGGGAATTTGGGAATTTTGATATATATATTATGGAATCCATATTTTTAACGTGTTTGAAAAATTAGGGTTTGTAATTTGGGAATTTGGGAATTTTGATATATATATTATGGAATCCATATTTTTAACGTGTTTGAAAAATTAGGGTTTGTAATTTGGGAATTTGGGAATTTTGATATATATATTATGGAATCCATATTTTTAACGTGTTTGAAAAATTAGGGTTTGTAATTTGGGAATTTGGGAATTTTGATATATATATTATGGAATCCATATTTTTAACGTGTTTGAAAAATTAGGGTTTGTAATTTGGGAATTTGGGAATTTTGATATATATATTATGGAATCCATATTTTTAACGTGTTTGAAAAATTAGGGTTTGTAATTTGGGAATTTGGGAATTTTGATATATATATTATGGAATCCATATTTTTAACGTGTTTGAAAAATTAGGGTTTGTAATTTGGGAATTTGGGAATTTTGATATATATATTATGGAATCCATATTTTTAACGTGTTTGAAAAATTAGGGTTTGTAATTTGGGAATTTGGGAATTTTGATATATATATTATGGAATCCATATTTTTAACGTGTTTGAAAAATTAGGGTTTGTAATTTGGGAATTTGGGAATTTTGATATATATATTATGGAATCCATATTTTTAACGTGTTTGAAAAATTAGGGTTTGTAATTTGGGAATTTGGGAATTTTGATATATATATTATGGAATCCATATTTTTAACGTGTTTGAAAAATTAGGGTTTGTAATTTGGGAATTTGGGAATTTTGATATATATATTATGGAATCCATATTTTTAACGTGTTTGAAAAATTAGGGTTTGTAATTTGGGAATTTGGGAATTTTGATATATATATTATGGAATCCATATTTTTAACGTGTTTGAAAAATTAGGGTTTGTAATTTGGGAATTTGGGAATTTTGATATATATATTATGGAATCCATATTTTTAACGTGTTTGAAAAATTAGGGTTTGTAATTTGGGAATTTGGGAATTTTGATATATATATTATGGAATCCATATTTTTAACGTGTTTGAAAAATTAGGGTTTGTAATTTGGGAATTTGGGAATTTTGATATATATATTATGGAATCCATATTTTTAACGTGTTTGAAAAATTAGGGTTTGTAATTTGGGAATTTGGGAATTTTGATATATATATTATGGAATCCATATTTTTAACGTGTTTGAAAAATTAGGGTTTGTAATTTGGGAATTTGGGAATTTTGATATATATATTATGGAATCCATATTTTTAACGTGTTTGAAAAATTAGGGTTTGTAATTTGGGAATTTGGGAATTTTGATATATATATTATGGAATCCATATTTTTAACGTGTTTGAAAAATTAGGGTTTGTAATTTGGGAATTTGGGAATTTTGATATATATATTATGGAATCCATATTTTTAACGTGTTTGAAAAATTAGGGTTTGTAATTTGGGAATTTGGGAATTTTGATATATATATTATGGAATCCATATTTTTAACGTGTTTGAAAAATTAGGGTTTGTAATTTGGGAATTTGGGAATTTTGATATATATATTATGGAATCCATATTTTTAACGTGTTTGAAAAATTAGGGTTTGTAATTTGGGAATTTGGGAATTTTGATATATATATTATGGAATCCATATTTTTAACGTGTTTGAAAAATTAGGGTTTGTAATTTGGGAATTTGGGAATTTTGATATATATATTATGGAATCCATATTTTTAACGTGTTTGAAAAATTAGGGTTTGTAATTTGGGAATTTGGGAATTTTGATATATATATTATGGAATCCATATTTTTAACGTGTTTGAAAAATTAGGGTTTGTAATTTGGGAATTTGGGAATTTTGATATATATATTATGGAATCCATATTTTTAACGTGTTTGAAAAATTAGGGTTTGTAATTTGGGAATTTGGGAATTTTGATATATATATTATGGAATCCATATTTTTAACGTGTTTGAAAAATTAGGGTTTGTAATTTGGGAATTTGGGAATTTTGATATATATATTATGGAATCCATATTTTTAACGTGTTTGAAAAATTAGGGTTTGTAATTTGGGAATTTGGGAATTTTGATATATATATTATGGAATCCATATTTTTAACGTGTTTGAAAAATTAGGGTTTGTAATTTGGGAATTTGGGAATTTTGATATATATATTATGGAATCCATATTTTTAACGTGTTTGAAAAATTAGGGTTTGTAATTTGGGAATTTGGGAATTTTGATATATATATTATGGAATCCATATTTTTAACGTGTTTGAAAAATTAGGGTTTGTAATTTGGGAATTTGGGAATTTTGATATATATATTATGGAATCCATATTTTTAACGTGTTTGAAAAATTAGGGTTTGTAATTTGGGAATTTGGGAATTTTGATATATATATTATGGAATCCATATTTTTAACGTGTTTGAAAAATTAGGGTTTGTAATTTGGGAATTTGGGAATTTTGATATATATATTATGGAATCCATATTTTTAACGTGTTTGAAAAATTAGGGTTTGTAATTTGGGAATTTGGGAATTTTGATATATATATTATGGAATCCATATTTTTAACGTGTTTGAAAAATTAGGGTTTGTAATTTGGGAATTTGGGAATTTTGATATATATATTATGGAATCCATATTTTTAACGTGTTTGAAAAATTAGGGTTTGTAATTTGGGAATTTGGGAATTTTGATATATATATTATGGAATCCATATTTTTAACGTGTTTGAAAAATTAGGGTTTGTAATTTGGGAATTTGGGAATTTTGATATATATATTATGGAATCCATATTTTTAACGTGTTTGAAAAATTAGGGTTTGTAATTTGGGAATTTGGGAATTTTGATATATATATTATGGAATCCATATTTTTAACGTGTTTGAAAAATTAGGGTTTGTAATTTGGGAATTTGGGAATTTTGATATATATATTATGGAATCCATATTTTTAACGTGTTTGAAAAATTAGGGTTTGTAATTTGGGAATTTGGGAATTTTGATATATATATTATGGAATCCATATTTTTAACGTGTTTGAAAAATTAGGGTTTGTAATTTGGGAATTTGGGAATTTTGATATATATATTATGGAATCCATATTTTTAACGTGTTTGAAAAATTAGGGTTTGTAATTTGGGAATTTGGGAATTTTGATATATATATTATGGAATCCATATTTTTAACGTGTTTGAAAAATTAGGGTTTGTAATTTGGGAATTTGGGAATTTTGATATATATATTATGGAATCCATATTTTTAACGTGTTTGAAAAATTAGGGTTTGTAATTTGGGAATTTGGGAATTTTGATATATATATTATGGAATCCATATTTTTAACGTGTTTGAAAAATTAGGGTTTGTAATTTGGGAATTTGGGAATTTTGATATATATATTATGGAATCCATATTTTTAACGTGTTTGAAAAATTAGGGTTTGTAATTTGGGAATTTGGGAATTTTGATATATATATTATGGAATCCATATTTTTAACGTGTTTGAAAAATTAGGGTTTGTAATTTGGGAATTTGGGAATTTTGATATATATATTATGGAATCCATATTTTTAACGTGTTTGAAAAATTAGGGTTTGTAATTTGGGAATTTGGGAATTTTGATATATATATTATGGAATCCATATTTTTAACGTGTTTGAAAAATTAGGGTTTGTAATTTGGGAATTTGGGAATTTTGATATATATATTATGGAATCCATATTTTTAACGTGTTTGAAAAATTAGGGTTTGTAATTTGGGAATTTGGGAATTTTGATATATATATTATGGAATCCATATTTTTAACGTGTTTGAAAAATTAGGGTTTGTAATTTGGGAATTTGGGAATTTTGATATATATATTATGGAATCCATATTTTTAACGTGTTTGAAAAATTAGGGTTTGTAATTTGGGAATTTGGGAATTTTGATATATATATTATGGAATCCATATTTTTAACGTGTTTGAAAAATTAGGGTTTGTAATTTGGGAATTTGGGAATTTTGATATATATATTATGGAATCCATATTTTTAACGTGTTTGAAAAATTAGGGTTTGTAATTTGGGAATTTGGGAATTTTGATATATATATTATGGAATCCATATTTTTAACGTGTTTGAAAAATTAGGGTTTGTAATTTGGGAATTTGGGAATTTTGATATATATATTATGGAATCCATATTTTTAACTGGGTTTAGTTATGCTTATTATGACGAAAGCCTCTTTGGTTCCATGTGCTGATATGATTAATGGACGAGACAATTTGGATTATACTCAAGGTAATTATAATGACATTTTTGACGTCATAAAGTCTAACACACTCCTAAGGATACATGTGTGACCAGTGGGAGATTGTAAGATTTATGGGTCACATATGTAATTAATTAATAAAGTGTGTTAGGGTCATTATATAATTAGCCAATAAACTGGGGGTCAAATAATATATAATAGTTTATGGCTAAAGAGCATAATAGTTATGAAAATTAATAGTGTAGATACCAGGCAGTTTCTAATTTAATGAGGGGCTGAATTGGAAATACTGCAATTTGGGATATAACTAATAATAGTTATATATAGGGGTAATGGTCCCCAAGGCAAACACAACAAGACTATTCAGTTTCAAAACCCTAAAAGAGAAAATTCTCTGGTTCTCTCTATCCCCATCAAGAGAGCAAGGTCTTCAGGGTGTTTTGCTGAGGAAGATCACCCAATCCATTGGCTCTATCATCATCATCATCATCATCTCAGGATTTCATTAATGGCAATTCCCACAGGTACGCTTCCGCCTTTGGCTATTCATCATGTAATTGACATGGATTGTTGAGCACAACGTTATTAAGGTTTTTTCAACATATTTATGATTAACATATTTTAAATTTATAGAGTATTATAACAACATAAAAATGATATAAAGAGTTTATCCAAATCCTCTCAAAACTCTTCATTCATTCCATTTCTTCCTTCCTTTTTTTGAAACCCCATTGTTCATTCTCCTTCAAACTCATAAACAAAGCCTAAAGAATAAAGTTCTTGAGTTCATTATGAAGTTAGCTCCACCACATCCCACTCCCTTGAGGATAGAGGCACTCTTGATGAGCTCACATATATGTTGGCTTGCTTGTATATAATGAAATTGCAGGTCTATGTATTGGTCTAAGCTCTCAAAATTGGCGACACCAAATATATTCATATCTCTCTATATTCATGGTGCACAATAGCAGGCCTTAAAGCTTCTGGCTGGATTCAATTATATGTTCACACACAAAGTAAGTTATACACTTACTTAATTCCTAAAGAAGGCTACATGTTAATTTTTTAAATATTGAACATTACAATATATTTAACTAGTTAACTTTTTAGAAAGGTTAATACCAGACAAAAAACACATTTAGTAGAATCATAGACTCAACCGCAAGTCCATCCAATTCATAAATCTACATGATTTAAAAATAAAATATTATATGATAAATAAGATATATAAAAATTTAAGAATGTGTGTATTGTTAAAGTTAAAAAAGGAGAAATTATGTACTGTTCGGTTATCTGTTGCAACATAAAAAATGATAAACATAAGATAGAAAATAATTATGAATTCGACCACAAATATTTGAAGCTTAGAAACTATTGGAAGTATTCCAACAAAATGATTTTCCTTGCCATTAAATATAAGTCTAAGACTTCCACTTGCAAGTGTGGATCAATAGACTTGAACAACTATATAAGATGGCACCAACATGACAAAACCTTTGAAATTAATTTAAAACGGTTTCTTATAATCATACTTGGATTACTATACATCTAAGAAACTATAGTGAAAAAGCAAAGAGATGATAAAAATTTTAATCAAATTATCAGAGCCTGGTTTCGATCCAGGGACCTGTGGGTTATGGGCCCACCACGCTTCCGCTGCGCCACTCTGATTAATTTTGTAATTATAATATTAGATTATTAATTAATTGATTTATCAAATTTTATCTTAAATTTATTAATATTCTAATATCAAATTATTATTAAAATTATATCAAAATATTTTTTAGGAAAAAATATGATGATATATTAAAAATATAATTCATGTCATTAAAAAAAAAATACCAATTTCATTATAGTTGAGTCCATTCAATCTCCAATCTGATTTTCTATACATTGTTTTCAAACTACTTTCTTTGTCTCTAAATATAAGACCTTTGATCAAACCAAAATAATTAAGAAAATTAATAGTGGTATTAAATTTATTGAAAATTAATATTATTTTTACAATTTTATTCTTCAAAAGAGAATTATAAGTTAACATTTTCATTAAAGAATTTTTTATTAAATATAAAAAAAAAGATAAATTAATTAAAAGTATGTTAATAAATAAATAATTAATATGATAGAAAATTATAAATAACAATAATAAAAAGAACAAATAAATTTTCCAAAAAGACCTTTATCTTATATTTAAAGATATAGGTAGTATAAGAAGCGTCCCATAATATTGGATTGATATCTTGAAAAATGAAAACTAACACTTCTTCGGTTGTTTCGATTGTTTTCTCTTCATTTCACTCAATTGTTCCATGATCTAAGCGATCTACTTGGGAGTCAATATTTGAACATTCAAGTTGCAATTTATTTATAAGCAAATATTAACAAATGTTTTAAAGACACAAGTTAACAAATCAAATGTCAAAATTTTGTCATAAAATTTATATATTTAACTTTTAAAAACTTTAAAAGTTTTTTTTTTAATAAAAGTAAGTCTACTTTAACAAATTGTTTTAAAACATGTGTTTACCGAATCATAATTTATAATCTTAAATACAGTTTTAATCGTTCTTTTTTATAAACTCATGAAATTGATTCTTTTATGCTTAAATTATTTTTGTCAAATCTAAATAAATAAATAAACATTAAAAATGTTGTAAAATGAATTTAAAATATATCTTTAGGCTTTGTCTACGGTGCAAGAGTGAATGGAATCTTGCACCGCGAGCACCACTATTTTTAACGGTTGGATTGAGCAGTTTCACTAGATGTGTAATATTTGTTCTATTTCAATAGCTTTTTGGAGCGAGAAATCTTATGTGGAAAGTTCACTAGAAGATCCCATGAATATCCCAAATCTAACCATCAAAACAAGCGGACTCAAATATGTTGAAGACATTGATTCCAATAAGTCCACTTCGACCACATCATTAACTTTGCAAGGAGAGTTGGTTGTGGTTCGAGATAGAGGTATGTAAGATTGTCCATTGTTGAGGCGAGTTTATTTCCATGATTGACGCATGCAAATAGATCTCATAGATGAAGAAATTTTGTAAGAGTTTGGTTTTGTTCAATATAAATATTTGTTATTTGTTAATCAATTTGCTAATTATTTTTAGAGTTTAATTACTATACACAACACATTACAATTATTTATAATTGTATAATTGTGACTTTTGATATAGTTATAATAAAAGTCAAAGATTTTTAATGATTTAAAAGTTGAGATTGATTGACACTATAAAAGATCTTTATGCTGTCAGTGTATATAAATTAAATTCTTATTTTTATAGGAATTATTTTTTAAAATAAAAAAAATTGGGGAAGGAAATTATTTTACAATAAAAATAAACTGATTTTTTTGAATACAAAATGATTTACATTTTTTTTATTCGAGAAAATATTGTTATTTTTTTTCAATAATTTTTTTTAAAAAAATTTAAATTAACAAAACATTAGATCTATAAGTCCTCTCACTTATGCCCACAAATAATAATAAAATAATGAACAAAAACTTTAAAAGATTATTTCAACAGAGAGTCTAATATCAAAGGGTTTAATAGTAGATATTTTAAGAGGGATTTGATGGGTCTATCTGCCACCGTAAAACTGGATTGAAGGTTTGCTCACTATTAGATCCAACTAATTTTTTTATAAGAAGTTTGAGGCACACGACTTTTTATTTTCAACAATTTGATTGACAAAAAAAGAATTTGAGGATAGACATCACAATAGTTGAACTCTTATGATACAAATTGTATACCATACTCAAACTCTTATACTCTTATTCATAATAGTAGAATGATTTCTTTACTATCAAAGATACATGATTTTATACCCTTACTTTTGAGGGTTTTTCAAGTAGAAATATTTGTTTCACATGTGCATTTGATATTTATTTTTATTGTTGCTTCCCACAAGTTTTGGCAAGTTGATGAAACTTTGCTTCTGCTATCTATATAACTTTGTTATTGTGTTATATTTTTACTCTCGTCATTTCACACGTGGTATGATTCATGAACATTAATTGAATTATACGGGACGGAAAAAAATGTTGAATTGGTAAACACAAAAATAAGAGCGAGCCACAAAAGGCAATATTCTTATTCTTGAGGGTGTGAAAATTCTAATTTGCATGAACTGATTCTTCAATGTCTAAAAACTCAACTACCCTAACATGTCACATGACATTATCAAACTTGTTTAATTTAGAGTGTCATGCAAGGTAACATTCACCTAAGAATTGAACCCACATAGTCATGTTTCCGCCGAGTATTTAAAATTGAATCCACATACATACAATATAAAGTTTTCTTTACTTTGTGAAATTTGTGTTTTCAATTTTAAAAACAAGAGTTCATGTTATTACAGTTATAATGAAAACTTCGTAAGGTAAATCATTGTTATGGATAGAAGATTTTTGTTACTAATTAAACAAAATGTCTTCATTTAAATTGGTAAAAATTATATCGATAAAAAAAAATACAATTTAAAGTTGTTAAAACTAAAAAGAATAAATCTACGGACAAACTCGCAGTACCTAAATTAATAACATATAAGTACGTCAATGTCTACAATTGTGACAAAACTTACAAACATGATAAAATTGAAGAGTTCAAAATACATATGTATCTGAAACTGTAATGTTGAACATGTCAAAGTCATTAATTAAATCTAAATTTAAATTTGGTTGAAGTTAATATATCAATCTAAATCGAACAAATATCACATCAACACAGAAAATCAAACATCGCACCATGACATAAAAATTTAAATATATGAGTGATCAATATTTATTTGATTCTAAGGAGAAAAAAACCAATTAGAGAGATGATTTTAAGCCAAAAAATATTCTTAAATCACTCCTCTCAGTATAGAGAGCCTAGAAGATATTCTTGTTGAGTTAAGATAATTGAAAGAGTGAAATCGGCCACTAATGAGGAATCAATTTGGACAGTCAAACGCATAAATAAGATACAAAATAAAATACTTGTTAATGAATATGTAATTCCAAAAATAATTAAACTAGACAGTTTTTGAAGGGTTTAATATTGTTTATTTATAAACAATATAAATAATTATTCACTTTAAGAATTTTTTTTTTAATTTCTTGTTAACAAATAAAATTAACACAAATTTAAAAAAAAAATGAAAATAGTAAATATTCATAAAGAATTCAAAGCTTGTGTTAAACGTGTTGCCTTTAATGCAATGTTAGTACGTTGATGTTTTGCTTATTGCTTATTTTAATCATCCACTTCCTTTTGGTTACCATATAGGGGATTTTATAATGTACTCACTCCTTCTCAGTAAGTGTCTCTCTTTGTATACTTTTTGTGTACAATTGATATTCAAGTCTAATAATAACTGTTGAATTCATTTTCAAAATTGAGAACTATTTTACACTAAACTTGATGGTGTGAAAAATATTCTAAGTAGATTCATGCATCTTAAAACTTGAGAACTAGTTTATTTACAATATTGCATCAAAGCATGGCCAGAGGAATTAACACAACAGAATAATCACCAAGACAAATTTCATTCTTCTTCTGTCAACTTTGCCGCGGCCGTCGTCGTCGTCACAAAATGGTTAGCCAAATTTGTAAAGTAAAACCGCTTTATCTTTGAAAAAGAAATGGATGTAGTGTTTTACTTCATGAGGTACATGTGATCCTGCATGCAAAAAAGTGTTATAAGGCATAATATGATGAAAGTTTGTGCCAAACAAAATCATAATGAAAATGCAGAAGCAGTGTATTGAATTGAAAAGAATGAAGATAGAAAATTGAAAGAAAAGTTACCAAAATTGCGACCAACAATGCAATGCCAAGTGGGGCCATATCTGTTATCAAACTCTATCTTGATCTCTTCTGCAGTAACTCTATCCAGATTGTGATTCTTGTTAAACACCTGAATATATAATTATAATGATTCAAGAAAAGATTAAATCTTTATGAATAGCAAAACCCAGAAACAGAATCCAAAAGGAACTAACCGTGGTTGAGATGTCTGAGGTCTCAATTTGCATGGATCGAGTCATGTCAGTACTGACGATGAAGATTTTATTGGATTGGTTTTTTGGTGAGTTGGTAGCTCTCATCCTTAGAGCTATGTGTGGAATGCTCTTCTTCTTTCTTCTTCCCATCTTTTTCTTTTTCTTTTTCTCTCTGCTTTGATATGATGTTGTTAATTGCTCTTTTTCTTTCTCTTCTTAATTTCTGTTTATTCATTCAAGTAATAATCAATATATAAGAGCTACTCAAACTTATAATACAAACGAAAATGAGAAACTAATAATTAACAAACTGTTGTAACAGAAAAATAACTAACTTTCAAACTAATTTAACTGAATTACATTAACTATTCTAACTTTTGTGATGTTGTTGTTGTGTCTTAAAATAGTGGGATTCTTACCAAATAGAACTCCAAGTTTCTTAAATAGAAAGCCCAAACATTCTTGTGCGAATTTTTATAAAACACTTCCCAAATTGATTTCTTCTTTGGTCTCAGAAATTTCATTGGTTGTCTTTATTTTTATTTATTTTTGTTAATAACTATTTTAGATGGAAGTCATATATAAGAAAAAAAATCTAATGAAAAGTATATTGACTCTGAGAATCAATTATATCAAGCAGAACAATATAAAAATTAATCAATTTATATAAACAGTTAGTATAAAGAGTTTTTATACTATATCATTGCAACCATCAGATAATTTAGATTGTTAGAAATGTTTGAATTTTATAATAATTACGTCTAAAATCACGTTTATAATAATTGTGTGATGAATTGGAAAGTGTAAAAAAATTTAAACCGACAATACAACACAATTAAACTTACAAAAAAACAAACATAGACCTTTGTCTCAAAATAGAAGTTTTTCTTATCAATATTTTGGTGATTTTGTTAGAATTTTAATTGATATTGATTTTTCTGCAAAAGTTGGTGACAAAATTTGGGTGGAACGGGAAGGATATGTCTTTCTTGAGAATGTTAATATGAAAATTTTATTTTCTTTTGTTGACATTATGTGTGTTGATTGAATTTTTTCTAATCTTTTGCGCGGCCAGTATATGTTTAGACCCTTTATATATTTAATCAAAGGTACAGTATTGTCTTGTGCACCATTGAATATGAGCTAATCATCATGAACATTATCACTCTCCTCATCAAATTAGCTAGAGTCTTCAGCAATCACAAGTGATAAATTCTATGAATCTTCAATGCCTGAATCAAATTAGGGTCCAATAAACCATGGTGCTACTATTTTTTGATATAATAGGGAAGAAAACTGAATTAAGTGCAACCAAATAGAACGCGTGCATTGGAATGTTTTTTATTTGTCTTTAGTTGTTGAATGCATTATAATTGTCATAGCGGTTCAAAGTAAAGGGAAAATATTTTGATGTGTATATTTCTATTTTGTACTTTTGTCCCTTTCTTGGTTTCTCTTGTACGAAGATTTTAGTTTCTTAATATATCGTTACTTTAAAAAAAATATATATATTAATAATTATAAAAGTAACATATAGAATAATTTTGTATAGAAAAAAACATAAATATAAAAGAAAACGCGTGAAAATCGGTGTCTATCTTGTATTCCACCTTAGACAACAAAGCAGGTGTGGTAAGTAATAAATAAAAGCATTTCCACATATAAAAAAAACCTGATAATATATAAAATGACTGAAGAAACCCTCAAGAACCTTCCTCACTCTTTCTTCTATAGTATAACCCAACCTTACTTAAACCCTTCATTTCTTTCTCCTTTATACCTACTTTTCTCTTTTCTATTTACACCCCCCCGCCCCTCTCTCCCTCTCTCTCACTCACTTACTCTTTCGCACAAATGGTAAAAGACGAAGAACCTTCAAACAAATTCAACCAAGAAAACTCCGTTAATGACTTCGATGCAAAAGGTTACAGTCTCAGCGGCAAGGTCATGCTCTGCGCCATAATCATTCTCTTCTTCGTCGTCGTTTTAATGTTTTGTCTTCATATTTACGCTCGCTGGTACCTCCTCCGTTCTCGCCGCCGACGCCGCCTTCTCCGCCGTCGTACTCAGCTAGTTTTCTTCACCGACAGCCCTACAACCTCAGTCTCCGTCGTAACTTCCAGCGGACTCGACGCCGCCGTCATCGCCTCGCTCCCCTTGTTCTTCTACGATCCGAATACTCATCCGGAAAATGCTGCGGAATGCGCAGTTTGTTTGTCGGAGTTTGAACCCGGTGAATCGGGTCGGGTTTTGCCCAAATGTGATCACGCTTTTCATACCGAATGTATTGACATGTGGTTTCATTCTCATTCCACGTGTCCACTTTGTCGCGCACCCGTGGAGCCCACACCCGATTCGCAAACCCGGCCCGAAATTGTTCTAAAGATTTGCGAACCGGAAACCGGTTCAAGTTCGAGTTCGGTTGGGTTGAGGAGAAAGCCGTCTTTTGTGGGCGTGACAGTTGATGTTCCGGTTAGGGACGAATCGTGTATTGACTCGCCTTCTTCGACTCAGTCGTCGTTTCGATCGCCGATGAGTCGAATGATGTCGTTGAAGAGGATTCTTAGTAGAGAATGGAAAGGAAGCGTTTCTCCGTCGTCGTGCGGTGGTAGTGGTGGTGGTTGTAGCTCGGTGGTTGAATTGAAGGTAGAACAAGGTGGACGAGATGAGACAGTGAGTTAGCGAGTTGAGATGACTCGGAGGTTCTGACGTGGCGGTTTTTAAACCCGAAACGCGGGTAAAGCGGTGGGTGGCGCGTGAGTGTGAATATGAGAAGCAGTTGGAAATTACAAAGAATGTTGATATTTTTTTATTTGTTTAATTGTTGTTTATTGTTATGTTTGAAAGATGGTAGAATAGTACAGCAAGAAAATTGCGCTGTCGTTGTTATTCTTGGACTACGAGGTGTGAACAACCAGATAAGTCAAATGTTTAGAGTGTAGATTTGATAGGGGGATAATATAGTATTTTAACTAGTTAAGACTCGTTTTGGTTCATGATAAGAATCTGGCATGCAATTTGGTCTTAAGGAATATATGAATTTTTATTTAAATAATAAAGACTTAAATTCATTTTTAGTACTCGTTTATTGTCTAAAATTAATAACTTTGGGGATTTGATTGATCTCTCTTATTTTTTATGATTGTGGTATGTTTATCAAGGACATAAGTGATCTGGCAAAACTAAATTGCATAAATAAAATTGTATATAACTTTATTATCTTTATTTGTTTATGTTGTTACTAGCAAAGGAGATTGGAAAATTTTATCGAATAAAAAAATAATATAACAGATTGTAATTAATGACATGAATTCAATTAGATCACATTATTGCCACAACATAATTGAACATGCAAAATCATTAAACATTATTGCCACAACATAATTGAACATGCAAAATCGTTATAAAAAAAAAATCCTACAAATTGTAAAATAAGGACTTAAAAATTGGTAGGATTAATTTTAAGCAAAATAATTAAAATGCATTTAAAACAAAAATAAACGGGACACTTTGGTCACTACATTATTTTTTTGGACTAGTTTAGTCACTAACTTCATCCTTCCTAAAAAAGAATGTTTAAAACAATAAATGTGTTCAGATAGATAGGACACTTTAGTAATTATTTTATCTTTAAAACAATAAATGTGTTAAGATATAATAGTATATTTTAGTTATTATTTTATCTCAAATTACTACTTTCAACAAAATAAAATATAAATTAAAAATAATATTTAGTGTGAGACTTCAATGAACTATATTGTGAGCCAAGATAACATCTTCAATCTCCTCGCCTAAAAATAATTTAAGAATTCTGTTCTCTTTCATTGAATTGAATATAGATGTATTTTAGTGTTAACTATTCATATTTTAAAATAATTTGATAGTATTATTAATAAAGGATATTGATTTGAACTTTAGAATAAGGTGATATCAACAAACACTTTAACGTTTTTGTATTTTTGTAATTGAGTGAGACAACAACTGCACCATAAATAATTGTTATTGACATAATGTAAAATTGTTTTATATCAACTATACATACTTATTAATTTCATAGATGTATCTACAAATGTGCAAATAATCTTCTTACATTTAAGACAAACAAATATGTTAACGAGCTCTTATAATTAGGGATAACAACTTATTACTATAAATAAGAGTAAAAAACTCATACTATTTGATATATTGGCAAACAAGGCTCCAACAACTGAGTACTGAATCTGAAACCAGACAACTTCACCGTGAAAACATGATTTCCTTAATCGAAGGTTGTTTTAGGTATCAAATAATATCCCGTAAATTTATTCAAAGACCCCACACGCTTTACCATTGTTTTTCTAAAATTTAGTTACTAGGTGGGTTCAAGAGGCAAAACTGTTGGGTGAATACAATAATGTATTGGACCAAAGATGTGTATTGTGCAACTAGTTGAACTTTGCTTCACCAACTAATCAAAGTACACTTGCTATCTTTTAATATATAAAATCTGTCACATTATTGAAGCTTATTCATCATGTACACACAAATAGATACAAAAGTAATTGTTTTCTTTTTACATACCTCCCAAAATATAAATATAGATTAAATGAGTACATGAGGGATGTTTATTACTCCTTTTATTTCTAAGAATTTTATTCTTATTTATTTGTCATTTTAAAGTTTAATATGACATTAACTCATTAACTATTATTTTGTCAAATATTATCTTTAATAATTTATTGCAAAAATTTAAATATGTTGATTGAAGTAGTGAATAATTAAAGATACTTTAAGAACTAATTCTTGTAAAAGTAATAAAATTTATTGATTTTTGTGATATCCGTAAATATTCTTAACTTGAGAACTAAAAGCAATATAGAGTACATCATTATTTTTTATATGATTAAAATTTAAATTAGGAGAAGCATTCCTCCATGCAAGGTCAAGGAGAACCGTCAACCTCAAGTCACAACAGAAATTTACGTATAATTTACGAATTGCAGAATTATTAAGAATGCATGGCGTTACAAGGTTACATCAATATGTTACTACTTTGGGCAGTAGCAATAATGATACAGATGAAAACTGTGCAAAATTACTATTTAGTTAGAACTAGGACTCTAATGAATACACAACTTAACTAAGGGGTAAGACATCCATTATATGTCTTGAATTAAACCATTCCATGCTTAGTGGAATAAGCTGCTGCTACTGTCAGTGTCACCCTGCTGAATGTAGATTAACTGGCTCGACGAATTGAGATCTACGCCTTCTCTTGGATTGAGGAGAGAACTTCATAGCACTCACCTTTCTATGGTTTACAGAAAACTTACAATTGGCAGGCGATGATAACCCTGTATGTCCATGTTTCCTAGAAGATGAACTGACGGGCGACTTTTCTCTTCTAGTTTTCTTCTTCTCACCCTCTTTTATGGACGGTTTTTTTGTTGGGGACTTTGCTCTCTTTTTCGATATACCAAACTGCTGCTGCACAACCTCCTGTTTCTTGTCATGCTTGAGGAGCTTAACATGAAAAGGATTATCAGCTGAGTAACAAAAAGAATCCCCAGGAACATCGTGTCTTTGTAAATTGACTTCTCCATTGTTCACCTGAAAATTGGTGTAACTCGCATCACAAATTGAAGTAAAAATTCAACGACCTTTCTAATCATTGTTGCCAAATAGCAGCTATAACAGCACTTATAGCGTATTGAAATTTGAACAAATCATTAATACTGCAATACACAATTTAGTACAAAGTGGTGCCAGATAGTGGCAATAATGGCACTACAGCACTGTAACATAGCAGCATTCAAACAAACTGTTATTTTCTGTGATCTACAATTGACAACACTAGTTCTAATACAACTCATACGTTCAACATCATAACATGAAGTAAAAATTTGAGAAGTGCACTTAACACTGCTAATAAGGGAAATACCAGTTGAAGAAGTGAAGAGAAACTTCGGGATACGTTGTACTTTTCTTGTCCCTTGACCAAATCAGAAAAGGGCATGACACTGCCACTGCTACTGCTTTCTTCAAGGGATAGTTTGTCCAGAATTCTTACACCGTAGTCTCGGATATCAAACGGTGGGTGTGAATCCTATCATGAAAAAGCATTCCATTCAATTTAAAAGACCTAAAATAGATAGAGAGAGGAAGTACACCCAAAAGATGAATTCACCTGTTCTTCTAAGTTGTGCTCAATTCTTTGTTTCCATGTTGAAATCCTAGCAGCCATTTCAGTTTGCTTCTCAGATTCAGCTATGCTAGCTAGGATTGCATTCTAGATGAGGAATAGTGGTTACCAACCATGTAACGATAAGGAAGAGGGGGTGAGAGAAGCCAATATAGCATATTTCAACAATTCAGAAGCAACCACATACATACCCAAAAATTGAGAATGGAGCTCTTACCAGATGAGAGCGGCAAAGATCTTCCAAACTTGTCTGAGAATTTGGAAATTCCAGATCAGCTTCATCGGCATTTGCATGAACATCATCAACTCCAGGCTGTTAATTCAAGTAGATAAGCCCGTAAGCATATAATAGACATTGTCATAATGCAGTGTTAAATATATAAACAGCCAAGTTACTGTTCTCAAATATTGACCTCTTTATCGAAAGGATGTTGATCTTCTTCATCCATGAAATCATTGCCAGGCATATCAAAATCAGGAAATCCATTATCAAATTCGTTGTCGTCGTTATCAGCTTCAGAGTTAAGAAACGTTCTACCAGTTTCATTTTCCTCGTTAATAAGAGATTGCCTCAACTGCAATTGACATATGACATTCACATTACATTAGAAACACCAAATAGTCATATATTGGTGAACAGAACATCCATTTAAAAGTACCGTCTCGTATAAAGGTGGAGTAGATTGAGAATCCTTTTGTCGTTGGCGAGCACAACGTCGCATCTCCCACATTTCTGTTAGCTCGGAACTGATAGGACCATGCAATTTTGCAAGTGGAAACATGGTGCTCAAAGATACTTGACGTTTCACTTTGATGCCAACCTTTCTTAAAGCTTTCACTGCAAATACAACAAAAAGAAGAAAGAAGATAAACAAATTAAACAATTACAGTGAGGCAAATTGATGATAAAAAGGGGGGGTAAGAGGAACCTTTTCGAAAGGGCTTCACTCTCAAGTTTCCTGGTTCATGAGGATTCAAAGGTTTCCATGGATCATCTTCAACATCTGCATCAGAATTGTCTGCATCCCATGGTGTATCAAATCCATCATCCATATTAGGTCCAAAGTCACAGTTATCAACACCAGCAGAGATCGGAGAACTGGGCCGAGCATCTTTGTCTTCAAAACTAAAATTTTTAGGAGAGCACATGGAATTAGCACGCTGACTCTTTGCAACCGATTTACGAGCACTTCCACCAGAACGTCTAGGAGAAAGAAAGCTTTTACGAGTTGAGGTTCCTCTAATAGTACCATTAATTGCCGTACCAGCTTTTTTGCCGTTCATAAACTCGTTAACTGCCACAGCATCAGATGTGTCCAACAAAATAAAATCTTGGTACAAGTCCGTAGTGGACAGCTGCAACAGTTCATCGTATAGTTAGTCAATAAAATTTTACAAAAACCATTATGTTAACAACTGCAAGTAATTAAGATACCAGATAAGATTCCAATTCCCCTCCATCACCACCAGCATCCAAGCAGTCACCTTCAAGAACAACTAGATTTGCAGGGGGTTTTATGAAGTGATCCAAATTCACTTCTTTGCCTGTTGAACTGTCCAATGAATTCTTTTCCTCAACTGCAATACAGCAAAAATTAAGGAGATCTGGCAATTGCAACTATATATATATAGTGAAACAAAGCAACAATTATGTAGAAGATGTTTTGATGCATATGTTGAAAGATTGATGGGAGAAAGAGAAGAGAGAATGTATGAGACAAACCAAATAAGCCTTAACAACTAAACAATCTTAAACAACCTTAATTGAAATTGTTGTCCTAGTAATTCAAAACCAAATAAGTCTAAATATCCATATTAATTATATTATAGATTGGGAAATAATAGACCCCAGCACAATATAAGACAACAGGTAGCAGTCAATAAATTATCTAAAAAAAACAAATCAGCATGATAATAACTCCGCTTATGTCATGTTTCTGGTTTGATCATTTAGTCAAATAATTTTCATTAAGTAGGTACCTGGGATGTCATCTAAACCCCAAAATTGATCATTTTCTTCTCCATCAGCAGCAACGGCAGAGGGGCCACTTTCTTCTTGTTGGACTGATGCCCCATCTACATTATCTGGCTGTCTGACCAAGAAACATTAGCCAGAATTAATGGTTCTGTATGTACAGTTTGCATAAACAGAAATGAATAGTCAGCCAAAGCAGATTATTTCTTTTTTATTTTATGTCACTTGGTTCAAATATATAGTAATATCTATCAAGTGCCAGTTACCAACTTTCACAAAAAACATTTCCTGTTAGGTAAAGAAAACACATTTGGTTTTATATCTGAAACATGCCACTTCGTTTAATAGCACATTGGGCTTGAACTCTGGAAACCACACCAACCTACATTACATTCAACATTTTTTATATTTAGAATCGAGATGAAAATATCACACTTTTGACATCTTGGTCCTACAGGCCTACTAGTCTAATACTATTATCATATCAAGGATTAACACCCAAAATCTTCAACTGTTATGTAAAGTAACATTATTGGTATTAAATCTCTAGCAGACTAACAGGTTATGTCTAAGAGATTATTTACAGTCACCTTCCTAATGTGAACCTTTTAAGGTAAACCAGCTACATTGTTAGAGATCAAGCTGAAAATAAGCACTCAATAAGCAGCACAAAATGTTAATAGACCGTACTACTGCAGTATATCCTAATAAAGAACTATAACTAGTAACTAGAGTCTACACTAGACACTTCCACATTTTGGTAATGATGAACCTGACAAAAGTAATCTTGCTTTTAGACAACAAGTGACAAGAAACGTACTAGCTAACAAAAGAGTAATATATGCGATATGCAATCATTGTCCCCTTCAAACAAGCTACAGTATAAGTGAATCTTCATATGTAAAATCTACATTCCAGACCATTGCTTATTAGTTTAAAGTTGATTCTAGATATTGTACATGAAATTTGCAACTAGGTTTACTACATATTGCATATTCACTGTTTCGGTTGGCATAGGGGAAAACACATGAGAATTATAAACAAATTTTCCAAATTAAAAAAAATGAATATCTATCTTTGGTTTCTGAGAAATCTTTAGAAAACATCTCAACCAAATTGCTGATGAGTCGGTGAACTTACAAAAGCAATCCATGATGCTATGCAACTATAAAAACTACCAAACACCTTAACCCCTGAAGGCTTTTACTTTTTCATGATTTATATACCTAAATTGCTTTAAACAAATACAATCAAAATAAAAATATATTTCCTTGTTGATAGACAAGGTTGTTGATGGCAGAAGGCCAAAGATCCTTGATAATCATAAAACACACCATTGCGGCTTATGGTAGATATCCATTCACAAATTGCCTATGACGGTTGTCCAAAACATCCGCCATGGTGGCACCATTTAACAACATTGTTGATCAAAAAGCTATTAATCGAGCCCACATAGTGAATAGGAGCTAGGTAGTTATAATTTGAATTTAAGTCTGATTCTATATGATACTTATACATCCATTAACATGATATCTCCAACCAGATAGAAAAGGTAATCTGGAACAAACTTTCACCACCATCAAGAACACTATATTGCTATAATTCGAATGGACTTCAGCCCCCTTATTTTTCTACACCCCTCTCCTTCCAAATTACAAAAACAGAACTCAAATAAATGCTGAAACTTTATCTCAAAGACCAAACCTTTTCTGAGAAAGGAACTCCAAAGCACGCAATACCAAGTTGTAAAGATATTCAACCTTTCGACTATACACCTGTATGGAACCCTGAAGCAGCAAAGCAGCTACAATTACCAGAAAAAGCTAATTCAGAGATTTAACATCAAACAAACAATTGCAAATAAATAAAATTGGGAACTTTGAAAAAAAAAATAGAGTCAAATGGACCAAACCTTCAGCAAAATTCACATGAATGTTTCCTTCTTCTTCACCAGTGATTTCACCGGAACAAATTTTAAGCAAATACTCTTCAAGTTTCTTGGCTAGGTCAACTTCCCAATTGGATTGTAAGTCACGCTCCGCATGAACCGCGTGAAATGCACCTCCACTCGGTCCCGCTGTGTCTTTAGTCATCTTCAGTACACAAATTAGCCACGCAAATCATAGTAATCTCATCAATTTTAGATCCCCAGTAAAAAGAGGGGGAAAAGTAAAAACCCTAGGTTTCAATGTTCCCGAGAGGGGTTAAAGAACTTTGAAAACGGACAATAGGGTTTTGAAATTCGCCGAGAAACGTAAAATGGGGTGGTGTCAAGTTTGTAGCTTGTGTGTGTGAAGCGCGGAGAGAAGGAGTAGCTATGGCAACCAAGGAAAGAGAGAGTGTGAATCGAGAGGAGAGAGAAACTGAGAAAGATGTCCAAAAAAAAAAAAAAAAACCAAAGAAATTAAGAAAGAGTATTCAAAAAGTTTGGGATATGTTTTTCCCGCTCCTCAATCAAAAATGAGTGAGTTTGGGCTAAACCCTAGTTGGCCTGGCCCACACTTGTTGTCTTTCCTCAATTCTCTACTTGTGTCTTTTTAAGGTTGCATAATGTTATACTCCATTCCTCGAGAAAAAAATAAAAAAGATTGTATTATGTTTTGAGAGAATATTATATTTAAAATTAAATATATTTTTAATTTTTATAAAATTATAAATATTAAGTTTAATTTCAAAGAAAAATTATTTAATTTTATAGAGATTTTTAAGGTATTAAAAGTAAAAAAACTTAATTTTCGGTGGCGAAGCATCACCATCTCGAATTTACACCTATGGCCTTTTTTATCACCATTAGACCAAAGGACATCACTTTACTCAAACCAATTGACATTGTTTGTGAATTTTCATTATATTTAGCTATGTGACCAAATAAATTAACCAATATTGTACTTGCAGAGCTTTCATCCATGGTCGATACTCATGTAGCAAATATATGATGAAATGAATCAAACAAATTAATATTTTGCTCCAAAAACCAATCGGTGTTTATTGAGATTTTTGGTGAAAAAATGGAGTTCCTTTGTACCTATATTGTCTTGTCCTTAAAAGTATCTAATTTTTATTAAAAAAAACTATTCTAGACAAATACTAAAGTTAAATAAAAAAAAGTTTAAGAACTGTAAAATAAAAAAATAAAATTATAAAAACTAAAAATAAAATTTTGAGATTATATAAAGATTAAAAGCTTATTTAATTTTTATTATTTATTATTTTAACTAATTTGCATTTGTTTGTCCACCTTTCATTCGTGAAGGGAGATTATAGTCTCTTAATTGTTGCGATCGTTATTAAAGGAAAAATTTATCATCGAAGACATTGTTATCCATTCATGTGATTTTTCATTTTCATTTGGGTTTGGTGTGCAATGCATATGTGATTGTCATGCCACGTGCATTTCTTTTTGTTTTTTTCGTTCATCAATGCATTTCAATATATTTTTGAATAGCAATCTACTTTAATATTTCTAGAAGTATTTTATGTCTAATAGTTACTTCTTCCATCCAAATATATGAAAAAGAAATTGATGTATTTAATATTAATTTTAATTTAATATATTAATTTTTTTAATTTAATTTTACTTATATTTTAAAATAAATTAAAAAAAATTGTCATGTTTTTATAAATTCGACACTTAATTGCACTTTAATTAAATTCTTAGTTAAATTTTAGATTTTGTTACATTGATCATTTCTCCTCTTCCCTTCATCTTAATTTATTAGAGGGGTGATTTAAGATCTTATTCTTTCTTTTCATTGAAATAAATGGGTTTTCACATTTATTATTATTTTTTTTTTATCATTTTGTTTTATGATTTTGTCTTTCATGTGTAACTTTACATTGTTTGTTGTCTTAGGGCACCGGTTTAGCTTGTTTTAAGTTTGTTAAAATGTTTGATAATAGCTCATTAATTGATATTTTATTTTGAGTAACAAGTTTATGGAAGCTATAACTAAATTCAATGCTCTCACAGCCTTACTAATGTCTTGTTAATACATAGTTAAATAACTCATGTAAGATATCACCAATAGTCGGTGAACACCAATAAATATTTTTTTTTTTTTCAAATATGAATGAGATTAAAAACTATTGATCTTACATTATTCTTAATCGTTGATCATATGTAAAAGAAATTAATTTGATTGTTACAATTATATTTTTGATTAAGTAATTTTTTATTGACTTATATAATATTTATGTGTATCGTTAACGTATCTTTTATTTTATCGTTGATTTCAAAATATGGATGGAAAATGTTCCAACTCATTATCAATTTGATAATATTATTCACATGTGAACATTTGAATAAAAGTTAATTTGTGTAAAAAATAAAAACCATAATTTGGATTGCTCTTATCTAATTATTGTGATCTTAGTGGCGTTGGAAAGTAGAAAGTAGTGCTACAACTATTATGTTGACGCCAAAGCCCAATTAGAAAGTTTCGATAGTTAAAAATACAAATTACTTAAGCTGATAGTTATGGATCATTTGCTCATATGATTAGTTGTTATTGGGCTAATTATCATCTTTTGAACCCTCCTTTTGGTCAAAATTGTTCAGTAACCTTAGGAGAGTCTTTTATTTGTGGCTGATTTTTTACTTTGACATTTGTTTTACTTTCAAGAGCAATCTTTCCTCCTCCTCATCTTCTTGAACTTCATTTTAGCAAAACCTTTTATAGAAAACTGAGACCTTAGATTGATCCACTTATAAGGAAGTTTTTTATAAAAGGAGTTTTTATAACGATATTGAGGTTTGATTTTTATGTTCAATTTGTTTTTATGATTCTATTTCTTTTCTATTTAATTTTTCATCTCTTTGACCTTTGTTTGCAAATTTATTTTATGCCTTGATACATAACCATACCAATCTTTGTTTGCAAATTTATGTTAGAACGCTAAATAACACTTAAAACTCATACACATAACTGTCAGATGCTGAGTTTAAACTTAAAATAAGACATCAAACATAATAATATTTAATATTTATCAGTTCACTCGAGTTATACGAATAATTCACCTTTAATTAATTAACCATTTTATTATTTCGAACTCGTTGAATGTCATTAAAATTTGTTATCTTGAGTTAAATAAAGAGAGTATTGTATATAATAGTATTGAAGCATGACAAGATAGTATAGATCGAAATTAATTGATTAATCTAATCATATGAGAGTAAAAATCTCGTGAGTACGTGAAGGGTGTTGTCTGCCAAAGGCATGATCACGAATATTTTTCCTAACTTTAACTTTATTAATGGCACCAATACCACTTAATCCATGATGACCTTGACCAGCTGGATTAGTAGCATCCATAGGCCCAAGAGAATAAGGTATTCCAGAATCAACAATCCAAGAATCACGTTGAGTTGAATTAACAATTTCAAAGAATCTACCAGGGTAATAATCAACAGCTTCATCAGAAGATATGGTTTTAACACCAACCCATTTAACTCTTGATGATGTATCTGCACCTGGTCCTTTGTTATTGTATTCATAATAAATACATGTTTCTTCAAATGCACTTCCAGCCCATGGCATGTAACCTTCTGGTACAAATATGTCATCAATTTGAGAATCCATAATTACAACTTTTGAATATGGCTTCCATGGTCTTCCTAGGTAAGATATTTTTGGTCTCATGACTGCTAATTCTGCTTCACCTGTGAAGTGACAGTTTTGGAAAATAAGACCACTTGCACTGTCAGCTTTTATTCTTCCTCCAGCTGTTACTAAACATTGTTGGTCTTCTGATGGTTTTCTAACAATTAGTTTACAGTTTTGGAATACTCCGAATGCGTCTCCAAAGATGAAATCGATCGTTCCTGAGACGCTGCAATCACGGTAGAATTGACGTTGTGATTGTGTGTAGAGAGTGTCTTGGAAACCATCCATTTGACAGTTGTAAAATACTGCTTGATCTGCTGTTACTCGTAGTGCTACTGCTTGATGTTTCTCTGCTCCTGCTGTGTTCTCAAATCCAACATCCTTTGCCATGAAGTTTGCACCATTTACACCTGCAACCATTGCATTGCATTGCATATATTCAATAAGAAACAGGACAAAAAAATATATGCATTAATTCAATAGTACTTAATTACCAAAAGTTGCAGTGTTGTAAGTTTGGACACCATCAACATAGTTAAGGCTAGCAGTGAATCTAGTCTTTGTAGGACCATCACCAATGATAGTAACATGAGTCATTTCCTTAAGCACATTAACATTCTCATTATAAATACCAGCCTTAACATAAATCACAAAAGGTTCTGCATTATAAGAAGGAACTGTCAAAAGAGCTTCACTTAATGTCTTAAATTGTCCACTACCATCTTGAGCCACAACAGCATTTGGCTTAAAATTTCCTTCCATCAAAATATGTCTTTGTCCTTCACTGACCCAAGAAGGAAAACCATCGTTAGACAAAAGCTTCCTATTAAGATTTACATTAACATTATTCTCACCAGCATCCTTAAGTAAGCTAGAAACAGCATTTATAATGTCCAAAGAATTACTACTTAATTCCAAAGAAGTGTTCAAAGCCTTAGCCATAATTTCACCAGCTTTAGTTGTTGTATTCTCAAAACCATCCAAACATGTTTGTTGATGAGAAAGTGTACCAGTTAACCAAACCTTAAGATCATAAGCATATTCACTCAACTTATTGAAATCATATTTATCCATTGTGTCAATAGATCTATGAATACCATCAACAGCATAATCCAAAACCTCATTACAAATATTCATTGCTTGTTTTGTCATGTTGTCTTTTGCAAGTTCATCATAAAGTGTTGTGTTATGTATTTGTTTTATTAACTCCTCTGCTGTTGCATTAAAAGCAGCTTTTATAAGCTCTTTCATATCAGATGTTTCATTTGATGCTTTATCAAGACTTTTGTGACATGTTTCTTGGTACTGTGTTGATTCACAAATTATTTCAACATTTCTTTGTGTGCTGGAAATTTGACCATTTTGTCCTTGTTCTGAATTTGTGTCACCTTTACTTGTTAAACCAACAGCAACAGCACCAACCATTGCTACAAGAAGGACTGAAGAGACACCAAGAAGTGTAAATCTTTTCCTTTGGTCACCACCACCATTAACATCATTATCACGAGGTCGTCCCATATTAATAACAATTAATTTTTCTATAAAACTATATAATTATTTTATTCAGCCCTTTTTCTGGGCTGTGATTTTTAATGGCCCTACAGGGCAGCTTCAAAATTTTCTTAGGAACTTGTGACATTGATTTCAATATATACACATGCATTGAATTAATTTTAACAGAAAAATTGTGTTCACTTGTTAAACGGAAAAAAAGGTATGAAAACAGAATGTAATTATAATATCCACCCCCAATATAGTTTTGAAATTTAGTAATTGACTAATTTTGGTATTTAATTGCTAAGTTAGTGAAAATTGTAATGGGATAAGATTAGAGGATGTCCTTGAATAGTGGAGTTTAGTACCTTTTTTGAATACATAGCTTTTGCAGTTTGTTGTTACATAGATATAGTTTTAATTAACTTAAGTAATTGAAATGCTATTTGTTACTTGGAAAATGATCAATGTGTATATCATATATCATTCTACCACAAAATAGCACCTGCCAATGCCATAATCTTGGTTATATACTTTCATACATGAAGGGACAAGATTACTAGTTTTTAATGGCATTAGTATATTATGGTTTTATATACTAACACGTTAAATAAAAGTTTATAAGATGTTAATTTTAAAATATATTTATGATATATTAAATAATTATTAATAATAAATTTTATAAGCGTAATTTATGTGATAATAATTTTTAATACAACAATATATTTTTTTCGCATACATGTAATACTAATTCAGTCAACTCGCTTGTATTTCTACGTGTCATCTCTTAAAATTGTCTTTCTATTTCTTCTAAAAACTTTTGTGCATAATACACATTACATGTAATGTTTTGTCGGTTACACAAAACAATAAAATTATGTAATAATTTCTCTTTAAATTATACATTTGTTATTAACTCATAATTCACCCGCATAAAGTTATCATGGTCTCATAGTTTTCACTCCAAATTTTTCTCTATTTTATTTTTTCTTTCTTCTATCTTTCCACTTTTTTTATTTCTCTCTTCGAGTTCTATTCTAATATGAACTCAAATTTTTTTTTCTTTCTGATATAAGTAATTTCTTACTAATATTTGTCTCTTATATTTTACTTTATTTTCAATGTTTAATCTTAATTTTTTTTAAATCTTTTGCATACAAATTCTGTTATTACAATTAAGTTGTGGATACAAACTCACCTATATACCCTTAACACAATGCGGTGTTAAATCTTTCAATCTCAACTAAAATTCCATCGATCGTTATTCCACTATTATTCTATAATATATTTCATTAAATTATGCTATTTATTTATGAAACATTGCACGGATTCTTAGCATTTTATCTATTCACACAATAAAAGTTCAAAAAAAAGTAAAAAAATGGCTAAATGTTTTAACATATAATCGGATGATTTTCTTTATAAGAGACAATCTATTTTTTTATATAAAATTATTAATTCAATTATTTTAATAATAATAATAATAATAATAATAATAATAATAATAATAATAATAATAATAATAATAATATTCATTTAGTTTATCATTGCGATTCTTTTCGTTTTACTTAGATTTATGTGATATAAAAAAGTTGAATTGTGTGTTCAAATCTCTTGAGCTTATTATTTTGATCCATCAAAAATCATTATAATTTACAATAGTAGCAATTTTTACTATTATAAATTACCATGAAAAATACATAAATTTTTAATATTAATTATTTTGTTTTAATTTTATTTTGTTACTGAATATATATATTTATATATTGTTCTGATAATCTTAGTTTTAAATTATCCTATCAAATTTTTGATAAATTTTTTCTTATTCATTTGTTTAAATTTATTTATTTATTTATTTTGTTTGTCCTTTTTAAATTTGATTATTGATTTCATATTAAAATAAATATTTGTATTTTCATATTAACACCACTAAAATTTATTCTAATAAAATAAACAAAATATCACTTCCAAGTTGTGCAGATCTAAATCTAATTTAAAACAAAAACATTTTTTTATTAGAATGATAAAAACACATTTTATGTCATTATCAGTTTAGGGCACTACTTCAAATGGACCTTTTGAAAAGGGGTGAAAATAACATTGAAACATCAGAATTGACATAAATGAAGTTTTAATCTCTCTATTTTCATCAATTCATAGAATTGGTTCTCCTATTTTAGAATCCGATAATTTTAGTCATCTAACATATTTTTGAATTAAAAAACGGGCTTAATTGCAGTTTTGGTCTTCCGATTTTATTTATCTCTAGTTTTGATCCTCAAAACAGAATTTTGATCTAAAACTTGATGAAGTTTCATTTTTTCAAGTCATACCACACCATTTATAATCATAGATTTTATGTATAATTGTTGCACCACGAGATCTTGAAGCATAGTGTGACTTTAATAAACACAAAAAAATGAAATTTCATCAAGTTTTGGACCAAAATTCTGTTTGGGGGACCAAAACTGAAGAAAAATAACATATGCAGACTACTTTTGCGATTCAGCTAAAATAGGTAGACCAAAACTGCAATTAAGCCTAAAAAATAATGATGTTGCATATTATAAATGACGTGACACATAATCTCATGTATAGAACAATCTAGATTCAACAATTATTCATTTGTAAATAATTAAATTACAAAAATATATAATTTTTGAAGTTGAAACTGAAGTTTTTAGAGTTTTATTGCAATTTCATGTGTATTAATTATTCAACATCATCATAGCATATCACATGTCATGTCACTAAAAACATGTCATATAAGCATTTATTAGTGAGATTAGCATTATTAGTGAGATTGTGAATTCTCCTTTCCTGTGAGTTTTTATTTGGTGTCTTGCTTTTAATTCTCAAAGCTTGGCTCTCTGTAATTCTAACTTGCCTATGGTAACTAGATGGACTTCATCCGGACCATCTGCGATTCTCAACGTCCTCGCAGTTGCCCACAGATGTGCAAGGACTGTGTCAGATGATAAACCGGCTGCTCCATGCACTTGCATCGCCATGTCAAGTACCTTTAATGCCATGTTTGGTGCAGCTACCTATTCCAAGACCAAACATAGTGTTCAAACAAAATCATTATCATGAGTGAAATGATACGAGCGCTATTACAACCGATATGAAAAATCAACTTATCACACCGGTTATGTAACATAACTGTGGGAAAAATGTCTTTTGCGAGACTTGTTACATCGTTTTGTTTTTCAATCCATGTGAAAACTGTTTTTCACATTGATTGTTTAACTAATGTGAAAAATGGCCACATACAACATCGGCAGATGTGGGGTATCCACATCGTCTAAGCAACCAATGTGAAAAGTCTTTTCTGCAGTAGTGAACGGAAGATAAGGACAGTATACCTTAGCCATTGAAATTATCCCTCGAGCTTTTTTGTTCCCATAACGATCAAGCTGGTCCGCAGCTTCTAACACCAACAATCTAGTCTGCTCTAGCTCTATTCGGCACTGAACAACAGATCAGATCTAAGTAAGCAAATATCAAGTAAAAAGTAGTAAAATTGAAAGTTTTTTTTCTTCTGTTTTGACACTTCCATATAGTTTTTGTAACCAAATTTGGACTTGCTCAGCTCTAGTAATACCTTAGCTATATCTGAAACAAATGAGCCATGTTGAGCAATAAATTTCCCAAATGCTTTTCTACTAAGAGCTCTTTGAACCATCAATTGCATGCCTCGCTCGGCAGCGCCTATTAGTCTCATACAATGGTGCATCCTTCCAGGACCTAGCCTAGCCTGCAAAATGAAAGTCAGCAGCATATGTAAAATATGCTTTTTGGCACTTCAGCATGTATCTCAAATAATATAAGGAGAATAGAAAGCCCAAATAAGTCGTTTGTACAAACATGTAATTAATTCCTTCTAGTAGAAAATGTAAAAACTATCATAGACAAGTCCACTTTTAAATGGTAATTTATACTCCCTTTTGTCATTGTTATAAGCAAAAATAACTACTTTCACGGTTATCAAAAAAAATTAATCAGGTGCACTTAATTTCCTAGATTTCATGTAAAACATATTCCAAATTTACTAAATTGTCCCTTTACATGTCAAACACCCAAATATCGACATTAAATGTTTTTTATTAAAGTACATGTATATTAGGAATAGTAGTCTTAAATGATTCAAAAGTAGTTAACCTTTGTTTATAATAGTAACCAATATTTTAGGCCATTTTTTTGCTTATAATAGTGACTTGCGGGGGTAGTTAATAAGAAACTCTCATTTCTAAATTTTTTGAACTGCTAGTCAGATGTTTGCCGCCTATGAAGTGTGACAAAGGACACGATACAAACACGTCTGACACAAGTAATAGTTTGAAAAAATAGAAGTAATTGAATTTAAGTCAGACACCAACACGCGCTCAATTGGATGTGTTGATGCTACATAGTTTGCTGCATAAAGCGTTAAAGTTGATATTAAATTTTATGATTTATCTATGATTATGGGTACACATGAGGTATCAACTTTGGTGTGTAGGTGCCTCAAGGTGAGATTAGAACACCTCTCAGGTCTCCATTTATCATATTATTCATATAAGATCTCGATTGTATCTTAGATTGGTTTGCATATTTGATATTGCCTCATATGCCATGATTAGTACTGTCTTTTGTAATAACATCCGAACATATCATTCATATCAGTATGAATATAGTTTTGTTATTTTGAGTATTTCTTTTCCTTTCTCCACCCCTAAAATACTAATCTTATAACTTCAACAATTGGAATTTAATCGTACAAAAGTTGCTCTACGGGATAAGGATGTTCAAGTCAACATCATGTACTAGTATTTAACGTAAAAGAAATGTTTCTCGACTTACTTGAGCGATCTCAAACCCACGTCCTTCACCCATTAAGATATTTGTGGCAGGCACACGAACATTATCGAATATTACTTCTGCGTGTCCATGAGGTGCATCATCAAAGCCAAACACCATCAAAGGTCTCTTTACGTGAACACCAGGAGTCTGAGTATCCACTAAGATCATCGATTGTTGTTTATGCCTCGGCGCGTTGAAGTCAGTTTTCCCCTGTGCCCATTTTTTTTTATCACACTTTGATCTCTATAGAAATGAATAGCATATTGACTCTTAATGCAATTTTAACTTTCAATCAAATACTCACCATGACTATGAGAACTCTGCATCTTGGGTCCATAGCACCACTTGTCCACCATTTTCTCCCATTTATAATATATGAATCTCCTTGCCTATGAAAAGAGAAAAAGAAATTAAGAAAATAGGTAGTTCATAGCCACATGTCTATTTGTCTTCTATCAAGAAGCTAAATTCAAATCCATGCTTTTAACGAATTTCCAAATGCATTAAATCAGCTGATTGGAAACCCAAATTCGAATGCCGGCTGAAACAATCATTGGTCAGACTTTGCTTACCTCCCCAACCTAACTCCAGATTACCATGGCCCCTTTCTCTTGGGGACAGAAGGCTAAGCCCAGAAGAAAAGATTCAGCTGAATGGAAAGAATGAGCACATGTATTGCTTCAAGACTACAGATAATCTCACCTTTTGATGGAACACTCGATATTGGTTGCATCAGAAGATGCAACTTGTGGTTCTGTCATTGCAAATCCAGACCTAATTGTCCCCTCAAGCAAAGGAATAAGCCATTGTTGCATTTGTTCTTTATTTCCATTGCGCAATAAAACCTAATAATAAGCAAGAGTAATATTACACCCTGAATGATCGAACAAAAATTCAACGATGACCGAGAAAGTGTTAAATCTGATCAACCAAGGAGACAATCAATTAAATTAAATTCACCCATCTATTGATTAACCTTGCAAATCTACGAAGTTCATCTTACCTCCATATTACCAGTGTCAGGCGCACCACAGTTAAATATTTGTGGAGCCCAAACAGAACGACCCAACGTCTCACAAAGGTATCCATATTCGAGATTTGTTAGACCAGCACCCAATAACAAGTTATTTGCATCAGCAGAGAGATCATTATTGCTCCCATCATAAAGAATTTTCTTTGCCCTCGCAGCACTATCAACCTGCATAAAAGCAAAAACATTCACAAGATTTTACTCTAAAAACATTGTACCAAACAAATACCATTAAGTTAGTATTTTGTATTACATTATTATAAGTGGTATCATAATATTCTCCTTATATAGATTATCATGTTGTCTCTACCTATCTTTTTCTTCTAAATAAGCCCTACCGTTTCAACCTATAAACCCCATTTGGATTGGCTTCTAGCATATAGGAACATCTTACTTAGCTTATGTTTATGGTTCTTCAGTTATGGAAAAGTCCTTACAAACTTATTGATGTTCATAGAGACGTTAAACGAAAGAGGTTTTGAAAATATATAGGAATTAAGATGCATCATAATTATGATAAAATATATTGCAGACGAGCAGAATTAAGATGCATACAGGAATCCATAAGTTCCACAAGCCTTCTTTCTTTGCTAACTCCTTCAATTTTTCCTCTGCTGGGTGAACAGTCCAACGTGCATCTGACTGGGCAAGTTTATAAAATTCCTCTTCCATGGGGTATATGTGTTCCTCCATGAACTTAGTTATTTTATTCCTCAGCACTAAAACCTTTTCACTAGGAACAAACCTCCCCTCATTTTGGATTCCCTGCATTTCATTCCCCTTCACTAACTCTTTTGAAAATTCTTTTGCATTTACACCTGAATATTTAAAAGTGAAAATGCCTCAGATATTAGTGTAGTGCTAATGATCTAATAACATGATTAGCTTCTAGTAAAGCATCAAAATATATGTGAGGTGATGTGAGATCCCATAATATACTCAAATGCATAGTTATCAAGTCGAGAATAAAATTGTGAATCAGAAGGTCTATTTACCATATTGTGAATTGAATCTTATTATGAATTGTGAGATACATTACCAATACAAATTAGACATTTTTTAACTAAAAATAAATGTCAGAGCAAATATAAGTTGATATATCATAGATTCATATATGAACCTCAAAATAATTAAAGATTCAAGTCATAAATCAAATGATATAAGAAAATTGGCTAGCTATATGAAGTTGACAACAAAAAGTGGTTGACTACACAAGTTTCGGTAGTGATTCATCATAGTGAATCAGGATTAATGAATCCGGATTCAAAATGAGATTCATGTCCAAAATAGACACACACTTGAGATTTGTATCGATTGAGTTCAGTTTTGTATTGAATTGAGATATGACTCATATGTATCGTAAGATATTGATAAGCATGTTCAAATAGTATAGCTACCTGGAGGAGGTTGCTGAGGAAGCACAAATTTGCGTTCAACAAATTCCCAAGCAGCATCAATAAGACCATTAGCAAGTACTTCTGTGTTACGAGCACGCTCACCACCAGATGCATTACCCTATATTGAACACAAAGAAGTCATATATATTTAAAATCCTAAACTCAATGACAACAGCATCTCTAACAAGTTTAGATACCTTAACCCATCTACTATACACTCCTGCATAAATTGAAGCCCCACGGAACAAAGAAAAGGCAATGTAGAACTTCCATTCAGCAACAGGCCATTTTCTTCCCTGGCATCAAAAGCTCGTTCGTAAGAATTTTTAGTAAATGAACTTTCTACCAAATTGGCAATATATAGTAACAGCACTTACCATTAGAGAGCAATATTCAGCCAAATATTCTGGTAGTGGAGGAATTCCCTCTGGCAATCCTGAACGTTCCATACCTTCCCGAATTTTATCATTCCCAATATCTTTAATATAAGACTGTCAAAGAAAAAAAAAAGCATGAATTAGACTGGTAATTCAATTAATCGACATCTTAGGTATCTATGATTCTGTTTTAGGATCACTTTAACAAGCTGACAAAATATACAGAAATAATATCTATTAAGATATAGACTAAAAGACAGGTGAAAACCATGCAGTGCAATCCATCTTTATGCACCAAAATGTTGATTCAGAAAAAGTAACTATATAATCCATACCATACAGATATATGCAACATCACACATTTGGTTACCAAGGGTAGACAGTTCCCAGTCAAGTACGCCAATTACTCGATCCTGCAGCAGAAAGGAAACTTATCAGGCATAAGACCTAGGTTCTAACATTGTCAAGACTCTAGAGTATTATACACACGAGTCATGACAACATAAATTTCAGTTTCTTTTAGCATGATAGTTATGATACTCTAATTTTGACCATGACCAGTTAGAAAAATATGTGCATTAAGATCAGAACAAAGAAAAAGGACAGTTTTTTCAGCCAACGGAACTTCAGTAAAGTGTATAGTTTTACCGAGTGCATCTTACCTCTGTGGGGTGGAACACAAGATTGTCGATGCGAAAATCACCATGAACCAAACCTGCTGTTGCTCCTGAAGAATCTTCAGAAGGGATATGATGCCGTAGCCAATCAATCAAGGCAAACATTTTTGGATTGCTTGCAGGTTTACCCTCACTGGTTGAGGCGACATATTGCTTAGCCCACCTCTCAATCTAAAAATAAACGAACTAGCCATTAGTGCTATCAAGTTGGTATCTACTAACATAAAGCTGAGTTTATCCTAGTCCTTCTTTTGTCGTGATATATAAGTACAAATACAATAGTATGAGTGGGGACAGGAAGCAAAGTTGATAAAACTGCGCATTAACACGTAGAATCGGATGACATGATGGAGGAGGGCTCAACCTTTTCAAGGTCTTCACAAAACTGGCTTTTGTAATTTTTATTAAACACTAATGATCGTTCAATGCATCCAAGTTCAGCTTTTCTCAGTTTTTCTATAAATCCATATAGTAATACAAGGTTCATCAAGCAGTCAAATGGCACTCCTCCCAATCCTCATAAACATATCTATTTGATAAAAAATCTTCTTCAAGGCATGACCTATACCATAGTGCAGCTATAGCTGTTATTTAACAACACTTTGTACTAAATTGTGTATCACAGAACAATAACAATTTGTTAAAATTCTGCTACACTATAATGCTATAGCGCCACTATCATCTCTATTTGACAACACTGACACAAACAAGCAGGCATATATGAAAGAACTGACCTGTCTTTTGCAATAATCATTATGTCGTCCGTAATTTCCCAGACCAATGGAATCCACGTTAGCAGAATGTAATGCAGCTAAGGTTTTAGCAGTTTCACGGTAAATTGCCCTCCTACTCTCTGGTGATATACCCTGACACATGCATTTAACAAAATTCAGCAACAAAACCAATGATCATCCAATCCATGAATCACTAAATTTAGTTTAGAAAATCAAAGATAACCGATAAACAAACCATACAGGTAATTTGGGATCAATGAATATCCTTCCTTCCAAATACTCCATAATATAAAATGGTGTCCCAATAACAGTTGCATCATTGCATAAACAGAAAACTTTAGGAACTGGAACTTTGGTTTGGTTGCCTAGAGCCTGGAGAACCTGCAAGTTGAAAGACAAATAAAAAAAGAATCAACTTTGTTTCTCACTAACACTGTTTCATAGCCCTATCATTTTGGTTCATTCTACACAAACAACCTTTTCAAATCCAAAACAAGTAGTGCTCAGGAATCAGAATATTCTTCTATGATGAGTGTCACTCTTTATAAACGCATTTCAGGTCTTATGAGGCATGAGCTTTTTCCAATACACACTCCCTTACGCCAAACATTATTAGGCTCGATGCGTGAAAATATAAACGGAGGGTAGTCCAATAAATAGGCTCCCATACCATATTATGTTTTTGAGCAGTGTTAGCAACACTTTCTTTCCAACACTCATTTTCTTATTGGTTGAAGTTCACGTGAGTCCTACAACTTTAAAAATAGATCCCACATAAAGTAGTGGGACCCACGTGAATGTATGAAAGAGAGTGTTATTAGGAGGTCTCTATGTTTTTAAATCATTAGTTATATTGGACTTAACTCGTCCTTATAAAATCAAATCGAATTGTAAGGCGGCTTAGCAGTGTGAGCTCTTTATAAACCGATTTCGTAAGATGAGTTAGACAAATATAATATAATGAAGATCCAATGAAAGATTAGAAATATACAAACCAGAAACTCTCTTTCAACAGCATGAGCTGAAGCCAATAATTCACCAGGAGGCTTCTTCCTAAGAACATAGCGCTTCACAGCCGATCCATTTGAACCAACTTCCATCAAGTAAGTGGGATTGGACTGTCCATGTCCAAACTATAATAACAATTCACAACACAATAAAAAAAGTATTTTTGATGCAAATTCAGATGACCTAAAATGCAACAAAAAAAAAAGAATAAAAAAAGATGGAACCTGAGAGAGATTGAAATGAGTTGGGGAAAGAGGGAAGCCAGAAACGTTGGAAGAGCAATAGCGGAGGAGAGAAGATTGGTTAATGTCTGTAGTGTTTCTCGCCATATCAAAAATGGATCGTTAAGAGAGAGAGAGATTAATGGAGATGAAGAAGATGATGATTGAAGTGTGTGATTTTATTATGGGGCGTGTCAGTAGTGATGTGGAAAAGACAAACAATTCAACTGATGATAACCACGTTGGTTGAATCGATTTTTCAAACGTGACGTCTCTGTGTAAACTTACTGCTAATCATTTTATTAAATACAAATTATACTATCTATTACATAATTGACTCATTTAAAAAAAATAACTTTTTCAACTATAATACCCTTATTTTTTAACTAATATTACCTTATCATTTATAATATTAATAATATATTGATATATAACAAAAATAATTTAATAAAAATAGTATTGTATCTCTCTCATTTATTTAATTTTTTTAACATATAATAAATGACTCAATTATTTTGATACGAAAAAAATATATATTATTTTAGAGTTTCAATTAATTTTAAAAATTATTAAATGAGGAGATACTAGCGATAAGAATTTAATATTATAACTATCAAATTAAAATCCCTCAAAGTAAATTTTAGTACCACTTAAATTAATACAAATTTTTTCCTTTTTATTTTTTAAAAAAAAAACAAAAATTAAGAATTCCTATACTTTTTATTTTTTTTTTAAATTATGGCACACTTGACTTTTGAAACCTAAAAATGGAAATTAAAAGAATTTATTTTATATATACTTTTAGTATAAATAGTTTTTATATTGTTAATTAATTATAATTATTAGATCATTAATAATATTTAACTTTTATCATAATTATTTATAAAATCATCTATATAATTTATCAATGGTATAAAACTTTTTATACTAACAATACATATAAATTAAACTCAATTGAAAATTCACAAAATTGTAATGAATCCCCATTTAAAATGTTTTATACAAATAAGAAAATTATAATCATTTCTATTAATTAGCCATAATTATTGTACCACAATAAGGATAAACAAAATAGAGGTAAATAAACATGTTTTGAACGATTTTGAAGACAAATCCAAACATTGATTTGCTTGAATGATTTATGTTTATATCGCATCATATATTTACATATATTTAAGTATCCAACATAGATGGAATAATCAAATGTGCCTAGTTTAATTAACAATTTTGAGGAATAAATTTTCAACAGAGAAGTCACAAGAAATTAAGGAAATACAATGAGCTATGGAGAAAATGAATGGTAACCGCCGATAACCGCTAGGAATTTGAGAGCCTAATCTCTCCCAACCCACCATTAACCAAACAACCCATCTTCTCCATCCATGCCCCTCTTATTCTCTTATTCTCTTATTTATTTAGAAGTTACATGACAATTACAAAAGAACACAACAACACAACAGTTACATTAATGACAGTTACTAACATAAAGTTGACCTGAAAAGTGAAAGACATGATTACCATCGAAGTCAGAACATGTCAATCACAATCTAGAATACAGCATTTGTGAAGTTCAATAATCTTAACCATTCATTCACCCTTCTGCTGATTCATCCACCTCAAAAACCTTCCTCAGTTTCTCTTCATCTGCTTCAAAAAGTTTTCTTGCTTGTTTCAGCTCTTCATTCATAGACAACAGTTCTGTACAACGTTTAAGTTTTGGCATATCCTGCAGTACACAAGAAGTTTTAGTCAAACAATCAAGATTACCATGACTGGGGCAGACAATTATGATGGTAGTGAATGCCCTCTAAAAGTTGTGGAATAATCAGTTCTCTGTACAACCACTAAAGGAGTGGATAAGTTGTTTGTTCATTTTTTTAACAAAAGATTATATGAGCAAGCTTCAACATTTTTCTAATAATATCAAGGTGCATCTGCTCAACTCAACAAAAATAACCGTTGTTTTAGTATCTGTGAAGTTATATCTCAGAATTCCTAGCCAACTGTAGGAATAAGCCAAAGGGTGCTTGAGCCTTTGAGGAATCAGAAAACTACCCTCTGCAAGGAGTACTTGATAACCCTTAAGACAGTTCATTCAACCAAAAGTTTGATTAATGATAAGAGATCTAATGCTAATGATAAATTGCCTTAGAGCTAAAAAACCGATGGAAGAGGGGAGGAGGGAAGTCTTAACAAAAACGTGGCATAAGAACCAGGGTTATATGTACAGCATAATTGTTTATGCATTATGCATGAGTGATCCATAGGACAATACCATTGTCAATAAAGTTAAAGTTCAAGATATGGAAGTTGACAGTATATAGTCAACACCGAAATGTGTCCAGCTATTAGAGTGCTAACAGTGCCCATATTCATTGTTATCAATTTTATGTACCATACAATTACCTTGTTGATCCAAAGAGGGAAGTGATTTAAGGCAAGATTATATAGTTCCTAACCTCAGGTTTGACAGATACATTAGGTAACCAAATATTGAACCAATACAGGTTATTTAGGATTAGGAACAACCTTCTTATGTGTTTACTAGATTGAAGTTTAAGGACAACTAATACCGATTTTGGCTTACAGAAGTTTATGAAGATCATATTGAAAAAGAGTTCTCTGCAGAAGACCTTTAAAAGACTTGTACAAAAGTTGATTGATACTAGGAACAACTAACAACTTCCCAACTATTGACTTCAAAGTTCCCTTGAGAACAATGAGAAGCTGACAACAGAATGTAGTATTCCATTGTCTGTAGCATTAGAAGAGAATTATAGAAAATTGTTTCCCAAGATCATTATTCTCATTTTTTATTAACAAAATAGTACCTTGCGAATCAAATAGAGGAAATCCTCAACTGATAGCTTCCCTCTCTGCGATCCAATATCTTGTGCTTTATGAACCTTGACAGAAATTTTTTGGATAAGAACAAAATCCAACCACTCCATGGTACTCAGACTGAATTGAACAATTAAATACCTTAGGAAGATTCTTACCAGTTCTGTAACATATTCCACAACGATATCATCCATAAGTGCCACACTCTCAGGAAGTGGCTAATTGCAGTGGCAAAAAAGAATAAAAGTTCAAATTAATAGTTACAATTCACATTAAAAGAATTTGATTTGTAGCTAAATAATTTCATAACCTAGAGAATATAAATTATGCATACATATTAGGAAAAATTAAAAGGATAGAATGACAATTACATTAGGATCATCTCCGAAACCATACATCATGTGCTGCACTATATCAACCAAGGAAGAAGATTAGGAAGACAGGTAGAAATAACTAAACTAAAATTTAAAAATTAGGAACAAACAATTCTTACATTCTTTTTGGAAAACTCCTCTTTTGCGCTTGGATGAAGTTTCTGATGGTTGTGAGGAAGCTGCTTTTGGTTTTGATGAGGTTCCGGCAGAGGAATTGCTCATTGTTGTTGGTTAATGCTCCCACTATCATTTCAGTGAGTAATTAGAGTTAGAAGAAAGGGGAAATTGAAAACATATAAAACTTGGATCTTTCAATATAGAATGTGCAGATTCTGCTCTGCTTCCTCTGCATACATAATGCCATAGAATGAAAACTGGAATGATGGCTTGCTTCAACAGTAGCATGAAGCATAAGCTGCAGCTGTAATTGTTAAGGCATACCAAAAATAGAGTTATACTATTAGACAATTGCTTATTTGCAAATGTACATTGTCTAACATAATTTTTCCAACAACATTAGAAGCATTAATGGCAATTTACATAAAGAGAGTGATAAATTCATTTCATAATAGTGTTAAAGGGATATCTGGATTGGTACTTATGTAAGCAAAAAACAATCCTTTAGTAATGTGCATAAATAATGCTCCTCAATAGCAATAATCTCTTCAAAATCACAGCACTCGAGACTGTCTATACATTTTTTACAACAAATAAGTAACAATTCTAGTTAGGTTACTAACTAACTGCAATCTGCTCCATAAAGTTCTGAGTTTGTAGCAAAGAAATTACATTCAAGTAGATAGATCTTCATTCCTATCAAACGGTATTGAAAACCACAACGAACATATTTTCAACTACAACATTCCAATGAACTGAGGTAGTACTGTCTAATCAAAGAGAAAACAAATTATAAACAAGACAGTTTCCTTTCTGAAATATAGTCAGCAGTTGATAGTATGTTGAAGGAATTTCTACTGACAAAATCCCAATCAGTAAATTTGATGAGTAACCACCAAAAATCCGGCTCCATGGCATAACTTGATGTGACATAGGTGGAGCTGAATATGGGCCAGCGCACCCTAGATCACATTGGCAATATGAAATCTTCCTTGAGTGAGAATGAGAATACACAATAGAGAGCCAAAGGCAAAGCAATTTGTTGAGTTTGTAGGCCCGGTTTACTTTGAGAAAACATTTTTTATTTTCACTTTTTCAAAATTTGTGTTAGTTTTACTTGTTAACAAGGAGGTAAAACCGTTAGTGACTCTTGAAGTGAACAATTGCCAACATTTTTAGAAACGATGATAACATCCAAAGATTGTTTTCATTATTTCTGGAAACGCATATTCATTAAATAATGGTATTTGTGAATTGTGATCCGCCCTAACCCTAAGCCAAGCAATATTAATTTTCGACCAAGTAGCTCATCAACAAAAGTTCTATCATTCTAACTCTAATACTTTTCGTAATCAAGCAAAAATTTAAGTGAAAATTTCCATTCCATGTGTTGACTTTGCCGACACATTTTTACAAACACCTTGTGAGTGAGCCTGTTAAACAAGAACACAAACAAAAGTGGCTGTCTTCCTGCACCCCGTTAGCTTCTCCAAATTAATGAAATCAAAGGATCACAGTAAAATTAACACATATTTACTAAACCAATCCCCTATTTTTACTTATTCACCCTTTTTATTGTTCAATTCTTACGGGTCATCATGATTTCACTTCAACAATTAACAAAACAGTGAGTATAAATAGCCAAGCATTCACAGCAAAAAAAAAATTATGTTTCTAGTAGCTGGGTTAGGGAAACTGAAAAAAATTCAACCAAGGGATTTGTGGGTTGGATCCTCTTACCTCAAACGGTGACGTGTCCTGAAGCCCCTCCGTAATTTATGAGAGAGAAATCATTATGGATGACATATGCAGTTTCAGAAACTATATACTTTTTTTCACATGAAGAGTTTCACAAGATATCTAGAAAACTAACTACATCATCTTATAGGAATAAGAATAGGTTAGGCCGTCCGAAAGAGCCTATGGTCTGGCCTACTTATGGTATGGCCTGGTGTTTAATAGAAAGGTAAGTTCAGCTGTTTTTAAAGCTTATTTATGTAAGTAGGTCAGAGGCTCAAGCTTATAAAAAAATTATTATGCTTAACAGGCCGGCCTATATATATTTTATATGTATTTCATTCTCTATTTTTTCTTCTTCTAATTTCCATTGCACTCACTCCAACAAACATGTATGAAAACAACATATTTTTTATAAAAACCGATATTATTTATTTGTTACTTTTATATTTTATAAAAACAATACTATTTATTTGTTATCTTTATATATATTATTAGTATATAAATTTAGAAACCCTAATTGTTTATTATTATTGAATATGAGTTTGTTTGAGAGGTAATATTCTAAGTTGTTTGAGAGGATTTGTTTAGAGGTAATATTCTGAGTTGTTTGAGAGATAATAATAGGTGCGTTTGTTTCAATAAAAAATTTATTTTTTTAAACCAAAAACTATTTTTTAAGGGTTTAAAAGATATTTGTTTCATATTTTTAAAAAATTATTTTGTTAGAAAAATCATTTTTTTATTTAATATATATATATATACATATACACATTAGTATTGGTATATGGAAAATCATATAAATCGATATGTGTAGAGCATCATGTAGCTATAGATAATTGTTTATTTATTACCTTTATATATATATATATTATTACTAAATATGATGTTGCACGAGATGATTTGTTTGAGAGGTAATAATCTGAGTTTGTTTGAGAGATAATAATGGTTGCGTTTGTTTTAATAAAAAATTTATTCTTTTAAACCAAAAATCATTTTTTAGGGTTTAAAGGGTGTTTGTTTCATATTTTTTTTAAATTATTTTGTTAGAAACATTATTTTTAATGTGAATAAGGCTTTTAAATAGGCTTACAGGCCAGACCATGATAGGTCAGGCTCAGGCCGGAAAAAAAAGTCTATCATAGGTCGTAGGTCAAGCTTAGGCCTCAAAAATTCATCGTAGGTCAGGCTCAGGCCTTTCAAAGCCTGGCCTGGCCTATTCCCACCCCTACCCTCAAATTAAATTAATTTTCTATTCTTTTAGAAGTATAATTATTAAAAAATAATTGTTTGGTAATTATCTTTATTAATTATAGAGCATCATGAATATAAAGTGAAATTATTATTTAGATGTAGTGTTAAGGAATTAATATTAATATTTTAAAACAGATGAAGTATAAAATAACTATGAATGCAATAAATAAATTTGTTTAAAATTTAATACCAGCTATGTCCCTTAATATTGGATCTCATTAATCAAAATTCGAGAAATAATTAAGTTGAGAGTAGTAATATTAAATTTGTTAAATGTTAAAATTATTTTACAATTTTATATTTTAAAGAGATAAAATAGGTTAATATTTTTTTATATTATTTATTATTAATTTAAAAAAATATGTAAATTAATTAGAGGTATATTAATAAATAAATAATTAATGCAGTTGAAAATTCAAAAATCTTATAAAAATAGACAAATAAATTTCGGCTAGAGTTTCATATATTTAGATATGAAAGTAAAATATAGTATGACTTCGATATATTAACAACAACAAAATTATTTAAAATTTATATACATGTATATCGTTATAGAGAAAAGATCATTTATATTAATATATATAACTATAATAATTAATTTTTTTACAATGTATTTATATTTATTTAAATTTAATTCAATTATCGTTTAAGTTGTGTAAATATTTTTTTGTTTTGGTTTAGTCTTTTAAATTACATCTAATTTATAACTTTAATCTTTATGTTATAATTTATTTATCAAAATATTATTTTTTAATAATTTCATTAACAAAAGTCATCGACGAAATATATATATATA
>NC_021160.2:9282858-9344127 GCF_000331145.2 Cicer arietinum | reverse complement strand
TAATAATTTCATTAACAAAAGCCATCGACGAAATATATATATATATATATATATATATATATATATATATATATATTATTGATTTTTATATAAAAAATATCAAAAATTAAGATTCAATCAATATTTCTTTATTTTTTCATCATCTTATTTCTCTCCATCATTACGACCGTTTCTTAAATTCTATAGCATTTAATTTAGTTCAAATTACACATTTGATCTCTTAACTTATTTTTTGGTTTTACTTTGGTTTCTTAAATCATTATTGTTTCATTTTAGTCCTTTAACCTTATTTTCGTTAGACAAATTAATCATTTTCATTAATTTTCATCATTCAAACGTTAAATTCAACCTAAGTATCAAAGAAAAGAATATGTTGCCTCTACACGGCTGATATGGATTTGAGTGTTATCATATAATTTGAAGGATCTAACCAAGTGATATTTTTAAACAAAGTACCAAATAAAATGGAGAATACAAAGAAGAAAAAATGGAGAAATAATGAAATGATAGAAATCAACACACTCCACAAGTAATGATAAGATCAAGGTAGAATCACTACAAGAATAAGAGACTATTGATAAGATCCAAATTTGGTTCAAAGAAGAACCCTAGAGAGCATTTCTCTAATCTCACCCAAAGTGTTTTCTTCTTTTAAAAAATAATCTCCTATTGTCTTATAGGTACACACAACTAATGACATTGTGCCTAAGTTACCAAATATTTAGGTACACACACAAGTCAACATAATTCCTAAATATAAGGTATGCTTATTACACCTCAAAATAAATAAATAAAATAAATCTTAAGTTATTTCTATGGCCAAAAAATTAATATAATGTGGATCAATCTTGTCATAGGTCTTACGACTAAGAAAATTAACAACTTGTTTCTCTAACTGTTCCTTTAGCTTCATAGTCTTCCCTCTAGTCAATGGTCATTCCTCTCCTAATTCTTGAAGCTCATTAGCCTTCATGTAGGATCGGTCTACATCACCTACCGCTACAACAATTTCTTTAATTCGAAACCAAGCATGAAAAAAATTCAAATAGAAGCACTTTCTTCATTTGTGCTTTCTCTTATAATCTCTTACATACTTTATACTTTCCTCCTATTTTACCTTTAAATTTGAACCCAACATATTTCTTTGATTAATTCACTTCTTCAACAAATTTCGTTCTTTCAATGATGGGGCCGATATTTTTGCAATTGCAGCTACAAGAAAAAAATATGAAGGGTCCAATTCTTCTGCATCAACATCAAGAACTAGTCTTGGTAATATTTCAGAAAGTTGCATATCATAAATTCTTTTTTATGAATCTCCTCTATTATGAATATTTAAATTGTGATTTTGGTGACTTAGTTCTTCTAGGAATGGCTCCAGGAGATTCCTGCTTCTAGTAGCCATCATGTGGATGTGATCTTGAAGTCTAAGTTTCCTGTATGAATACAAATGACTGATCACCCTTATATCATGTGTTGAGTACTCTTTATTTGTTTATGATACACATTTTTCTCAAAACGAGAGGTGTACATATAAAAACACTCCAATATCAAAGTAAGGCACAACATTAACAAGTAATATGCAAAATATAAGTGAATATGAATTATGATACATCGGTGACCCCTTTATTTATAATGTTTTCGAACTCCCATGTTTTATTGTTTGTTGCAATTTCTCCTCGTGTGTCTATTGAGGTCATATCGAAATATTGGATGTACATCCACATTTTTATATGTCGAAATAAGTTAAAACATATACTTAATTTGAATGGTTTTCTAAATATGTATAATAGTCAACATACATTAATGCTTCCATTTCACAAATATATTTATCTATTTAGAGAACATCAACTTAACTTTTGTGTCACATCACTTATGTTGAACTAATGTATACAAATCGTATTTGTTTTGTATTGGACTCAATTTTTAGATTTATCTTATAATTTTAAGTATGAATTTTCTAATAGTAATTTGAGTTGTGTTTTTTAAGACCATACCAATATATAATCTTCCTAAATCCTAAGATATTTTAATATTATAATGAGTGTAGTCTATGATAGACAATTGAAAAGCATAGGAATATTTTGACAAAAGACACGTGGAAGTTTCTTTTTAATGAAGAAAAAGGAATTAGGTTCAAAGTTTGCGAATTGGGCTATAAATAAAGTACAACAGAGGTGAGATGCTCCAACACAAAACGCCATCGCCATGGTCCCTGCTGACCTCATCGTCAAGAAGTTTTTTGACGTCATATTTATCCAAGACCAATTTTACAATCATATTTTTAGTTATTTTTAGCAATAAACTAGGGTTTAAAAATATCATATAATAAAATTAACATCTTCTTGACATTTTAAAAATACCACTCGAATAAAAAATAAAAACTTTGAAGACTAGGATAAAACCTAAGCAATACAAACATGTATAATACTGCCTATTAAGCACTTTACTTGAAAAATCCAAATAATTAAAATCAATGTGAAACAAAAAAGAGTATAGAGTAATAAAACAAACATTTAAGTAAAACGGCCATGAGCAAGGACAAGAAAGGCAGCCGCTCATGACCCATATTCAGCTATTTATTTTTATTTTTTTTATTTAGTCTTTTATTTAATTTTAAGTAATAGTTTGATCTTTTATTCTTAAAATATCAATAATATAATCCTTTGATATAATGTACATTTCATCAAATTCACAACTTAAATCTTTAAATAAATTCATATTTTCATTATTTATTTGATGAATTTGATGTTGTTTAATATAAAAATATGAGTTTATTTGAATATTTGAGTTAATTATGCATTTGATGAATATATGATTTTTTTTTAAAATTGGTATTGAATTTTATTGAAAGATTTTGATAAATTTTCTAAGTTTTTGTAAAAAAATAATAACGTCGGTAACATTTTAAGATATAAAGGATTAAAGTGTTACTTAAAATTAAATAAAAGACTAAATTGAGAAGAAAAAAAAGATAAACGACTGAAGTGTTACATGAAATTAAGTTAATGAACTGTGAAAAAAATTATGCCTAGTATATACATTAATTGTTTTCTTAATATATACATGACATATAGAATAATATTACATACTCATATTATTGTTGTGTCTGTTTAAAGAATTTTTTAAAATTGGAATTATGAAAATTTTATTTGAGATATACTATATCATAAAATAGATTAAACATCTTCACTTTAATTTGAATTAAAATCAATTTCTAAAAAATATTGATTATGAAATATCATTGATGATTGTGCAAAAAATACAAGACAAATGATATTAAATAGTTACAACCACATCATTTTATTGATTTGCCCAAAACATTTAGAATGTCATGACATCCTGGTAGGAGTTATGCAATTAAACCATATAATTTTCAACGTTCAAGACACACAATTTGAATTAGTAAAATATTGAACAATCATCGGTCACACTCTATCGAGATATCAAAGTAGCTATCATCCACCCATATTAATTAATAGGATAAATTACATATGTGGTCCCTTAATTTAATTTCAAGTAACGTTTTAGTCCTTTATTCTTTTTTTTTTTCTTCCCGATTTAGTCTTTTATTCTTAACTATATCAAATAAAGTATGAAAATATGAGTTTATTTGAAGATTTGCGTTATGAATTTGATGAAATTTGTATTATATTGAAGAATATAATTAATTTTATGAGTTTTGATTGATTTTTTTTTTATTTAAATTTTTGTATAAAAAAGGATAACATTGTTGAAATTTTAAAACATAAAATATCAAATTGTCACTTAAAATTAAAATAAAGAACCAAGTCGGAAAAAAAAAAGATAAAGGACTAAAACGTTATCTGAAATTAAATTAATGGACTACAAATGTAATTTAACCTAATTAATATCAAGTTATTAGCTGCGACCAAATCTCACTAGAAGATTGAGTGCTTTTAATCAGACCGAATTATCACGAATTTTTTTAAAAAATTACACTTAAAAGTTTCAACAAATTTCCGGTGTTACCGTAACTTTTTCAAATTCAAAAAGTAGAAAAGAGAAAAAGAAATTAAAGTTGTTTAACTACATGCATCCTTTGCAAAGAAGATACTCAATTCTAGGCTTGTTAATTTAATCCCCAAATATCTATAAATTATTAATAAAAGAGATATATATTGAAGATGTATTTTCAATTTCTATACATTAATGATTTTCTTTTACTAGTCATTCATGTATTTTATTAACAATGATTCACACATTAAATGATTAAAATTACCGTTTACTTGATAAAAAATACATGTATTTAATCAAATTTTAAAATAAACATTTACATTTTTTTTATCTTAAAATCCTAGTAGTTCATAATATCTAACTTAACTGTTGATATTATTAAATAAATATATTTTGAATTGAAAATCTCATAATTGTGTGTGAGTTTTAGTAATTTTTACAGTTCTATTTATCAATTTTAACAGGACCAAAAAAAAAAAAAAACTAGAGAGCATGAATGTTTATTTTTTTATAGCATTCAACATTTTCCTTATTCCTTTTATAATTGGTCGGTGATATATTCTTGCAAGTCTTGATTGCATGCACAGCCATTAATTTGAGACGTGGAAGAAAATTATTAGTATCAAATAATGGAGATTCTTGCTTTTATAATTCAAAAGCTCTTATTCTATTCGATTTTGGATTTAAGCAAAACAATGTTTAATTACTAATTAGAGAGTAGTAGTTGTTCTGGAACATAATCACTAACCAAATTTTGAGATAAATTAATCCAGATAATATTCCATTAGTTTCATTTATTTTTCAATTCGTGATATTTTGAGTTGGGACCACAAATATATAGCAAACAAACAAGGGTGGCTTATACTCCCTTTTTGTATTATATCCTATTCTGAAGTCTCAATTAATTATTGAGTCTATGATCACTTTCAATTTCTATATACAATTTATTTGATGAGCAATTTCTATATGTAATTTCAAAGTTTTATAATGATAAATTTAAATATATTTCATCTAAAAGCATGAACCGGACATTCCAGCATGGAATTGATTTTATAGTAGCATTTCATAAATTTAGTAATAAGATAAAAGTATTTAAATAATAATAATACAAAAAAAAAAAGTGATATATTTGAGTATCACATAAACAGATCAGATAAAAGTATTTCGTTTTTTTTTTTGTGTGTGTACGAAACACTATTTTGTTTAAAAACATTTTATATTCGAAATATAAAAGAACCATTTTGGCTGTCGATATATATTAATTAGAAATAGAAAGAAAAAAGAAATTCCTTTATCATTTTGTTGCAAAGTCTATGATAAAATTTATATATAAACTTTATGTTTTTATCTCTACATTTTGAGAAGTGATTTATGAAAACAAAGGCTTCAATTAATTAGTCGTAGTTCTTTTATCAAAATAATGGTCATGTTAGAGGTATAGGTAAACAAGAAACCAAAATGTCTTATTAATTTTTTTTATTAAAAATATACTTCAATTAAGATCATATTTTAAATAAAATGATTAGTTGTTTTTAATTTAATCCAAAGTAATTAAACATTCTCCTAAATAGCTCCACGTGTACAGATGCAGTGAAGATGAAGATCTAAGAGAATCTTTCAACTTTTTTCTATCTATAAAACGGAATGTGGCTCTCTCCTATTTTGAGGCACAACATCAATCATCACTCAATATAAACACATTTGATAGAATAGAAGCATTTGCTATATACACCCCCCCATTTTAATTAGAATCAATGGCACCTCCTTCAGCTGACCTAAGGAAGATTGGGTTAGAAGGGTTTGACCTAATAGACAAATTCTATGGTCCAACAAGAAGAAGCAATAAAGAAGACCTTATTATTGGGACTACCAAGGATGCAACTATTCACTTTGTTGGGATATCGGCTGTAAGTTACCCTAAGGGAAAATTACCCCAAAATCGTTGGGGTAGATTCATTAAATTTTAAGAACTTTGCCTTCAAATTTAACTTGGTCTATGTTTGATGTTAATTATGGTTTATATATGTACAAAAAACTCGAAGACATGCGAGTTTATTTAAATCGAGGTCTTCTGTAGCTAAGAAGGGTGTATGTTTAATAAAGTATTATGTAGTTTGAGTACCAAAAATATGTACTCACTTGTATTAATGTGAAGTCTTAAGTGGATGAGTGGAAGTTACCTCTTTATGTAGGAAAGTTAAAAACTATGTTTATGCTTTAGTTAAAGTTACTTTTTGTGGGGCCTATAATTACCAATATTTAAGAACACTTACTAATTTTAAGTTAAAGTTCCTTTATTGGGTTGTGTTCTTAATTTACTCTATCGGGTTTCACAATTGATCTTAAATATATTCATCTATATTTATTTCAAAATTAAAATATTAATTCTTATATATTTGAATTTTCTTTTGATAAATTTATATGTTTAAATTTTGACATAATAATAAATAAAATAAAAATATTTATATTGTATTACTTTATTTTTTCATCAATCACATAAAACAATAGAAAATACATTTCATTTATATTACAAAAATACATAATATTATCTAGAACATGTTAAAATGATGAGAAATTAATAAAATTAAATTTCGTTATTGTTATGTTTAAATATTCTTAAATTTATTCCACCAAATCTACCATAAGTTGTTGATGAATATCTCTTCCATGAAGATGTTTCCGCCCGTTGCAAAAATATATATATGGTGAAAGCTAAGATGAGTATCATTAGATACTTCTATTAAGTATGTTAAAACAATATTGAGATTTGCAATAAAAATTAACCAATAAAACAGAAAACAAACAATTGTAGAGAAAAAACGAAAAACGGAGAACATTATGCGTTTATGCTGAAAATGAAGAACGTTCTTGAATATAACTGAAATACTAGAAAAATCAGAAAACCAGAAAACAAAGAACGTTCATTGTTTTCTGCTGAAAACAGAGAATATTCAGAAAATCAGAAAATGGAGATTGGTTATCGTTATCCGTTTCGGCAGTTTTGAAAACCAATTCTTAACAATCAAATTAAACGAAAAATAAAGAAAGATAAGAGAAGAATAACACCTAGATTTACGTGTTTAGTCTTAATTGATGAGACATACGTCACGTGCAAGCAAGCAAGATTAACCCACTATTGTTAATTGAACTTTACAAGATTAAAGCTTTCTCAAGATTGATCTCCTAGTATCTATCACTGTTTATGAACCAACAATACTAGTGTTTTCACCCAATCTTTCTTTCTTTCTTTAATCTTCTTTTTCTGAATTTTTATGAATCATAGATTGCTTATGCCTCTCTCAGTTTTCCAACTATGATATTCTACAACAACATTCATTACAACTGCTACAATATTACAACTTTATTTATAGTATACAAAAGCAAAAAAACTATAACCTATCATAACTAACTTGACTAAAGGTAGTTATAACAACCACTAAAACTTAACTAACTTTAGTTAGATGATTTGAGACACATATTCAGAAAGGCAAATTCATTGTTTATATCATCATAGTCAAAATTTCCATCAAAGTCATTTATCTTCAAAAATCACACTTATATGATGCATGTATAATATATGTCTAATTGGATGCATGTGTCAAACATGCTATAAATATTCGATACACTAACAATATAGAGTAGGAAGGTGGTTCAACGATCATTCGTGATTTTAATCTAACGGTGGTTTGCTTCGATTAACTAATTTCACTGCAAATGGTACACGATGAAGCATGTGTGTGAGAAATTTAAAAAATATATATTTGGAAAGTTGCATATTTGTAATAGTTATATATATTAATTCAAACAAATTTGTATGAATGATGTAGTGGTTTATCTCATTTGTGTGGCTTTGTGGTTTCAAGTTGGAGTTTTATTTGGGATTTAGTTTGATTTTTTGATTTGTTATCATAACACCGTTATTAAATTTATACCCTCCTCAATTTTTAGCTTTTCAAGTAGGCCAAAGGCGATCCAAATATAATACTAAAAGTTTCTCTTCGATTACTCTCCTAATTCGAATTATTTTTAAAAAATTATAAATATGAGCTTTACTCTTATTGTAAAACATCATTACCTTCAAAGGTACACATTTATCACATTTGAGCTTCATAACCACAAGTCGTAGTACACATTTGAGCTTCATAATTAGTAATTCTATCGCTTGGTTAAGTTGACTTGAATTAGTGCACCTATTGTACAAACCCCACTACCTTCAAAGGTACACATTTAGTTTTTTTTTTTACAATACCCTCTTTTTGAAAAAAAAACACCAAAATACCCCATTTGAAAAAAATATACCAAAATGCCCCATTTTTTTTTCTTTACTTACAAGTCGCCATTTGGAATGGCGACTTCCTTAAGGAAGCCCGAGTTCCAAATGGCGACTTCCTACTTGATTTTTTAAAAAAGAGGCATTTTGGTATATTTTTTTCAAATGGAGGTATTTTGGTGTTTTTTTTTTTCAAAAAGAGGGTACTAAAAAAAAAGACCCACACATTTATGCCATAACTTGTTAGCAATATCCTTTACCGATATATTTTTTTCCTTCATTAAAAATTTAAAATCTTATATGTTTGAATTAATCAAATAGTTCCCCAACATCTTCTCTATCCAAACTAGTTTATCTTTGTTCATAAATATAGAAAATTACCTACTATATCCCACGCTATTGCTACTCCCATGTCGACCACGATTCACTATAAAGATAAAGTGTGTCTCTTATTTCCTTTTACCTTCGTAATAAATCTTGTAAACCATTTTTTATTAACCCCTCTCCACCTCACCTACTTCTTTTCACCACATGCAGATAACTATATTTCTAACTCCATTTTGTCATGGTGTACATACCTATTTCCCATTTAATCAACTTAACTCTCTTTGTTTCATCACTCCCTCCCTACAAATATTGTTTAAATACATACTCAAGTTTGAAGAAATTCTTGTTGGAACTCTAAATAAGGATACATAAAACACTAATGAAGTCGAAAGAATTGAGCGCAACATCACAACCTGACCATCTATAGACAAAAGTTCAACTCTTTCAAACATCTCTTCAAACACAAGAATCAAACCCTACAAAATATAACAATATATTAAGTCATGTTATATAATAAAAATTATAACAATACATTAAGCCATGTTAAATAAAAAAATCATAAACAAATTAAGTCATGTTAAATAATAAAAATTATACCTTTTGTTGATTGGATATGAAAACCCACATCTTTTCTTGGCGTATATCCTCCAATATCGAAGTTAGAGATTAGGTTTAAATTTGTTTTTGGTCCCTACAAATATACCACTTTTTGATTTTAGTCCATGTAAGTTTTTTTGTTTAGATTTAGTTCTCATAAAATTAGAGACAATGATTTTGGTCTTTAACGTCAAATCAACGTTACAAAAAAAAAAAGAGCTGACAAATTGCCATGACACGTGACATTATAAATGCACACCAACACATCATCTTTTATGACATATTACAAATTAAAATATTTTATATTATTAACTAATAAATTTATTTATTTATTCATCATTTAATAATTAGTGTTATTTTATTAAGAAAATATGAATATAAATTAAAAGAGGGAATTAGGGTTTTTTGGAAAACTCGTCTTTCTTTTAATGTTGATTTGACGTTAGAGACCAAAGTCGATCGTTTCTGATTTTACAGAGACTAAATTCAAACAAAAATACTTATAGGGACTAAAAAAAAAGTGGTATATTTGCAGGGACCAATATTTAAACCTAGAAATTATCTCAAAGATTACTCAGTTTTAGTTTCAACTACCTAAAAGCAAGCGGGCAATATTGATCATTTGGATCTCTTCCCACAGTAATAAGAAGGGTTCCTCCATACTTAGTCTTCAAGAGACATCCATCCACACTAAGGAAAGATTTACATTCACTAAAAGAATCTCTTTTGCATCCACCAAAACAAAAATTAAAAACGCTCGAAACTTGGTTGAACTGTATGACAAGCATCTCAACATTAGTCTTGCAATTGTTTCCAATATTTGTTATTCTCAACTCTGCAAAATACTTTCATAATAAGTTATGTTGCTTTGTTGCATTACCTTCAACAACTTCATTTGCAATCTTTTTGGTCCCATGCTTGTCCAATTGTAATCCTAACGGTTCTTATAACATCAAACACAATTTCTCGAATTGTAACATTATCTTGAGTTGTCATCTTACCAGCCACATACTTGGACACTCTTCTTTGAATTGATCAAACTTTGGTACATTCTCGTTATTTGAACTATCTATATCACTATTACCTGATTCATCACTAACATATCTAGTATGAAATGCATCATCCTCACCACTTACATGTTGACGTTGTTCATCTCCTATACTTGATTCAACCCCTCAATGTAACTTTTATTTACTTTTTAGTTTGACAATTACAATTTTAACATCTTAACTTTAGTCCATTTTGCAAACGGTTGGTCCATTGATTTTAACTCGACCAACACTGACGTGATATATATATATATATATATATATATATATATATTTATTTGATCTTCAATCTTTTTATTTAATTCATTTTGATCCTTTATCTTTTATTTTAGTCTTTTATCTTTTACTTAATAAGCACTTTTCATTTATCTTTTGTAAAATTATAGAAATTTATCCTTTTATTAAAGGCTCAAATGAATATTATATAAAAGATAAAAGACGAAAGGAAATTATAAAAATAAAGGACAAAAACTGTTATCGTATAATAGATAAACGACTAAAATTATATTTTAGACGAATTTTAAAAAATGAGGTGACAATATTAAAAAAAATTGAAAATGTGTTGACAATTTTTTATTTTAAAAATAAATAAATAAATGAGCTGACAATTTAATAAATAAATAAATGAACTATATATTTCACATAATTATAGAAAAAAAAGGTAATGTCAGCGTTCACCGAATTAAAATCAAGATGATCAACCATTTATAAAATAAATTAAAATTGCAATTTAAAAAATAAGAGAGTAAAAACAATAATGTTGAAGAATCAGATGCACTTGATACAATCGAATGAGAATACTTTATTCTCAGTACAGTCGTATAATCGTATCCTTATTTACACGAAAGCATCACTTGTTAAATTGAATTAGTTTAGCTCTTCAAGGAAAAGGATAATCACATAATTAAGAAAAATCGAGAAGGATTACATGAATGTGCTCAGTCCACATGTGAATTAAATGTCAATTTTACTTGAAATTCTTAATGATAATATGGCACTTATGTATTTAATTTTGTAAATTTTAATATGTTCGATCCTAAAATGTTATTTGATGTAAATATTCTAGTTAGATCAATATGGATTTGTTGTTGAACTTAAAAGTTAGTCAACAATATTAACCCTTTGCTTCAAACGGATTAAAAGTTAGTCAACAATACTAAGTTGATTTTTTTTAATTACTAAATTAAAGAAAACACGAGTAAATTGTACAGTAGAAAGATCAAGAATGAATTGTGAGAAAAATGATAAGTTTAATTGATATGTGTAAAATGAAATGTAAAATAAATATTTATAGGCAAAGTTAATCCTACCTGCCAAAATATTATGGTCTACAAAATATAGACATAATTTGTCTTATTCGGCTATTTTCGTAGGTAACATGTGTTTCTATATATTATTGAGTGTATGTGATGCCCCGTGTTTGACTTAAAGAATATTCACTAAAACAAATTCTTTTGGACTCTTTAGATTTGAAAAAGATTCATTAAATCACATTCTAACTATTCTTAATCATCCTAACTTTCTTGGAATACTTAAACATCGACTAAATCCAATTTAACATATAGTAGTCTTTGGATAATATCTTAGATTATTAAGTATAAATAAATGCATCCTACGGCGCAAAGAGAGTCAACCATAAAAAAAGTCTGCCAATGCTATCCATTAAGAAAGAAATGGATGATTTCCACCTACCGAAGAAAATAAATATTATAGACCACTTACATGATGGTTCATATTAATTAACACAGCCTCATTGAAAACTATATTGGTTCTCAATTGAGAGAGGAATCGCCCATATCACTATAGGCAACTTGTTGATGAGGACGATATTGCTAAAGTAATATGAGGGATATATTCCACAATGAAAAGTTAATTGAATCTCACATTCTTCATCTTTATCTCTTTATTCCTTATTAAATTATTCGAAAATCAAAGGTTTGGATATAACAAAATTTGAGAGATCCCACCGACTAAAAAAATTAGTAGGTTTGGATCGTCAACAATTTGATTTTGTGAAATCAATTTTGGAAATTATTATAATTTTTTTATCAATAAAAGAAATCATAAATGTTACCATATATTCACATACATCTATGAATTTTTAAGCCATGATTTATGGATAAAATATCATAATCTTAATTGAGTTTAACATAATTATAATTAGATTCCCCTGCAGGTTATGATAATCTTCGCAACGTATTGTACTTCATAGTGGAGGTGAATAGAAATGACAAAAAAATCTAAATTTGAGGATAAAATCTATGACATATATGAGAAGAATAGTTAAACAAATATTCGTAGATAAAATAAATAGGTAATTCGATTATCCGACGGTTATTAAACAGAAGACGGATAGTCAATTATTGGACAGAGGATCGATCCCTGTGTATTTAGTATGTCTAAGAGGCTATTTTAAAGTGAATAGCTTACACAAATAGTTTATATTTTTAAGATCCTACTATTAAATTGTTTGATAGCCGTTTCTTATCACAAATTTATTGTCTTTTTTTGTGTGTGCAAATTTATAACCTTTTTTTGCATGGTGCTTTGTAAGGGTGGGAATAGATCAGGTCATGTCAGATTTTGAAAGACTTGAGTCTTGATCTACGATTAATTTTTTAAGTCTAAGTCTGTCTAATGGCCTATCATAGACTTTTTTTCGGTATGACATGACTTTTATAAAAGTCTGACCTGACCTGACCTGAAAGCCTATTTAAAAGTCTTATTAACATTAAAACATTTAAATATTATATTTTACATATCTATATATATTAAACAAAAAATGACTTTTCTAACAAAATTATTTAAAAAAAAATCTGAAACAAACACCATTTAAACTCTAAAAAATAATTTTTGATTTCAAATAATAGATTTTTTCCTGAAACGAATGGACTCATTATTATCTCTCAAACAAATATGAAACAACTACTGAGTGATTGTCTAATTGATAGACTTTAAAATAAGAAATAATATTATTAATAAATAATAATAAAAAATAACATTAATAAATAATAAAAAATATATAAGTTGGCCTGTTAGTGTTACATATATTTTTTTCTTCTTTTTTTTTTACCATCATTATGTTATTTTTACCTCTATCCAATATTGTCCGGCCTAAAATTTCGAGTGTTTTTCGAATTCAATGGAGTCGCTACCAAAATTTATTTTAAAATAGGAAAAATATTGGAAAACTCTTAAAAATAAAAACAAAAACATGATCTTTAAAACTAAATTTTGAGTTCAAGAGTCAATTATGCATAAGGAAGATATTAGTCCCCTACGACATCATTGAAATATGATTACCTATAATTAATTGTGCAAAATTAATATTAACTTAAATATATTTATTTCTCCTTATTATTAAATATGAATATCAATTGTATTTTGAATGTGATTTTGAAATATAATTTTTTTATTAATGTACTTTACAATAGTGTGATCTTGCTCCTACATATCTCTCGGTGCGATTGAACAATCAAAGTTACGTAGTTCTTGAGTAAAAAATGTGGATGTGTTGATTGCTTTTAAAGAAATTGTGTTTTATTGTTGACAAAAAAAAATTATTTTGACGGAAAAAAAAAAGAGTTTGTTTGATTTGAATAATTATTTTGAAAAAAATGAGTTTTAAGACTATTAAGTTGTAGAACTCGTGTCTCAAAAACTCAAAGAGTAAAAAGATATTCTATCCAATTAATCCGTTTAGGATTTTTTTTTTTTAATTCTAAAAATGAGTTTTAAAGTCACCGAGTGGTACAACTTGTGTCTTAAAAAACTCAAATATTAAAAAGATATCACATCTAATTAATCTAATATTTTATTTATTGTGAATGTTTTTTTAATAAAAAGTAAACAAACACACATAAAGAGAAATGTGTTTCATTGTTAAGAGAGATAGAGTTGGAGAGAACAAACACACACAAAATGCCACGAAAGGGGAATTGCCCGCGGTCGTAGTTCATCGAGGATCGAAGTTGACGGTGGTGGCTGAGTGGACGCTCTAGCGGTAGCGCTCGTGGTGGCAGACTCATGCATCTGTTATTTCCCGGTCAAAAACCTAGGGAAGTTTGGAGTGCACATTTACGTGGTCAAAAGGTTTGGAGCGCACATTCTAATGGATCGTTTGATTTTCTCTGGTCCAGTTGTAGATTTCCTCTATAAATAGAGGGTTCTCTTGAGTTGAAAAAACACACAAAAAGCTCTTCGAATATGAGGCTTTTCTATTTTCTCCCTCTTTCTTTCTCACTTCTTTTCTTTCTTTTGAGTGACAACCATCTGACTGTCATATTGAGGGTGTAATTCTAGAACGGTTTTCTACGGTGCAGTAGAACTCCGATACAATGTATCTTGACTGTTTTATCTTGGGTGGTTGATAGTTTGTCTTGCACAATTTGAGCAGTGTCGCGAAACGTTTTAAAGAGAGCGACCTAGTCCACGACTCAACCTAATAATATTTTCGAGTACTACAAAATTAAGGTACTACAAGTATGTTTCAACCTTCCTTAGCTATCACAATTTACTTCATAATTGAAAAATCAAATAAGAGTTTAATACACTTTCAATTGGCTAATTTAAAACCCATAATAACACGAATAACTAGAACTAATGTCGCAAATAAATTTGTGAGAGGTAATTCTACAGCAGTCATGATCACAGATTTTTATATTTTTTTAAAAGTACTGTAGACCCTAAAATATATTAAGAGAGAAAAGTTCACTTTGTACAATAGAGTTAAAAAAAAGACCAAAAACAGATTTTAAGAAGAAAAAAAACTCTAATTTTCTTTCTTTTTATAGGGAAAAAAATAAAGTTAGATTTTTTACAATTTATTTTAGTTTTTTCATGTTATTTACAATTTATTTTAGTTTTTTTATGTTATTTACAAGTTTTTAATATTATTTATAATTTAAATAAATAATAGCTTTTTTTAATTTTTAATATTTTTTTATTATAAATTCAATTTTTAAAATTAAAATAGAACAAAATATTTGAGCAACTTCTGTTCCATAACATCCTGAAATTGATCACATACCTACAAAAACCATAAAAGATATGCACACAATACCTATCGTCACAAGATCAACAACACTCCAATGTTTTATCACAAACATAAAACTAAAAGTTCGCCGCCCTCTCGATAATACTAACGGATTATGCTTTTATATTGCACATATTCTTATATACATAATACACTACTAACAAAATTCAGCTCTATATTACTATAATAAAACTCGGAACCAAATTTCCAAAATATATTTGAAATTTTTTAATAGTTATACTAATGTAGCAAAATAAAATAACTTAATATACATTTGATCAGGTGGCTGCAATGATTAGGTTTAATTTAAACCAATGCATCTTTTAAATTACTAAATGTTACAATCTTTTTCAAGAATTGTTTTTTTTTCACCAATTGATATGACTTTCTCTATAAATAGAATAATTTATAGGCAGAAAAGAAGAACACAAATTTCATATTATATGAGTCAAACTTCTGTCAAAAATATTTCTTAATAATTTCTTCTTTTCTCTAGTACACAAAAGTAAATGAAGTAACTTTATTTGGTAAACTATCATTGATCAATAGGTTTGATGTGAATGTGTAATTTACTTTAAGGATTTTAAAGTATCATGAAGGGGATTCGTTGATTAACCCGTTTGCATATAATATATATAGATTGGTAGGGGCGAATCAAACATAAAGCTTAGTGTGTGATATGCGCTTCAGAATTTATTTGTGCAACCTTCATCATCATCAATTTCATCATCTTCTTGTTCAAAAACCATACTCCCAACAAAAGATCCAACAAAAACATAAGAAGAAAATGGAAAGGAGTAAACCGTCATTTTATTCCTTGTTAAAACTTCCGTTGGGCCTACAACCAAAAAGCAAACAACAAAGATCATACCAAAACAATAACAAATAAAATCTACAAAATAGAAATGTTATAATGCAAATATTGATACTTAAATAAAAAAGAAATAATGTAGATGAAATTAAAGAAAAAATAATAATACCAAGATATATTTGTCAATACTCAATGACTTAGATCTACATCACGATTAAAGAGAACAAATTAATTCACTATGAGTATAAAATTTACAAGATTAAATTTTTTACAATTGAATGTTTTTCTACCCTTGTACCAATCATTGTTGAAAAAATAACAATACAAATTTTCCTCTTACAATCTCTTAATCTTCTCTCACTGTTAGTCTCTATATTTTTCTAATTTTCCATGAATCTTCACCTAGAATTGCATATGCCTCAATTTTCACACACCAACATTCTCTATTTTTCTGATTTTATAAGAATCTTCACATGAGAATGTATATACCTCACTTTTCGCACACAAGTAACAAATGCAAATACAACTATATACATAATCCAATTACAAATCAGTTTAACTAATTATAACAAATTTATCATAACTGAATCGTTCAAATTCAATTATAACAAACTCAAAAAATAACTAACTCTAGTTATTAATGATTGAGGCATATCTTCAAGTTCTAAAAGAATAGTGTAACAGACTCTAGTATATAAATTGGTAGCTTACGAAATCTTCATTAAGAATGTAAGAATCAAACTCATCATCCCAACGATCATGCAAGTTCTTGTCTTTGACAACAAAAAAAAAAAGTAGTTCCCTTCGCGGGGGTCGAACGATAGTTGTTTAGGTGATGGCAGGGTTCACATGGGAAAGAAGATCGCAGGTTTTGATTTAAGATGCAGAAAACGGTGCAGGAAGTGATCTGGGAGGTGCAGAAAAAGGAAGTCATTTTAAGAGAATAATGTAAATAATATTAATAATTAATAATTACAAAAATTGTTATTATTTTGTATACATGAATAATAGTTATAATCTCAACAATTGATTCACTCATTTTACCAACTTCTATCAACAATTAATTAATTCACTTTATCAATTTCTATTAACAATTGATTGATTCACTTTACCAACTTTAGAAGAATCAAATCTGAAAACAAAAATACCTAACATTTCTAGAGATTTGGATCATTTACGACAAATATTTCTACGATATTTATACTACTCTTTATATCTCAATTCATTTATTTCTCTCTCATCTCTATTTTCTATTTTCATTTAATATTCTCTCCTCTAAACATTGGTTTGGATGCAATATTGCAACATGAGATCAAATTTGCATTTCTAAAGTTCTAGAAATACAAATAATTTATTTTTTTAATCCACATTAAATTTCAATGTTATCTTTGTCCCAAATTATAACTCACTGCAACATAAAATTTGTCTCAAATTATAAATCGTTTATGTTTCTTTTTATATCATACTATTTATTATTCTCTTCTTTTAATTCTATTAATTTCTCTTTCTCATAACTTTAATGAAGTTTAAATTTGTAAAATAAGTTATAATTTCTATTTCCTACAAAAAAAAAATTAACTACATTATTTTAATTTATGTGAAATTATAAAAGTAACTTATTATTTGGGACGAATCCCCGTGGTTGTATGAAGATTTCAACTATAATGTTTTATCTGTTAACCAAATCCTCTTGCATGTACGTATAGTGACTCTTTAAATTATTCATACATAGTATTTGATGCTAATACCATAAAATATCACATATCCGAGAATTTATAGTGGGGCCTTGCAGGTGCTACTTTTCTAAAAGAACGAATGGAATAATTTTACAAGGAATATCAAATCATCAGAATCACAATCTCGTTAAGCAAGCTTTTTGCCACTACTCCTCTTAATGCTGTGTTTGTGAATTATAATTAGATCAAGTTTTCTACTATATACATCATCGCCTAAAAACTGATTCCACCCAATGAACCAAACAATGTTAAATCACGTCCGTTTCCACGTCATCGATTACTTCCGCAAAAAGAATCATAGGCTATATAATTAGGATCAAATAGTGGAGGAGTATATATCAAGCCATGTTGGGAGCATAACCCAATTATCACACTCGAGGAATCGGTTAACGAGTCAATATGGACATTTGAACGTGTGTGAATGTTTATCTAGTGGAACTTAGGATAAGAAATTAAAATTTGATAAACCTTGATTTATTTTTTGGTGATTAGAGTTCGATTCAAATAAACTTTTCAACTTTGGTTTTTCATTGACTTGTGCAAGTTGTATGTATTCCTTTTTCGTTGATGTGCTTATTTGATTCAGGTAGAAGTACTAACATGTTGAGAGAAAAATATTATATTAGTGAATTAATGATTTTGAATATTTTAATTTGTTATATTTATAAATATTTTGTTATTTAGTGTTACTAATGTTATGAGTTTAGTTGTAGATAAATAATTAGGTTTTAGTTATTTTGAATTTATTCTCGATCAATTTATTTTATTAATTTTTGAATAAATAAATATCGTTTATTAGTTAAAAGACAAAAATTGGGATATATACTTCCTTTTTCTCTCTATCTAGAACTAACTTATCTCAAATATAAGAACTTTGAGAATCTTTTTAATTCATTTTTTATAATATTCTCTTTAAAATTTTAAGTGTATTAATTATTTTTTTATTATTATATATCTAATTAATTTGTATCTTTTTTACAATAAAAAATAAATATTACAATAAAATATTAATTAATTTTCACTCTTCAAAAATAATTATAAAAAAATAATATCAATTCTTAATAAATTTAATATTACTATTTACTTTCTCCAACCCTCATAATTTGTTTAATAAAATCCTATATACAAAGACAGATAACGAAATTGTAGGTCAATAAGAAAACAAAAATAGTGAAAATTACTAGAATCAGCCGAAAGGTAATTGAGCCCAAATCAAAGTCACCCAACTGCAAAATCTAATAATTTGATGGCTACATCGCACCTCTATTTTGACACCTAATGAAAATTACATATTAGACCCTTCAATTGATTTGTGAGAGGCAGACACATTGCCACTCTTCTTAGCACGCTGCCACGCCACTGGTCCAAGGTTGAAGGCGAGCCATATTAGCATACCATATCATTATTAGACATGTATCCATTCCCTTATTGCCACATGTTAGCACTTGCCATGTCACATTGCTACACTATCATACACATCATTTTCTAAAATCAACCAACCATATTTGGTCACGTGTCACCTCTTCTTCATAAGTCTTGACAACCAATTTTTTAAAAATTGCAAATAAGTTCCTTAACTTCTCATATATACCTTTTAGTCCCTAAACTTTTTTAAATTTCAATTTGACTTCTAAATATTTTGAAAATTCCAATTTGACACTTAAAATTTCTAAAAATTGTAATTTGACCCTATATTTTCTAAAAACTATAATTTATCTATGAATTTTCGAAAATTGTACTTTGGCTAATAAGTCTACACCCCTTAGAATGTCTCCAAGATGTCATCCTCAAGTTGAAATAGAAATTAAAGTTTTAAGGAAACAAATTCACTTGTTACTAAAAACTACGAATGCTCAACATATTTTATTGGATAAATATAAGGAATCATCATAAGATGACACATCCAATAGAAATTAAACATTAACTAGAAGACATCATCCCCATCAACATTCATTTAGAAGTGATGACCTCAAGATAGAAATTCCTAATTTTGAACAAAAACTCCAATTAGATGAGTTTGTAGATTGACTTTAAACTAATGAATGAGTATCCTAGTATGAGGAATTTGCTGCAGGAAAATTTTGTGATATTATAACTGTTAGAATATTAGAAAATATCTTATAATATCTTTTATATTATATTAGAGTTTCTTGAGTTATTTTCTAGATCAATTTATAATCATAGAGAATCTTAGAATATCTCTTATTATTATTATGATTTATTCATAATTTAGGATTTAGTCTATGTTTCTCTATAAATAGAGATTAGTATTGAGTCTATTGTAGTAAAGTTAACATTAAGCTATTATCAATAATATTCAAACCCTTATTATTTTCTCTCCTCCTTTTCTTTAAAATCCCACAACTTCAACATGGTATCTAGAGCCTATTTCGATCCTCCTTGAACAATTTTGTCGTTGTTCCGCTGCCGAGTTCCCAATAATTAGGGAATATAATCATAGTTTCTCTTTTCCAACATTCTGACACGTTTCACTCGTTTTCCATTCCATTCGCTACTGTCACTATTTTTTGTAAATTTTCCTGCGAATAGCAGTCATCTCCAGATCAGGTCATGCCTAAAAGCGCGTCGCCAAATGCCATCACACGCGCTCTCACTCGCTGCTAATCTCTCATGCGAGTAGATCTTCCGCCGCCGCCGCCTGCTGCCTGTCGTCGTTGTTGCCCCGTCTGCTGCTACCTGTCGTCTCTGTTGGAAAAGTTTTCTGAAACAACCATTGTCTCTCCTGTTTTTGATGCATTTTCTCACTCCGCTTATCGATCATGGCTTCGTTTCATTAGAGTCGCGCTGCTTCTATTCCCACCAACGATCATTCTGGTGGTGTCCCCTTTTCCCACAGATGAATCATATTACTGATGACTTCTTTTTCCATTGATGGTCATTCTACTATGTCTTTTATTTTCATGACTCACACTTTAGCATGAGAATTTGTCCCAGATGCACTGGCCCCATCTTTGTCTCAGATGTACTAGTCTTGCCTTTCTCTCCTTGAAGCACGCCTCTCCAATATTATTGGTTTGAAGCTTCCAAATGCAGTTTTTAGAAGAATGGACCTTGCTTTGTTCAATTGCTTGCCATGAATTTCTCTCAGGCTGATTATCATATCGGCTATCTGGCTAGGCTATATTTATAGCAATTCTCTCCGACTTCACCTGCATCCCTGAGTATTATTTTGTAGAGCAAAACATTATTTTCTTGTAACAAGTTAAAATTTAGTAAGCTTTAGCTTGAGGGGGAGTGTTAGAATATTAGAAAATATCTTATAATATCTTTTATATTATATTAGAGTATCTTGAGTTATTTTCTATGATCAATTTATAATCATAGAGAATCTTAGAATATCTCTTATTATTATTATAATTTATTCCTAATTTAGGATTTAGTCTATGTTTCTCTATAAATAAAGATTAGTATTGAGTCTATTGTAATAAAGTTAGCATTAAGCTATTATCAATAATATTCAAACCCTTTATTATTTTCTCTCCTCCTTTTCTCTAAAATCCTACAACTTCAACAATAACAATGGCAGTTGTGAAAATACGACCTCAAACAACATGGTGGAGAAATTGGAGTTTCCAATGCCAAAATCACCCACATCCTTACAAATTACAATGGCTCAAAGTGAAGGCCATTAAGTATTGCCTTCTAACATTATCTCTCATCACAAGTATCATGATCATGTTTGGTGTGATGTTGTTACAATGGACATGTATCACCTTCTTCTTGGAAATACGATTGTTGAGCCTTATATGACTATTATGCCAACACCTACTCCTTTGTCAAAGAGGCAGTGAAAGTAAGTTCACTCTATTGCCACCGAGTGAAATTGATAAAAGCAAGACGCATGTCAAGTCATTGGTGTTTTTAGTCACAAAGACTCAAATCAAACTTGTAGATTTAATTCAGTCAATGTGTTTTATTCAATTATTCAAATCAACTAAAGAAATTGTGCTTATAATGGAAATTGAAAAATTGCTCACTGACTTTCAAGAGGTTTTACGAAAAAGTTCCCCAACGACTACCACATGTGCAAAATATACAACAAACTCTTGATTTTATCTATAGTGTAGTCATTCCTAACTTTCAAGATGTTTTACGAAAAATTTCCCCATGCAATTGATGAATTAGGTACTCCAACCCTTTTTGTTAAATTTGTGGTTGTTTACTTTAACGATATCTTGATCTACAAAGAAGAAAACATGGATCACCTTAGGCAAGTTCTACAAATCCTTTGTGAGCAAAAACTATATGCTAATCTAAAAAAATTCATTCTTAAACACTAAAGTTACTTTTCTAGGTTACATCATTAATGTTGATGTCATGAGTCAAAATCTGATGGAGGAAGAGGAGTTGGGCCATTATGATATTGGACCAGATCAAGGCCCGCATGTGAGAAGCGAGAGAAACAGAGTTATGCCCAACTTGATGAATGATTGTATCATGGATTAGATAAGAGTGATGTCTTTGCCTACATAAAAATAAGATCTTTCTAGAACATCCTATGAATTCCCAAGGATACATTACCATTAGATTTACATTTTGCTAGGAGAGTATTTTTACAGCTACCAGCTAAATTCCAACACTTTATATGTACTATTGAGAAATTCAGAGGCTACTCCACTTACGGAGGATAATTCTTTTTAGTGTATTTTATTCTTAATTTCATTTTATTTAATTTGATTATGTTACCTTTGGTGCTTTCATTGAGATGCTATGGCCGCTACTCCACCCACCCCTCCAACACCTCTACCCCCCAGATCTTGTTGAAACCTTACACCTGTTGTTTCTCAATCAACAAGCCTTTCAGGCCAACCTCACTAAACTATCCACTAAACTTACGCATATGCGAACACGCTTGGGCCCCCTAGGTTTCCAACTATCATGGCAAAACACCCTCATCATTTCACCAACACTTCCATCAAGCTCAAAATTCCTAAATTTGACGGTTCTGATGCTCTAGGTTGGATCTTTAAGATCAACCAATTTTTTGAGTTTCATCAAACTGCGGAGGAACAACGTCTCAATTTTGCTTCTTTCTACATGGAAGGTGAGGCCTTGTCTTGGTTTTAGTGGATGCATAGCAACGACCAGCTGTTTACTTGGCAAACATTCCTTCATGCCTTGGAACTTCACTTCGCACCAAGAGGATAAACTCAATGATCGTTCAAATTCATTCAGCAATCATCGCCCAAAAATTGCTTCCTTTCCCCACAATCATTTCACACCCAACCATTCTTTTACCACAAAAGCAAACCCACCTCCACCAAACCCTAATCGTCGCCCAAAAATTGCTTCATCTCGCCACAATCGTTTCACACCCAACCCTTCTTTTACCATAAAAGTGAACCCACCTCCACCAAATCCTACCTTACTCGCCCCGAGACAACCCACTATCAAACGCCTAAGACGTATTGAACTGCAATCCCGTTGTGAAAAAGGGTTATGTTATAACTGCGACGATCGTTTCCAACCCAGTCACAGTTGTAAGAAATAATTTTTCCTCCTCATTTGTCAATCCGATTATTCTGATCCATAATCAGAGGCCTTAATCCAACTTCTTCCTCAAGCTAAGCCTACTCTTTCACCACAACCAGACCCAAACACTGAACCTAATCCACAACTTAGTACGCACGCGTTAATGAGTCATACCATACCCCTTGACAGTTCTGATTGATAGCTGTAGTACCCACAATTTTATTCAAGATAAGGTGGCGAAACAATTGGGTCTCCCTCTGACTCCATCCCAAGAATTTCAAGTATTGGTGGAAAATTGTGAGGAATTACATTGTTCTTCTATGTGTCACCAAATTGGACTCTACATGGATAATCATTTTTTCACTATGGATCTTTTTGTTTTACCTTTGAGCAGGGCAAGAGTTATCTTATGTGTTCAATGACTCAAAACACTTGGACCAATCTTGACAGATTATGAGAAGCTAACAATGTCATTTGACCAAGGTGGCACTATAGTCAAATTGAAAGGGCAACCCAAACCAAGTCCTAAGCATTGCTCCTTACACCAATTTAAACGATTGGTCAATACACATGCTATTAACACAATTGTTGTTTTTCACCTCATTTCATCAATATCTGAAGTTGGCTCGAATTATACAATGCCTTTTGAGGTTACTGCATTACTGTCCCAATACTCTACTCTTTTCTCTAAGTCATATAAGTTTCCCTTGTTTCGTTCCACTAATCACCATATTCCTTTGCTTCATGGAACCAATTCGGTGAATGTACGCCCATATCGCTATCCACATTTTCAAAAGCAAGAAATTGAAACTCAAATTTGGGACATGTTAAAAAAAGGGATCATTCCACCTAGCAATGGTGCTTTTTTATCTCATGTTCTATTGGTTAAAAAAATGATGGCACTTGGAGGTTTTGTGTTGACTACCGTGCACTTAATTCTTTAATAGTAAACGATCATTTTACGATTCCAACTATTGACGAGTTACTTGACGAGCTTTACAATACACATTGGTTTTTAAAATTGGATTTGCGTTTTGGATACCATCAAATTCAAATGGTAGCAGCTGATGTTCATAAAACGGCTTTTCGCACCCATCAAGGTCATTATGAATTCCTTGTAATGCAATTTGGGTTGTGCAACGCTCCGTCCACCTTTCATACACGATGAACCAATTGTTTCAACCATATCTCTACAGATTTGTCATTGTTTTCTTTGATGACATCTTGGTTTACAGTAGCACGCTGCAGGATCATGTTCATCATTTGGAAGTGGTTTTCAAATGTCTAATTGAGCAACATTTTTTTTTGAAACAATCCAAATGCAGTTTCGCTCAATCATCTATGGCTTACCTTGGCCACATTGTGTTCCCAAAAGGTGTTGGAGTTGATTTGGAAAAAATTGCAGCTATGATGAATTGACCACAACCTCAAACACTTAAACAACTTAGATGGTTCCTTGGACTTACTAGTTTATATCGTAAATTGTTTCTAATTATGCTTCTTTAGCTGCCCCTCTTACGAATTTACTGCGCAAAGACGCTTTTATTTGGACTCAGCAGACTCAATTGGCTTTTGACGCCTTAAAAAATGCTATGACTGAAGCACATGTTCTTTCCTTGCCTAATTTTGATGAAGAGTTTGTGCTCGAAACAAATGCCTCCAGGATGAGAATGGGTGTTGTATTATGTCAAAAAGGTCATCCCATATGTTATTATAGTCGTAAATTGTGTCCCCGAATGCTCGCTGCATCTACTTATGTTCGGGAACTATGTGCAATTACTTCAGCAGTCAAAAAATGGAGGATATATCTCTTTGTGTATGGAAAGCCTCCTCATTCTTTGCCTTCTTATATAGCAGGTTCATCACATATTGAGGTAGTTGATTCATAGCTCACAGACCGATAAACAATTCTGGAAAAACTGAAACAAAAGCTCATCAAGGCCCAACAAAAAATGAAGTTATATGCTGACAAACGTTGAGTTATGCATACTTTCAAGGAAGGTGATATAGTTTTTGCCAAATCGCGACCATATCATTAGATATATGTTATCGGGAGACGTGTCCATAAGCTATCCCAACACTACTATGGTCAATTCAAGATATTAAAGGCTATTGGGGATGTGTTTGAACTTTAGTTACCACCTTGAAGCAAAATTCATCTAGTATTTTATGTTTCAAAACTGAAACCATGCTTGGGGGATGCAACACCTTCATTGGATCTTCCTACAAAAGTTGAAGACAATAAACCCGTTATACAACCAGTTGCAATCATAAATTGGCAACTTGGGTCTGATTCGAAAAAACACAAAGTTCTCATTCAATGGAGCGATCAATATCCAGAAAATGCTACATGAGAATCTTTTACTGAAATTCAAAAAATGTACCATCACTTGAACCTTGAGGACAAGGTTTTTTTTTCCATGAGGAAATAGATGTCGTGAGTCAAAATCTGATGAAGAGGAGTTGGACCATTATGATGCTGGACCAAATCAACGCCCGCATGTGAAAAGTAAGAGATACAAAGTTAGGCCCAAATAGATGAATGATTGTATCATGAATTAGATAAGGGTGATGTTCTTGCCTACATAAAAATAAGATCTTTCTAGAGCAACCTATGAATTTCTAAGTGTACATTACCGTTAGATTTACATTCTGCTAGGAGAGTATTTTTACAGACGTCAGCTAAATTCCAACACTATATATGTACTATTGGGAACAATTAATAAAAGCAAGAAGAAATTTAGTAAATTCAGATGCTACTCAACTTACGGAGAACAATTCTTTTTAGTACATTTTATTCTTAATTTCATTTTACTAAATTTGATTCCCTTACTGTTGACAACATGCAAGTTGGCCTATTCCAAGGTTAGTCTATAATGTGAGAAGTTTCCATGAATTAGCCTTGTTCCTTAGAAGGTTTACCAAGAACTTTAGATCTATAGCAGCCCCACTAACAAATTGTACAAAAAGAGACCAATTCAAATGGATTGATCCCCACAAGTTTTGGAACACAACTGAATCACAAAATTTTCAAGATTTGCTACAAGCATGATGGATATTTGCTTAGAGAAAATATGTTATGCATCCCATAAGGTTCACTATGGGAATCAATCAACTAGGAAGTCCATGATGGAGGGTTATCAGGTCACTATGGATTGACAAGACAAAATTGTGGCTTTAGTCAAAGAAAACTTCAATTGGCCAAAACTAGAGATTGTTATTAACAAAAATTGAGGCATAATTTGCCATTTGGCCAAAACTAAAAGTCATAACACAAGATTATACACACCACTACCACTTCCCATAGCCCTTTGGAAAGATGTTAGAATGAACTTATTCTTTCGTCTACCTCAAATTTAGTGTCAGAATGACTCTATAATGTTAGTTATAGACATATTTCCTTTGTCATAAATCATAAGTTAAAGTTTTCCTTTATCAACTAAGTGAAATCTTTTGTTAAAAAAAGTAATTATACATTAACACTTGGTTAATTACGTGTAAAAGTATAATTAATTCACTTGATTAGATAGTGAATTTAAATCTCGACCAAAATTGTAATTAATTAATTTAATTAAATAATTGACTATAATTTTTAACATAATCTAAATTAATTATTTATTCAATTGAATTAATTATATTTTTTTAAGAGATTAACCAAGTGTCACATGTGCACGAAAACGCAGTCTTGCATAAAACATTTAAAAAAAATTGTCCAAAAAACAATTTGGTGTAGATGTAACCACGTCTATACTATTTATCTATCCTGCCAACTTTCGTGATGCTCTAATAAAATTATTAGTCCAACTAACATATTCGGTCCCTATGTGAAAAGATGCACTACTATACTATCTATACATTATTATGGACCTATATAAATATATAACCATACCCTTCAAGTTTTATACTCAAAAAACAATAGAAACAAAAAACAAAACCATATAGAAACCACTTTGAGAAAGAAAAAAAAAATATATGGCACCTCAAGCAGAGTATGCTATTGCTAAGATTGGATATGAGATAGAAAAATTCTTTGGAAGGCAAAAAAGTTTTGGCAATACTTCAAACCCTCCAGCAACACAAAATCTCTGCCAATATAAATTTTATCCAACTTATGGTGCTACAAAAGTGGTACACACAAATGTAGAAGAAATCACTTGCAATGAAGCTGCTTCAAGATTTATAGCTGAAAAGAGAACAGATCAATTGCATGTTAAAGGTTTGGTTGGACAGTGATGATGATTGAAGAATAACTAATTAATGTTTTTGTAGAGTACTTGTACTCTAGAACTCTTCTTCAGCAGAAATATTTTTCCTTTTTTGTTTTGAGTTTTAGAGACATGTTACTTAATGTTGTACTACTGTAGAAATTTTATTCAGCAGTAAGATTTATATATATATATATATATACCCATGCTAACTTTTGTAGCATATGAAAAACATATGTGTTAATCAGCTCGAAGACTAACACAAATTTGAAGGTCTTATGTAGCGTTAAGATTATGTTTGGATTGATGATATATCATAGAATAAAGTTGAATGAAATAGTTGTTAATTAGATTTAAAAAAATAGATGTTAAGTTATGTAAAGAGATAATATATAAATCTCTTATAAGCACTATTTTTCCTCATAATCCTAATTGCTTCTTTGGTGTAATTTTTGGTCTTTGAAATAATGAATGAATTTCTAAACCTCATGTGTGGTCTTGGTAAAACTAAAATTTTACAAATTTGATTGAATTGTTGAATTGCTTCTTATGTAACATTTGCATTACCGTCTGCGATCGCAATTTTGTTCACGACATTAAAATTTTGATTACATTCATCACTCTAAATCAACATCGATTACAATTGTATAAATTGTATCTGACTGTGATCTATAATATTAAGGACCGTCGTGCGATTGTGGCTGTAATTTAAAATCTCGGTTATTTATTGAGTACTTAAATTTATGAAATTGGTGTCAAGCTAATCCTTTCTACGAACTGAATTGAGATTTAAAAAAAAAGACTAAAAATATTATAAAATTAAAAAGTTTAAGGACTAATTAACACAAATAAGTAAATTCATAGTGCAAGTTACTTGTATAGAATAATTTCATAGTTAGAGACTGATAATTATAAAAGTCCAAAAATATTCTTTGTTAGTTTGATAAAGCTATTGAGAGAATATTATTTCAGGTATTGTGGTGACAGCATATTATTTTTCCACCAAAACAGTGAAGTGGGACAAGTATTACATTTTATTTTATCCTTTGTGCTAATGGAATGTGGTAGCTAGAGAAAATATAGCTTTCTAATTTGGAGAAGATATTGGAAGAGCAAGAATTTAGGATTTTAAAATGAATACAAAAAATATAGATTAACATTCTCCATAGATTTAGATGCTAAGAAAATATAAATCAATGTTAACCATATGTTTTACCACAAAACATGGTATGAAATACATAGAAAGAAAAAAAAATAGAGAGATCATTTTCATTTTTCACCACTTTTTTCTCCTAGCCTCCCCATGAGAACCTTAACTAAATTTTTGTTAAAAAAATTTAAAAAGTAAAAATAAAATAAAAAATATGTTAGTGAAATTGAGATCAAATGGCAGTTGCAAAAGTATTTGTTGTTTTAATTTTGTGTTTTGCAATAGTTTATTATGTTGATGCTGGTCCAAGAAGAAGGCCAGTTGCTGGTCCTGATATCTACAAAGGTAAAAATGTAGCAAAAGATTCTCTTTCTCCTGGAGAGAAAGTTGTTAATGTCATGAGCTTTGGAGCAAAACCTGATGGAAAATTTGACTGCACTCAGGTAGTTTATATAGGATTTTTACCTTTTGGCTAATATTTCATAACAAAAATTTTTTTTTAAAAAATCTGGCTAATCATATTGACTTCATATTTGATTTGATATATTGCTTTAGGCTAAAGTTTTGTTTGGAATAAACAACGATAAGAATATTAATAGATAGTGTTTTTATTCTCTATTGTCAAATTTGAAGAAATGTGACACACTTTTACAGAAATTGGCAATTAATTCTTTATATAAGAAGTATTTGTTCATGTAGTGTACAAATCATGTGAAGATAATGTGATCATGCTTGATATTTTTCAAGATGTCAATCACAATATTCAGACATTTTGAATATCACGATTGGACTGATTTGAAATTTGGAATCAAAATTTAATTACTGTCAATGGTAATTTCATTTTTTCTTTATATTTTGTTGCATGTTATTTTATGGAGTGACCATGAATTAAAATAGGAGCATTTTAATCTACAAATTTTTGTAAGATAAAGAACATGTTTGGTTTTGGGTAGAATTCTGTTATCTTTAGTCTCAAGGCACGGTAAGAAAGAAGCTAGAATTGTCACCAGGGAAGCAAGAATGTTGTGAAACTTTAGGATATCTAAGCAAAATCCTTAGTCCCTACAAATGTTTTAGGATTAAAACTTCAAAAGATGACAAATCCAGATGAAGAAACCAATAGTCCTAGGCCTTTCTTTTCATCTTATGTAGTAATGATATAATACCAATCAAACATTCAAGATAATAATTATAATATAATAATAATAACAAAAAGACAATTTTATAGTACCGACATTTCCAATCGAAAGTGGATTTCACTGTTTGACACGTATTGGTGTCTAATACCAAGACAACACTAACACCTTAATTATATTCAATTAATTCATTTTTTTCAAATTACATGTGAGTATGTGTGCTTCATAACAAGAAGAAAAACATCAAAACCAATGTCAAAAATCAAATTCTTTTTTAATATTATCTTAAACTTTAGGATTTTAGCCATTAGTAGACGTTACAACCAAAATGGGCCTTATTTTTAGTATTAATATTTTGTTTAAATCCAAAATGGGCCTTAATGGGTCCCATTACATGCAGGCTTTCATGGATGGATGGAGAGCAGCCTGCAAGTCCAATGTTCAAGCAAGGCTTCTAATCCCTCAAGGCAGATTCCTTGTTTCTTCAATGTTCTTTGCAGGCCCATGTCTCACTCCAGAGCCCATAACAATCCAAGTTGTAGGCACAGTTGTGGCAACAACAGATATTAGTGAGTATGAGAATGGTGAATGGCTCATGTTTGAAGACATAGCTGGTATTAAACTTATTGGTGGAGGTACTTTTGATGGTCAAGGTAAATCTGCATGGGAGTTTCATCAAGATTGTGAATCTGACCCAACCAATACATGTGTTAGGTCCCCTAGTGTAAGTTTATATACTTTTCATCATTTAAACATATTTTTAGTCTTTATAAAATTACGACCATTCAAATTTATTCTCTATAAAAAAAAAAATTTATTCTTTTAGTTGTACGATACAAAAATCGTGTTTTTAATCTCGACTGACGAACTGAAATATGTAATTTTTGTTTAGAATATGAACTAAGAATGGATAAAAGTTTTATAAAAACTAAGGTTGAATGATGGTTATTTTAGAGGAAATAAAAACATTGTTAATCTTTTTATAAATTCGAAGTGAAGAATTAAATTTAAATATTTTTTTAATGCAATTTAAATATAATTTTAATAGTTTTTCTTATTTAATCTATATAATTTTCTTATTTCGTTCATACAAAGTCAAAAATTATAATCTGTACTCTTTGAAGTCACATTTTATTATAAAAACATTGATTTGATAAACAAATATTTATCAATACATATCAAATATGTTTAATATACATTTATTTATCAAATCAACGTTTTTGTAAGAGATGTGATGTCAAAAATAAATTGTTGTTTTTAACTTTTTACGAGGAAATTAAAAACAAAAATTTGCTGAAATTAAAATAAAAAAATACAATATTTAGAATTATGAACAATTGGATACAGTTAAGGCAGTAAATGAGTATTGTACATTTTGAAATGCAGAGCCTTTATTTTAATAAAGTGACCAATGGAGTTATACAGAACATCAAATCTGTTGATCCAAAAGGGTTTCACATATTTGTGACTAATTCTGCAAACATTAGACTTCGATTGCTTAAGCTGAGTGCACCAGCTACCAGCCCTAATACTGATGGTCTTCATATAAGCCATTCAACAAATGTGAAAATATCAAAAAGTAGTGTTGAAACTGGGGATGATTGTGTCTCCATGATACAAGCTGTCTCCAATGTTACCATCAATAGACTCAAGTGTGGTCCAGGACATGGTATAAGGTAATTTAAATTGCTGCATACTTTTTTTTTTATAAACATATGGGTGACAGTGGAACACATAAACCATGATTAGTATTAATGAATTATTAACTTGTTAAACAAAATCAAAATTAGAGCTTTCAAATAATTGAAAACACATTTTTTAATATAAAATTTATTATTTAGTTACTTTGTTAGTATTTTCTTTTAAGAAAATATAAGTGATTTAAAATAATTACATGTAGTGATGTCGTGTTGAATACAAAAATATCATTCATAAAAAATGTCAGAATTACATAATAATATTATATAGACAGAAAGAAAACAAATAACATTAGAAATTTAATTTTTAAACTTAGAGATTATTTTCAGGCAAACAATTATTTGTGTTCTTAAATGTTTGTGACGAGGTGTTATCACTATAGTATTTGAATGTGTCGAATTTCAAACACATCTCTAAATATCATTTTTGTTAATAATTTTATAGATCATATCAGCTAACACGACATACATTTGATTATTAAATTAAATAACAAAAAACGTATTTAAAAACTGAATTTTTTTATCAAAAGACATATTTAAATATATTTTCTGCTTAATTACTATCTATACAAATTAAATCATAAAACATATAAATAAATAACTTTTTGAATGTTACATGGAAATAGTAAAATGGTGATAGTTAATTTTGTTAACTCTTCCTATGTATACATGGTAGTATTGGAAGTCTTGGAAAGTATCCGGATGAGCAAGAGGTGAATGGAGTTAGAGTCAAGAGCTGCACATTAACTGGCACAACCAATGGCCTAAGATTTAAAGCATGGCCAGATAAGTATCCAGGTGCAGCATCAGATATCAGTTTCACTGACATTACAATGGAAAATGTTAAAAATCCTATCATCATTGATCAAGAATATCAATGCTCTCCAAATTGCAAAAAGAAGGTTTGAATGTTTATACTTCTCCTTCTTTTTAATTCATTCATTACAATATATGTGTGATTCCAAAACAAACAAATAAAATAAAATTTTGTATGTGATTAATACTATCTTAAACGATTTGAATTCAATCAATTCTTCGTTTTGAGATATTACATGAATATGATAATATACAATAAATATTTAATATTTTATTCGAAATATTAAATTTCTCGTCAATGAAGGTTAAGTCTAACAGAAGGAACTAGATTCACGACGTGGTGAATTTGAGTTTCAATTTTCTCTAAAACAGATATCCATATTTAATATTCGACACACCTCGAATATGATTATCTCTAGTCGAAGGAACCTATAAAAAAAAAATTCAAATCTTTCGTCATATATAAACATAAAGTTACTAGTTTATTTTAGTCTAGAATAAAATTGACACAATATTGCCAGCCTACATTTGATTGAAATCGATTTAGATATCCAACCTAATTGAGATTATATTTGTTTATCCTCTTTACCTTTGGCCCTTCCAATTTTGAATTTTGAAGAATGCAAATTTAGACACTAATTTTTTCTTCTCTTCTATGCAGCCTTCACTTGTAAAGATAAAAGACGTTGCTTATACAAATATAAGTGGAACAACAACTTCTCAAATTGCAGTGGACATGAGGTGTAGCAAGCAATTCCCATGTCAAAATATTAAACTTCAAAACATAGACCTAAAGCTTGGACCCACCCCTGTTGGCTCTAGATGTGCCAACATCAAACCTATCTATGTTGGCATACAAAGACCACCAGCTTGCCCATAAGTGCTTAAATCATTGAAATTATTACATGCATTTTACTATTGAACCTTATGAGGAAATCATGCAAGGGGAAATATAAGAATGCATGGTTTTAAAATCCCCAATAACTAGAAGCATGAATTTAAACCTTGCTACTTGAATTCGGCCGGAAAATAGTAAATTATCGACAAAAATTAAAAATAAATAAAATAAAATTGGTCTCTAATTTTGTCTTTGTATCTTTCACCGATGAAATTAGAGACAAATTTTATATTTTTTGTCGTTAATTTAACTATTTTTTAATGATTATTTTATTAGAACAAATATTTTGAACCAATTAGAATAAGCTATAGTGGTATTTTTCACATGCTAGGATATGATATGATATCATATTCGACCCACTTTTAGAAGACTTTGTTAACCATCTTTTGTTTTTGTAGAAAGCAGCACTTGTATAAAAAATTAGTGACTTAATTGATTTTGGATTTGTTAGCTTTATGTTTTACGTACAAATACAATGTAAAGAAAAATAAGTCCTAAGTGATGTTTTACCTTTTTCCCTTTCTACCGGCCCATTCAACCGCAGCCATCAGAGACTAAATCTGAAGGGGGGGTGTTGTTTCAAAAAGTTGGGCAAGGAATTCATGTACATTAATGAATGATGAGAGTATAATGTATATTATGTGAAAATGAATGTTATTCTTGATTTAACTAGTTTTACCTAAGTAGTGGCATCAATTTGACAATGACATCAAGATGTGTAGTTGTTGTTAATTAATCCTCATACAAAATATGCCGTATTCTAATGATGGTTGGTACCGTGTGTATCACTATTTAAATTATATTTGTGGCTGATATGATAACTTAATTAATCAATCAGATTAGTTGAACTGTGAAGGATACATTTTTTTTATTAAATTGGTATTAATTGAGTAATTTTCTTAGCCATAAAATTTAAAAAGACTGTTAACTTATATTTTTAGAAGTGTTGTCATTTGAATTTTGAATAAATTCTACTCTACGGTTAATATTTGTCACAAAATATATATAATATACAACGTCTCATTTATAATATTTATTTGTTTCATTATTTGTCTCTTTATATTTATCCATATGGTACTATATATAAGAAGAAAAAATAATTTTGAACAAAAAAAACCACAAAAACTAAGGAGACTCATTTAATACGTTTGCTTAGAATTTTTTTTCTTATAGAAACCTTGACATTAAATGTTTTCACAACCACTAATGTGATTAATGGCATTACTAGTAAAAACAAAAGGGTATATAAAGACATTTAAACAATAAATATATCTTAAAATTTTTAACTTTTTTTTACTACTTTTGCCCTTAGTTATAAGCACTCGGAAATAACTATCCCTTAATATAAACTCATTTTCAATTTATTAAATATATTTATTATTATTTCAATTATAATCTTAATTAATACTATTAATTTATCTTAAAATATGAAAAATTATTATTGAATACATCAATACACAAATGACATTTTAATTATTTTTCTATACAAATAAACACATTTATTACCCTACAAACTTTTCTTAATAAGAGTATAATTTGCGAAGTCTACAAACTTTTCTTAATAAGAATATAATTTGCGATAGAAGATTATATTTAAAGACGGAGGTAGCATATTTGAGACCCAAAAATTCTTGCAATTTTTTTATAAGGAAAACAAAGATAATACGAATTAAATATTAATTACTTTTATGTCATTAATATATCTTTATTAATTAGGTTTATAATAATTGTGTGCAACGTAAATGAGACACTTATATGGTCTACTTGACAAGTCAAAAAAATGAGTTTATATAGCTTATAAGCTATAAGACTTGATAACAAACATTTATGAGTTTATAAAGTTTTCTTTTAATTTTTCCCTTGTCATTGTAACTAAAATCTTTTTTTACACTTTTTAATTTATTTATTATAATTTAAAATAAATCATTTAAAAATGTTTAAAAGTTAAACAAATAATTTTAATAATTAAAATTTCAAAGTAAATAATTTAAAATAATTTATTTATTATAATTTAAAAAAATAAGAATTATATCAGATTAATAAATAATTTATTTATTATAATTTAAATTTTAAAATAATTAATATTTTAAAGTAAATAATTTATTTATTTTAATTTAACATAAATAAAATAGCTAAATAAATAAAAATATATCAAATTGATAAATTTTAAATTACTACTTTTAAAATATTTGAAAAATTAATTAATACAATTTATTTTTAATAAAAAATGTCATTTTATATTTTTTAATTAATTAACCTGTTAATTTTATCTAATATTTCGATTAACTTAACAACTATAAATATCAACTAATTGTATCAAACCTAGCCATAATGAGATGGAGTAATTAACTATATAAGCCATAATGAGATGGAGTAACTATATCTTGTCACAAAGTTCACATTGCAGAAAGTAAATAAAAGGTTTAAATCTAGAAAGATTCAAGTGCCGTGATTGTTTTACTCTCTTCATGTCATAATAATTAATTTATGACTATGGTTGTTTCCTTGCCTTTTTAATTTATATCACATCGTTTTTTTTATAATACTCCCATTCAGTTAGTGCCACAACAAAGAAACTGCAATGCACCATTACAAATGTTGTAGCTGTTCCTAAAATTTGCATAGTAGTAACTAATAAAATTTATGACAGTAAATTAATTCATGTAACATTCAATACCTTTATGTAACATCCAATGTTTCCAAAATGAAGTTCAGCATAATTCAAGAAACTATAGATTATAAATAAAAACAGATGAAGAATTTTTAGCTCCACAGTTGTACCAAAGTGCAAATTATCATGACATAGTTGTTAATTATTATATAAACATAGTAATAGTAATTTCAACAGCAGTGTCCAACAATGAAGAATATATTGCCATTAATCATAAGTATAGTATTAGTTTATACACTTAGTTCTCAATTTGGCATAGCATTTTCAAGGGCTTCAACAACTTTAGATATTACAGTCCCATTTTCCAGTCCTTCTGATGCCTCGGCCGAATCGCCTGTGCCGGAGATCAGTCCTTCTGCTAGTTCTGCTGAATCTACTGAGCAAAATTCAACACCATTAAGATATTTTGATGTAACTCTTTATGGAAAAATGGATGATGGGAAGATAGATAGTAGTTTTATATGATGGAGGACATTTTCAATGATTAATAACTTCTTTTTATTTTTGATGTAGTTTGACAAAATAAAACTAATTAAATTAGTATAGCTTGAAGAAATAACCATAATGTGTTTCAATGTTTTGATTTTAGTACTAATGAGTTAAGGACAAATATATTGTGTAATCAAATTTTGAGTACTTTTGACAATAGAATCTGAATGAAGTTGGTACATTGTTTAATAGACTAAATTGATTGATGGTCTTTAATATTATAGGGTCTACTTTTTAATCATTAAATTGTGAAAACACTTAAATTTTAAGCACCAAAATGATAATTCAATCAATGAAAAAGTGTTTTGTAACTTATTTAAAACATTTCTTAGATCGGTGGAAAAGGTTAATTCATTGGATGAGAAGACACTTGATGGCCATCTATTGAGTCTAAAATTGAACATAGAAGAAAAACCAATTTAAGTTGACACTAATGCTATATATTAATATCCATTGTGGTTGAAGTCTATTAATGGAGTAATATTTCTCTTAATTAGATGCTCATATTGTCATACATAGCAATGTGTTAGAAAAATGATTAAAAAAAAAAAGCAAAATTGTATCCCATGATGCCATGAAATAGAGGGCTGCACATTTTTCAGTGCAACACTTCATACCAATTAATCATAAAGTTTATTTAATTTGTTATGGTGAGACAATCTACTTAACTAATCAATATGTTATGAAATAGCAATAGAAATTAGAGACAAAATCCATCTCTAATATGTACACTCATTTCAAATTATGATCAAAACGGTGATGAGGTGAATTGCATCATATGTTGGAACCCGGAAAGTTTGCTATGTTTGAATTCTGAATGAAGTTCTATATATTATGAATCAAAGGAGTAATAAAAACCACATTTGCTTCATTGGATGATATACAATATGATATATTATAGATATGATGAACTTCAAATTTTGGTTATTTTTTATCTCCAAAGCTTATCAAACTATGTTAGTCCTGTAATCCTACAATATAAGTCATTTAGCAAATGACACGTAATTTTAACAGTTAGTTTTGTTGATTCTATAAAATAAATATGGCTCTTTTTTTTTTTAAGTTATCATTCATTACCACCATTTATAAATGCTATCGGAAAGTGAGATTATGATAATTTAAATAAAAAAATAAATGTAAAAATTTGTTATCAAAATAATTTATACCATGCTGAACAGAAAAAGTATTTTATAATTCTTTTATTATTAGAGTTAATTTTTTACAATTATTTGGAATTAGACTCATTAAATAAGATATAAGATATTGGTAAAAATATGTTTGTACTCCTTTAAATTTAATTTAATTTCCTTTTATATCCTATAAATTTTTTTATAGACAGATTTTAGGATAATTTTTTTCTTCAAGTTTTATCAATGACAAACTTTTATGTTCTTGTTAGAATAGTCAAATAGAAGAAAATAAATTCTCTACAATGTATTTGGATGAGATAATTTTTTTAGGGAAAGTAATATTTTAAGGGAATTTAAATCATTTAATGAAAATTATTTTATTTGAATAATAAATTTAGAGAGTTTTTAAAATGAAAGTATTTTACGAGGTATTTTATCAAAACTAAATTTAGAGAATTTCAAATACTATCTAAAATTTAAAATTTTCAAATTTTCTCTTTACTTTATAAAATATGAATCATGAAATAGCCTGTATAATTTTTCTAAACATTCAGTTTTGACCTTATATATTTCAAAATTTATATATTAGTTCCTATTTTATTTATTTTTTTCAAATTGATCCTTAAAATTTTTCAAATTTTGTAAATTGGCATCAAAAAATTTGCATAATAGTCCATCAACTTTTCCAACTTTCAGTTTTTGACCCAAAGTTAATTTTCATTTTTGCCTCAAATCTTTTGAAATTGCCTAATTTCAAAAGAACAATTCTTTTATCCAAATAACAAAATTTAGAAATGAAAGAAATTCAATTGAAATATTTGAATTGTTTAAAATTTAAAAGTCTTTAAATAATCCATTTATGTATTTTTTTTACTGTTGGCTTTTTCATAAGTTATCTCTAAAAGTAATTCCATTTGAGATGCATTAGATACTAATGACATGTTTAATGGTCATGATAAGGAGGATATGATACATTTATTTTATCATACTCTAATTGTTTTGTTTGATGCACCAATTTGAATAAGATACACTAATCAAATTTTTTAATCATATCCTACTTGGGTCTTATTTTTTAATATTTAATTTAAGATAGGTTAAAATAATCATTTTCCATTATAATAAAGTTTAAGAAAAAATTTCTCATTTCATTTCTCTTCCCCAGACACATTAATTTATTTCTCCCTCTCCACCTTCACTTGTATGTATTCCTCTACCTCTCCCTCTTCAGCGTGTTGTTATTTTTTCCCTCTCAATTGTCGCTCTCATCTCCCTCCCCCTCTCCACTACCGCTCTCCTCACTGTCACACTCCTCTCCTCCTCTATTGTTGCGATCTCCCAAAGTACTGTTTTTCTCTCTTTTTTATATTTGTCATAATTTGTTTTAATTTTCTTATTGTGTAGATGATATAATTTTTTGATTTTATCTGATTTTATGATTATTTTCTATTGGGTTGAAATTAAGTTGATTTTCTCTGAATTTATGATTCATCTTATTTTATATTATTTTCTATTATTGATATTGGGTTGATTTTATAATTGTTGATGTTAGGTTGATTTTCTCTTTTTCATATTTGCCCTGATTTTTTCTGGTTGCTTTCTGATTTATTTTATTCTACAACCTAATAAAAGTTGTTATTGTTTTCTGATTGTGTTCATATTGAAATGTTGAAAAAATAGTTTTATGATTTATTTTATATTTTGAAACATTTTCTCACAATATATACTTTTTGATCATTAATAATATATGTTTTTTGCTCATTAGTAATATATATTTTTTCAAGTATATAAAATTATTTTCATTTCTTTAGTATTTTTTGTTTATTTATAAATAAAATATATATATGAGCGTTATTTTGAAAGAAAAAAAATGAAATAGATTACAAGAAAAATTTTGTCGTTTTATCATAATATATATCATATCATTTGGTTATTTATTGTGTATCAAACACTAGATATGATAAACTAATCTTATCAAAATCAAACAGATGATATGATAACTAATTATCATGTCCATATCATATCATGTCTATATCCTACTCCTTATCCTATCATGTCTCTATATTATCTTGTTCATCCAAAATTTTGCTTTTAGTTCCTATAAAAAAAATATTTTAGTCACTATAAAATTATATGATACAAGCAATTTTAGTCTTGTTGGAACGTCAACGTATATTTTGGAATGATTTTTTGCATTCATGTTTACAATATTATTAAAAGTTTCTTACAATAAATGATCTCAAAATCTTGTTTCTAAACACATGCTTTTGTTAGTAAAAAGAAAGTCCATAGTTAATTTTATTTTGAGTTTATGGTGTTTAAAAATTCATATTTAATCCATTTCCAGTTTAAAAAATTAGAAATTTATGGATGAAATTTATATAATATTTTAGACTAGTATGAAAAAAAAATTCAAAATTTAAAAGTTGAAAGACAATTAAAAAATATATTTCATTCTAACAAGAATTAAAAGTTCTTGTAAGATGATTTTGTATGGACTAAAAAGATAATTTTTTTCTAAGTTGTAAAATCAAAATTTTATATAAACTATACAAATATTCAATCGTGTACCAAAGAATTCATTCAATCCATCAATTAACAATTTTTAATAATTGAATATTCAATTCATCTATTATTGTAATACTAGTTTTTGTATAAATGTGTTACTCCTTCTATTTCACAAGAATTATCAAATCTGTAAGAATAATAATTTGTCCCATAAAAAAATGTCACTTTTAGTTTGCAATGCCATTTCAATTTCTTTTTTTTATTTCACTTTTATTTAATATACTATATATATATCTCTCAATTTATTATCCTTTTATTTTTTTATTTTTTTATAATTAGAGTACATTAATTAATTAATTAATAAGGATAATTTAATAAAATAATTATTAATTCAATTTCATTTATTATTTTTTTACTATGTGTAAAATGATCGAATATAATAGTTATTTCTATAAAATGATGGAATGTAATAGTTATTTCGATACAAAGTAATTATAATTTTGATAAAAATAGATGATATATAATACATAAAAATAATGGCTTTTTATTATAAATAAACAGTTGGTGGAATTAAAATCATCATAAGACCATATTCCAAATCAGATAGATTAGAATTCCGTGCGGTGACAATGTATTATACATTGAAACTGTTTGATCAAAATTAAATAATTCAAAATATAAACATAATTTTAAAATAAAATGTAATTAAAATTTTATATTAAAACATATACAGTTGGTGTTAATAAAGGATTCTTAAGAATGTGGTATAATAAAAACTTGAGAGGTAGGAGGACCACTGGTAGATGCTTTCATTTGCAATATTAATACAAATAATTGCGGCTGATAAAGTATCTTCCTCATAGGTATGTGGCTGAACACACGCTTATATGCAACTTGCGACAAATCTATTGTTAAGATGAAACAAAGAAATTAAGGGAGAAAACCTTCGAAGTGTGTAATTCATTATTATGATAAGAATCTTACTACTACAAAGCTACGTAGTAGGGGACCTCTCCAAAGGTTCTTTGCCGAGATCCATGGCGGTTGGGGTTTGATATAATCATATTGTGCCTACAAAATATGACAACGCTATCAAAATATTGAGGTCATTTATATTTTCCTACGTGGACACCTATTTTTTTTTATACTCTTGATGGTTGATTAATTACGTATGAAAAAAATTATAATTTTTCACGTGATTTACAGTTTATCAAATTATCAATTTAATTAAAATTTTGAATTTGAAATCTGTTAATAAAAAATATTGTACTATTGGAAAGTTGTATCCTTAAAATTACTGTGAATTTTATTAAATCTCGTTAACTATAATTGTGTTGAAGTTTTAAGCAAAATGACATGGAATACATGTGATTTTTTCAAACTTAAAAACGGTTCAAATGAACTCTAAGGATATACTAATCAACTATATATTTCACATTAGAGATAACTAAGGATCAAGAAAATACGATGATAGTTTAGTTTGTAATAGCTGTCTGCTTCCTTAAAGCCGGTTTACATTGGCCATTGTAAGCAGTTTTGTTTCATCCTTTATATATATATATATATATATATATATATACACCATTTGCATATATATATATATATATATAGCCTACATATATGCGATGTGAAAGATTCGGCAACATCTTTGTTTTCTTCTGCCAATCCATTTTCCTTTTCATTCTTTTCATTATTTACAAATCTGTATTTTAGAAAAATGTGTACTTGTATCCACACGGTGTATACATCTAAAGAAAAAGATAAAGAGATTGATATAATAAATGTAATATGTTGATTATGTTATAAGAAAAGAAACATAAAAAAAATGAGATATTAAATAAATATTTAGTAACATTATATACATGTATATAATTATTGTGTATTTTATTTTAATTAATTATGTTTATCATAAATAAACCCTACAACTTAATTATGATAGATACATAGTACAATAGTTTTGAAACCAATAGATTTAAAAAGATACATACTTTCATGAGCATATGTTATGCTCTCGGTATAAGGTATCATGAAAGCACTTGTATTTAACTAATTTGTAATTTCTAATAGAGAAATTAAAATTAAAAATCAATCAAAATAGAGGAGTCAAAATTATAAAATTAAAAATAAAAAAATTAAAATAAATAGACTAAAAATGCATTTAAGAATTAATTTTATTATTATATACAAATTTATACGGATATACATAAATTTTTATGTTTCATCTCGCTTTGTCACATTATATGTTGAATAGTATAATATGTTATCTTTTTGGAGGTCAACGATAACTTGGATAATGTTGATCTGATAATAAGCACACACGAAAAAATCGTACCTGAATTTTTGAAGTTCATCTCCCCTACACGTGAAGAGATGAATATTTACTTTGTTTTTGGTTGTGCAATAAAAAAATTAAGTTAGAATAAATTGATTTCCTAAAATTAATTTTCGTTAAAAAGTTAATTAAAGATAAAATAATTTATCTTTAGATATATTCATATGAAAATAAATTAAATAATAAATAATTTAAAAATCAAAACTAAATTTTAATTATGAAAGATAAATTTTATCTTCAACTCAAAATTAATTCTAAAAACATAATTAATTTTATTTGAGAAATCAAAATCAATTTTAAATTTCTGGAATCAATTTTAAATTTCTGGAATCAATTTTACTTTCCCTAAAATGAGAATTAAATATACATCATAGTTACCTCTAAGTTTATAAAAAGAAATAAGTCATTTTGTAAGAAATAACGGTAAGCCACGTGGCCAAAAGTTAGTCTTGCTAAATTTTTTGTCAAATGTCATATGCCTCTTGGTTTAAAGGCACAAATGTCAAAAAATCATTTCAAAATCTATTATTTCTTTTAATAACAATATATATTTTGTTCTATCATCACAATATAATTTCAAAGGGTGCTCTACTGTAATCTTTAGTTCCTTTCGAACTCTGAAACCATAGACCCCTTGTTTCTAAGGCCATTGTTCCTAAGACCTTCACAAATTCCTAAGGCCATTGTTCTAAACTCAATTTTGGAATTGCTTCTACAAACCACCCCTTGTTACTAATTTCTCCAAATTACAAAATTATCATACATAAATGCAATAGCCTGAAGTGGACTACCTATCTGTAGTAGATCCGACACAGGCTGCATCAATAAAAATAGCTAAATTCTTATCATTATTTTTCAAAGAATAGCCATTTCATGTGGTAACATTTAAGTATCTTAAAATTCTATTGACAACTTCAAGAAGTTATTCATCATAAGGAAACTGTATAAATTATCTGACAACATTAATGGAAAAGCCAATATCAAGATTATTATGAGCCAAGTATATGAATTTCCAAAATAACCTCTAGTATTTTTCAGTATCGATCAAATTGTCCTATTTTGTCTAGTGTTGGGACCATGGGGGTATCATTTGGCCTACAACCGCTCATTCTTGTTTCCTACAAGAGAACAATGGCATACTTTCATTAAGAAATTGTTATTCTTTTGTTTTTTCTTGCCACCTTCATGCCAAGAAAGTACTTTAGGGAGCTCAAATTATTGATCTCTAATTATGCTACCAAGTTTTCCTCTTGTCACTACATTTTTGTCCCATAATCTCTAGTAAAACTATATCATCGACATAAACTATTAAAATATCCATCTTCTCATCGGAGTAAAATTTTGTGAACAATGTATGAATTGTTTTCCCTTGATTGTGTCTCTGTCTTTTTACTACATGCTACTGCAATTCTACATTCATCCCATTTGTCGCTAATATATGTACTACATTTTTTACCCTAAACCATAAGACATGCATGTGAAAGAAACTTGAGATTATCCAACAACATGAACAAACATAGGAGTAAATAAATAGAAAGAAACATGAGATTATCAAAATAGTGAGTTGTACCTAGCAATACGAACAATTGATGACGGTAGAGGCGAACAAGTTGATGATGATTGATGACATAAGCGATTAGGTTGAAAGAGGCAAACGAGTTTAAAAGGTGAAGGTGCTAAAAACACAAAAAATGAAGGTTTGAATTGTATTTTCTATTTTTAAATAAAACTATTTGTTTTTCTTACAAAGATCAATCTTTATTAAAACATTCAACTTATTATTGAAAGAGGTTTAGCGAGAGTAAGTTTGAATCATAAACAACAACAAAAGTTGATAAATAAAATAGACTAAAGAGACATAGAGATTTTTATATTAGTTCACAACAACATGTTGCTACCTCAATTCTTCCCCTTACAGAGCTATTTTGCCTCAGTACAATCGAGAAATTAATCCATTATTTCCAATTAGTAGTTGTACAAGTATTATTTACCTTGCCTCTTCATGCTTTAAGTATTTTTCTATAGCCTCTTCAGGCTTTCGTTCCCATAACCATTCTTTGACATACTAGAATCCTATCGTTGAGGGTCATGAGGGTCATTGTACCTTTTCAGGTACCTCTTTGAGGAAGAGAAGGTTGTTCCATTATCGGGCTGATTTATATTGGTTCTAGTTTGTGTTTGAATTGACACAAAGTTTGTTGTTATGATTCTAACTCTCATTAAGATGACGTTATATATTCAATCATATACCAGTTCAAGTGTATGAAAATGCTTTGGCTGATTTAGATCAATTATAGTAACTCTCTATTGAGAGGATTTTTTATTCCTGTTTTTTGATATGTTCTTGGCTTTTCCATAATTACATTTTCCGTTGAGTTCTGATATCTGGTTTCACGTTTTTTTTTATTGATCCATTTCATTTTAAATAAAAGGAGGAAGTTTATGTTGAGATGTTTTCGTTAGAGGTTCTTTAGAGTATGACATTTGTACTTTAAGGTCAAACCTGTGTACTTCATTTTGCAGAAAGACAATATGTACCTTTATGAATTTTAGTAATTGAACCATTGAAGATAAATCTATTCATTCAGATTAGAACTAACTCCTAAAAATCACTCCTTAGAATATGTATGACAATTGGTGGAATAATGGATACGAGATCAGAGGATAGAACAGTCAGAGTATTGTCTTATAGACCATCAAAGGCAACAAGTTCTCATAGGATGTATATTATCAGAGAAAATAGATCATAGGTGATTATCAGAGAATGCGCCCAAACAAATGGTATATTAATCAGAGATTGTCTTGTAGATCATTAACTCTTATTAGAGTATTGACTTTTTCATAGGAATTTAACTTCGTCAGAATGTTTCGACTTTCCAAATACATTGACTTTGTCATAACGTTGACTTTCTATAGATGTTGACTTTATTAGAGGATACATAAATGTTCAGAGTCAAATGTTTTATGTGTTTATTAGTGTTGGATTTTGATCCTTTGATTCCTAATTTTGACATAATTAATAATTCAACAATGTTCATACAATACATGATAAATCTAATATTTGAATTGAGCAAGATTTCAGGAACAACAATCAAATCCTACACACTTGGAACAGGTTGCTTGAAACACAAGAAATCAACAAAAGTTGACTTTTGACTAAAGCAAATCGATTGGGAAATCGATTTCATAACAAAGGTGTAAGGAAACACAACTGTTTGTGTTGGTATAATCGATTGGGCAATCGACTGACTGAATTAGAAATTGAAAATGCACAAGTCAGTGGCACCCCAGTTTTGAGGGTAATCGATTGACAAATCGATTATACAATTCACAAAGTAAACCTGATTGAAATACATCGATTGGGAAATCGATTGGATAAGTCACAGTGGAAACCCAGTTTTAAGGGTAATCGATTGGCAAATCGATTACTTAAAAATCACTTGCAAAATAACTTTTCCTGTGACATACAAATCGATTGGACAATCTATGTTGTAATATTTCAATCAAGTTAAATTTGGTCGAAATCGATTGGGAAATCGATTGAACCAAATCCCAGGTAAGAACGTTTTCAGACAAATACATACAAATCGATTGGCACGTCGATTAGTATCAAAATAGCTGAGTCACTGACTTAAACTCAATCGATTGGCAAATCGATTGACAAAACCTTTTGAAAACCCAGTGAACTCTGAGCGTGTGACCAAATCGATTTTAAGTATTTGTTAATCGATTATGAAGATTTGATAAATCGATTATGGAATCGATTGATATGTGTTTCAGTTTGAACATAACATCTGCAATCGATTACGAAATCGATTCATATCAGTCTTAACATAATCACTGAGAAATGTTGTTTAAAGAATCGATTGGTAAATCGATTGGGTTATATAGTTTCAAGATTCAAGAAAAACAAGACACACGATAATCGATTGGCAAATCGATTAGACTGGTTTATCACTTTACGAAATCGATTGGTAAATCGATTGATTAATGTGTTTTTCAGAAACTATATAAACTGTCTTCAATCTGTCTTTCAATAACATGAATGATAATAACAATGATATCAATCTGAAATATACATTGAATATTCTTGATACACAATAACACTTGGTTAATACATTGAGATTACTTTTTCAGATCAAATAGAAAAAGAGGATTATCAACAATCAAAAAGATAGCTGGAAAAGTGATCTTGAAAGACAAGGATTCTCATAAACAAATCTTTGATATCCAGAATTGTGAGAAGCCATTTTGACCAAGATTGAAGACTACTTTTTGTTCTTTCTGTATTCTGTTTGTAATAATTCTTTGAAACAAAAACAAAGCGAGAAAATCCAGCTAGAAACTGGTGACTACTTTCTTGGGTGAGAGTGCTCAACAAGAAAGAGTTGTACTTTGATTCTGTGATAGGTTGCTGAGTATCTACAAGGATCAGAGGGTGATCAATAGGAAAGAGATCATTAAGATAGATAGGTTTCGGGGAGGAAACTGGACAATCTGTAATTGATTCTTTCTATTGGAGAAGAAAATCTGAAACCCGTTTGGATTTGCAGGACTGGATGTAGGTTGTCAAGTGGACAACTGAACTAGTATAAATCCTTGGTGCAATCTTCTCTAACCCTTATCTCCTTTGATTTACTATCTTGATATATCTGTATATGTGATTAAAATTATATGCATGTTAAACATATTCTGTAATAAGTAATATTGTCTAATCTGATAATTTGACTTGTATGCATCTTGATTAATCTCATATCAATCTAATAAAACTTGCTAATCTTGTATGCCACAATTTAATTTCCGCTGTGTGTATGAAATTGATTTAACTTCATAAAGAACTGATACATTCTGATATATTCCGCTTATTACGAGGTCATATATACCAACAATTAGAGGCAATGGCAGTCACTTGCTCGTCACGCTTGTCAGAGGCAGAAGAATTTCTGTTACGCTTGTCGAAGGCAAAGGCAGAAGAAATCTTGTTACGCTTATGTAATAGAGGTAGAGGAACATAATTCAATTGGGTTTATCAGAGGCAACCGAGGTACTACATTGCTCACATTCTAGAGCAAACTGAAGCTTGTGACAACACGGGTGCGTGTCACCAGACTTTATGTTGTCAAGCTGAAGTAAGACTTGGTTTCTTTTGCCTTTGTTTAGTCATCAGATGATAGATCTTTATATAGCGAGACATGTTTTGTTGTGCTTGTTTCCACATTATTTCTTTTACATTTTGCTCCAATTGAAAATCTCAAAGGTACTTGTAATATAGGCTACTTTGAATAGTTATTATCATAATTTTTTCTGCAATATGCGCACTTAGCATATATAGTTAGAGGATAGTTGTACTTTATTTATATGTATTTGTTATCATCAAAACATTAATCAGATGATTGTATTAAAAAATACTTTTGTACTAACAAAACGAATGGATGATGATTGATGAATTTGAATTTGAGAACGGTGAAAGCAATGGAGTTTGAAACGGTGGAGGCAATCAGATTTGAAATGTTGAAGGCAATCAAGTTTGAAACAGTGGGGACAATTGAGTTTGGGTTGAAAAAACAATCGTGTTTGAGTTCATTGGATTTTTTATTGAAAAAAAAACAAGGATTTAATTGATATAATAAGACTTCAGTTAGCATAAAGAGAGAAAGAAAAGCTGAGACATGTTAATTTTAACAGCGCTATAAAAAATATAAGTATTGACTTTAATATTGCATATAATATAATTGCTATGTTTTAAGCACTTAAATATTGAAAGCAAGAACATTTAAGTGTTGACGCTGTTAATTTTAATAACGCTTACACAAACGATTACTATGAAAAATATAATTGTCAACTTTAATAACGTTTGCATTATAAGCGTTATGTTATATTGTTCGTGTAATATTTAATAGGATAACTAAAATGCTATGAAAAATTAATTTTAACATAGTTTTTATTCTATCAAAAGTATTGAACAAATATTTGTTACACTTCTGTTAGAGAAAATAGGAATATAGATTTTATTAGTCATGTGTTTCCTGAATATATTTTAGGTACAATTTTGAATAATAATACAATACATTAATTATAATTATTTTATATTTATATTTGTAAAATCTTAATTATCTCATGTGGTACTTTTGTAGTCTTATTCATAATAAATATTTTTAAACTATTAATCAATCAAACAATTTACATTAATTTTTTTATAAAAAAATCAATACATGGTCAAATGAATTTAAAGTAATTACTTTAGATTTGAAATAAATAAATAAAATTACTTTAAAAATAAGAATCCAACGGACTTAATATTAAAGAGTTTTATATTTTTACACATGTTTGTTAACTACGATAAAAGAGACATGATATCATATTATATGTTCTTTTTATTATTTTTAATAATTTTTTTGGATGCCGTAATTATTGGGTTAGGATTTAGGAATATCAATATAATTTTGATGTCTTTTCCTTTTGTTATTGTGCTTTATTAGCATTATAACTAAAACAAAGTCATAGTATAATTTGATATTTTAATTTATCTTATGTTTTCCCTAATAAGAAAACGGCTTCCTCGTACAAAATATTATGTAAGATATTAAAAAAGAATTAAAAACTAAAAATTAAAACAAATATTTATATTATAAAATATAAAATATTTTAGATCAATAATCTATTTAAAAATAAACTTATAATGTCTAATTATTTAAAATCTTTAAATATCTGAAATAATGTCTTTTTATAAATATAATTGTACACATTTCAAATGAGATATAATATAAAAAAATAGGTATAATATTTCATATAAAAAAAGCCTTTAAGTCTAAGTACTTTCATCTCACCCCATAAGTTTTTATTAAATATCATTATATGTTTTAAAATAAAAAATAAGTCATATGTTATTAAAATAAAATCAGTATCTTTCAACTAAACTCCAAATTATCGATATCTCATTTTTCTAGAATTTAGAGGATTAAGACAAAAAAGAAATACTATAATCAATAAAATAAAATATTAATCACATTCAAAATATAAAAATATTAAATACTTAATCAATAAATGCATTTAATATATATATATTAAAAATAATATAGTAATTGTTGATTGACTAACACTCTTATGATATTAATTATGATTAAGACTCAAAAATATATATTTATTATTAATTTTCCTTTTAAAAAAAGTACTACTCACATTTAAGGAATTTTTTACCACTTTGTTTGATGTAGAGAAATTTGGAAGGCAATGGTTATTAGAGGATATATTTTGAGTAATTGAAATATCTTTATCATTTAATAAACCTGTTCTTTTTATTTTCTCTCTTATCAACAACTATAAAATCATTTTATTTTTTCATTATTATATTTTTTTCAACTTTCTTTTCAAATTCAAATTAAATATAAGAGATTGGTGTGTGAATATCATGTATTTCATGTTTTGTATTTGTTGTTTATATCAAATGAATTGTAAGAGGTTTGTGCGCGAATCTAGCATATTTCACGTTTTTTGGGTTAATGAGTTTGAAATTTTAACGCAGGATTTTGGTATGCAAGAAACGCTAAAAATTAATAAAACAGTTAAATAATCATATCACTGAAAACGAGCTTGTGTCATTCATACATGCTTTAAAACGAGGTAATGAGTGGTTTAACAAGTCTAATTTTAATTTTCGAACGTTGGGTTTGTTATGTAATAACCGTCAAAAATCAAATAAAACAACGGAACAATAATGTCACTGAAAACAAAGTTTTTGCCCGTATAGACAAACATGAAACCAAGGTAATGAGAGATTTAGCGCGATACCTATTTACGAAAGTTTACCTTAATACTTTGGGTTTAATATATATATAGAAGATTGTGTATTTTAATAAAAAGACAAAAATATCATTTCTTATTAGGTCTATTTAGCTAATTTCATGAGTACTTTTTATCTTTTTTTTTTACTTTCTACATAATTAAATACATTTACAAAAAATATATAGTAACTTTTCTACTTCTATTTTCTCTCATGGCAAATAATTAATTTTTATTTGTCATTTTTTATTCTTTTTCTTTAACAAACCAAATTATAAGACTTTTTCCCCTCTTCTTTATTATTGTTTCTTTCCATTTCATTTTTATTTTACTTCCACTAATGAGGGGTACATTGTTGACCATAAATATTATTTTTCACTATTTTATTTACCTCTAATTTTTTAATCTAAAAATAAAAAATTATCTTCTCAAATTAAGTGTTCCATTTACAATATTTATTTATCTCAAATTACATGTTTATTTACAGGTTAAATAGCGCTTGCGGTCCTTTAACTTAATTTCAGTTAACGTTTTGGTTTTGTATCAATTTTTTTCTTCTTTTAATTTGGTCCTTTATTTTAATTTTAATTGATAATTTGATATTTTATGTTTTAAAATATCAACAATGTTTTTTTTTTTACAAAAATTCAAAAAAATCATTAAAATTTTCAAACAAAACTCATAAAATTAATTATCATCTTCAATATAATACAAATTTCATCAAATTTATAACTTAAATATTTAAATAAACTCATATTTTCATTCTTTATTTGATGAATTTGATGTTGTTGGAGATGAAAATATGAGTTTATTTACATTTGAGTTATGCATTTTATGAAATTTGCATTATATTGAAGATGATAATTAATTTCATGGGTTTTATTTGAAAATTTTAATCAATTTTTTGAATTTTTGTAAAGAAAAAGATAACATTGTTGACATTTTAAAACGTTAAAAATCGAATTGTCACTTAAAATTAAAATAAATGACTGATTTAAAATTAAAAAAAATAAATGACTAAAATGAAATTAAGTTGAAGGAGTGTAGTTATTATATATTTAGCCTTATTTATATTACAAGTAAAACATTACTTTTTCTCCAATTAATATATTTTCTTTTACAACTTTATTAATATATTTTTATTTATTGAGTATCTCAATTTATTTAATAGGTTATAAATATAATTACTTTATCATTAAAATTAATACAATAAGTGTAAAAGAAAATATAAAATGAAACATTATTTTTGTTTAAAACTGTGCATAAATAAAATGAAACACTAATTACGTGACGGATGGAGTTAATAACTCTAGGCTTTTTGTCAAAATATAAAATTAATATGCTAAAGGGGTTAATTATGGCTGAAATCAAGGATAACATAAGCAGAGTTCATTCATTTATTCCAAAAAACCAAGTGGCCCCACACCCACACTCCCTCCCTCTCTCTACAGTTTATTTTTGGCACCATACGTGCGTTATATTGAGTGAGGACTATCTCAATTTTTTTTTCATTTCTTATTATCAAAATTTTAAAAATATAAAATGTAATAACATAATATTTATTGAATTTAAATATTTATTATATATTAAATTTTAAAATAAAATACAAGTAAAAATAGTAGTTGAACAATTTATATATTTAACTAAAAATTTAATTTAAATATATTAAATTATTATATTTTTTATATTTTATTTTAGAGAAATATAGTAAGCAAAGAGATAAATGAGAAATGAATTGAGAAAATAGAGATAAAATTTTCTCCATTATATTACAACCATACTAACCAAAACCACTCTCAAACACCGTCTTTCCTAAAACCACCAAAAAGTTGCCACGTAAGCAAACCCTCACTCTCCACCGTCTGATAAAAAACGAACCCTCTATGATTAACAATTTGAGTGGGCCCAAGAAAGTGTAAGTGTAAGTGATAAGCAAGCAAGTGGAGCCTCTATATATAAATCTAGATACACTCCTTCTATCATATTCTCTCACATCATTTTCTATATTTTATTTTTTTTCTTCTAAGAAACTGCGAATATGTGTGGAGGTGCTATCATTTCCGATTTCATTGGTGTGAAGCGTGACCGGAACCTTTGGTCGGAGATTGACCCTTCCGTTGATCTACTTGGTCTTGGTTCTATTGCTGCCGCTACTTCCAATGAGTCATCACCACCACTTTGTAACTTGCCTCAATTTTCAGACAAAAAAGGTACGTTACCTACCACTATCACTTTCTTGTTTTTGTTCTAAGGTTGTTTCTTTCCAACTTTTTTTTGTCAACAAATTTTCATCATTGTTTTGCCTTTTTTCGGTGATTTCTTCATGATTTGATAGATTTCATATTTATTCTTGGTTTATTTTTTTATTTTTTAAATTATTACTTAGAACACCGAATATTATGATCTTATTTCATGAAAAAATTTGAGTTTATATAGAAAAATTGAAGAAAAAAATTAAATTAATTTTTTTTATTTTGAAGCTTTTAATGATTTTTAAAAGAAATTAGAAATTTTTTCTTTAATTTCATTAGTTGTATATGTTAATTTTTTCTCTCTTATTTTTCAAAACATCCATTATTTTAATTAATTTTTTATATAGGACGTCACTTTAATTAGAATCATGTTGATATCCCAATTAAATTTGGGTTTTTATTTTATAAATTTGAATTTGGTACATGTACTAGATACATGGTTGGTGTAATTTGTTGAAACGGGTTTTAGGAAAGTTCAAGATTTTACTATTTTTGTATGATTAAAAAAGATTACTTTTACCAAAATAAAAATTACTACTTTTTGACATTAAGAATTAACAGAGATGTCATTATTTGTTTGGTCACGTTTTCCTATGTGTTAAAAAAGAAAGGTTAAAAAAGTAAATTTAATAACTTTATACTAAAAAAATAAATACGTGATCGATCAAATACAATATGTTCCTATCAGACATGATAAAACTGAAGATACTTCGAAAATACTAACCAATTGAAAGCTTTTTTAATTTAATTAATTTTGTATTTTGTGTAAAGTAGGAGTATATATTTGTGAGGTGTCACGTGATGATAACGCAATAGAGTACTGTTCTATTTGTATGTGGCAGTGGTAGCATGTGACAAGGAAGAGAAGAAGAGAAGCGTGGTAACTGTAGAAAAGGGTAAGAAGAACACTGGAGGAACCCGGGCCCGTAAGAATGTGTACAGAGGAATCAGACAAAGGCCTTGGGGCAAGTGGGCCGCTGAGATAAGGGACCCACAACAAGGTGTCCGTGTCTGGCTCGGTACTTTTTCAACAGCTGAAGAAGCCGCTAGAGCTTATGACGCCGCTGCTAAGCGCATCCGCGGTGACAAGGCCAAACTCAATTTCCCCGATGCCGCTGTCACCGCTTCTCCGCCAGCGAAGAAACGCTGCCTCAGCCCCGATCAGGCTAGCTCTCAATCTAGCTATGAGCCCATCGGGCTTGGCGAGGGAATGGATATCAAGGACCAAATCTCACAACTTGAATGGATCCTTGGCTTAGAACACGAACTGCCTCAGGCCCAAGTTGAGGCCCAGCCCAAGCCCACATCTGAGCCCGCCCATTTTACCCTACCTGATGCTGCTGACTGGGACAACAGCTTTTTGGATTTGTGGAATCTTGAAGAAATGGTTATGCCAATGAGTAACATGATTTACTAGGAAATTACAAAAATGAAACACTTCGGTGTTTTATTATCGGTTTAGTTATTAATTACTATGTTTATTTTAAAAATTTGACTGTATAAACTATGTTTTTATGCTTTCTTCGTTTGTGGTGTTGTCTCCTTTGGTTGTGTCTTGGACGGTTGGATGATTGAACTTATATATGCTTTTTATGTATGATTGTGAATATGATTATTAGAAATAAAGTAAGGTGTATTAGACTATGTGTTTTGCGTACGTCGTGCATGATTATGTTTAATTATGGTTATTTGTGCGAGTGTTAATATGTGGCAAATAGTGATATTTGTCGTTTATGAAGGGTGTGATATTTGTCGTTTATATATGAAGTGTGTTTAACAAACATTGGATTTTGATTGTGATATATTGGATGCATGAATCTGATATCTACTAAAAGTTAGAAGAAGATTAATTTGTTATCAATCATGTACGATGTTTTAGTTAATTATTTATTTAAGCCAATTTGTTAATAAGTTATTACTAGTGTGCATGTACACACTATTATCAAAGAATAATCTTGGAGTTGGTATTGTTAAACAAAATAATCTTGGAGCTGGGAGTGCCGTCATATAATATAGTAAGCAAAAGCGACCCCATGAAGAGCATTTTTGTGAATAATTATCTAGTTTTTAAAAAAATTATGATAGAAAAATAAAGTAAACGATATGTTTGCTTTGTCATAGATTTCCATACCTGTGATAGTATATTTTTTTCTGTCTCACTGAAACTATTCCATATGTTTTTTATATTAAAATTATTCCTTGGAGTGTCGAGGAAACACTTTTCATAAAAAGAAAAATCTAATTGTACAAAATAGTAATAGAGAGAACAAGTTTGTTATTAACGATGGGCCGCAATTGCAAGAAGAGGCCCAATTCATAAGATTAATGTATTAAGTTTAAGACTTAATTATCTGATTTCTTGAAAATAACCCGATTAGTAAGTTAAGAAACATCGAAAGAATTTTAAGTTGAAGGATATATATATTTTAGATTCGATCTTAGAAACTAACACAATCTAATCTAAATTCTAAGTTGACATATTTGTCTTCATAATAGAGGTGATAATTATATGAAATTGTCTTAAATTAATTTTGTAATATAGGTGCGAGCTATAATAGCTCAGATCTTTGGATAAGAAAAATCATTTTGTTGAAACACTTCCAGCATGTTCTGATCTCTAAACATTTGCAGTCGAATTCATAATCATTTTATTTCTTATATTTATAATTTTTGGCGTCGCAACGGATAATAGAGCGGTATATAATATCACTTCTTCTAAATACAAGTGCATCACAAATTCTTCTATTTTAATATATTTTGTTCATTATATTTTATTATTAAATTTTGTAGATTAGTGAATTGGGTCTACAGTGCTACTAAATGTGTTGTTTGCTGGATATTAATATTCTCAAAACTTAACTAATTAAATAATCGTTAGGGCAATATTGAATATAATTCACATGTAGAATTAACCAACACTAAACTTTGAAATGAATTTAGTAAGAAAGTTATGGTCAATTATTATATATGCACCATTAATATAGAAGAATAGAGATATATTTGATGTCACCAATGGACCTACAATTTCATTAGGTACACGAGAAAGTGAGTACGTAATTGAGCTCATAACCAGTGCCTCGTGAATATAGAGGTATATACTACTGGGAAAATGACCATGAAGCAGATAAATTATTAGCAAACGTGGTCAGATAGCAAAGGGCTCAATAGTTTCATCTAAAACATAGGAATGTGAAGCATAATTGTCGTTGGCCAAATTGTAATGACTGAGAAGAGTAGGACTTTAGCTTTTGTCTATAAATACTTTTTGTATTTATCAATACAAATCTCATTTTACTAATTTATCAATTTGCAAATGAGATCTCACGTGGTTTTATATCAATTTGCTCCAATTTCTTTGTGGAACGATAATAGAAGAAAATCAGAACATAACAATGTCAATGTAATACCATAAGTTAATTGTCTAGAATATAACTTGAGTATTAACATAATTCGACAAAAGAGATGATTAATACAATCCCGACACAAAGTCATAAAAACGTATTCATACACATATTAATCCTTCAAAGAAAAACATAGAAATATGGAGTACATAACACATCCATGGTTCAAAATAATTCCCCATAAATTATAAGCAGATTATAGTGTAAACTGATACGCGTCATTTCTTCAACATGTGATGTAAGCCTTTTTACTGTAACACATTTGAATAAAGTTGGCTGAGATTACATCTCAGTGGGTCCCAATAAATGAAATTAAATCAATTAGCATCCTAATTTGGGACTATATTTATTTAATGAGTTTCTCTTCAATATAAAGTTTTGACTTTTTCTAAATATTGAAGTCATTAGACGTGAGTAATCTAACGACTTAAACTCTACCTAACAAGCATGTCATAAAGACTACATTAGTTTTACTAATGCCCTCTTCTTGTTAATAACTTTATTTTGGTAAGATTGGACATAATTACGTCCGTAAGTGGTGCTCCACTTACCCTCGCTTCTGTCGTATATAGATGGAGAATTCATCTAGCTAGGATGAATCCTATATTTCTCACTTTAATCAAATATATAAGAATTATATATAACAATTCATACACATATACACACAAATATAACATCTATTAATACATGTATTAAAGAGTACCATACACTCAACCTTGAAAATTATTATGATAACATAAACTATTAAGTCAATTATATCATACAAATCACACAATGTAAAATAAAATTCCAGAGAAATGTTTAAGGTGGATTTTTCCCAAAACAGTCCCAAATTTATGTTATAACAACTCAAAACTGAGTTTAACTTCAGAGTCAACTGACAGAAACTTACAAATATCATAATTGAGTGAATGGGTACTCTTTGGAAAGCTTATGATGTCTACTTTATAGGTAAAATTTTATTTTATTTTTATTTAGTCCCAATTCTTGCAGTTTATTAAAATAAAACACAATGACAGAAAACAAAACAGAAACAGCAACTCTGGTCCAGCTTGTAACCCACTTTTCAACATCAATACTCAATCAATCATCACGAATTTTGTACTCAATTTGAAGAAATTGAGTCTAGTTTCCAGAAAACTAAAAATCATTCAAAACGGATGTCTATAGAAAAGTTATGACCAAAACATCACACATATGTCATGCGAAATTCAAGTTAATAACATTTTTTCTATCGCACTAATTTCCTAATAATTCTTTGCAACAATAATGCTACAAATCATGAGTAAATCAGTAATGAGCACATCAAAAACAGCAGCAAAAATTTCAATTTACTCAATTCTACACTAATCTATTTCAAAATACCTAAATCCAGCCAAGAATAAAATAAAAATCATTTTTCTTCTTTCAAATTCTTAAACCCTAAATCACTAACCTATGGAACACATTATTTCATACATGCATGAATGAGAGATAGGAAAATGGAAATCCACCTCTTGATTTCCAAAAGAATGGAGAAAATGATTGTACCCTCAACTCTTTCTACATAGACTTCTAGCAAAATGCACTTTTCCTTTCTCTTTTCTTGGGTTGTCAATGTTTTTGGTTGTCTTCTCTCTTCTTCTTCTTTTCTCCTTCTCTTCTTCTTCTTTTCTCCTTCTCTTCTTCTTTCTCTCACTCTTTCTTCTTCTCTATCTCACCAATTTTTTCTCTCCCTTTCTTTTCTGTGTTTTCCCGTTCTCTCCTCCCCTTCCTCTTTTTCTTTTTCCTTTGTTTTAATTTGTTTTACTTATTTTACTTTACTACTTTTCCCCTTTCTATTATTATTATTATTATTATTATTATTATTATTATTATTATTATTATTATTATTATTATTATTATTATTATTATTATTATTATTAGTATTATTATTATTATTATATAATAACATGTAAAACATAAAAATTACTACAAATTATTTATGCTAAAGAGGGGTGTTACAGTCAACCTTTGTGTCTAGGAAAACGGTTTTTCAACCGAGGCGTTGCCTATGCTTTAGACAACAATTTTTGTCAAAAACAGCAACGCCTCCATAAAACCATTGTCATAGATATCATTTGAGAACGGTTTTTATGCTAAAATACAACAACGGTTTTAAGCCGTTGCTATTCAATAACCGTTGTCGTTGATTATTTTAGAGATTTTTTTAGGACTACAGTTCAATATTGAATATCGGTGATTCAATGTTGATTTTGCAAAATAAAAGAGGAATGGAGGAGATGATTTTGATGAATGGTGAGAACAACTGCACAAGGAGACGAAGAAGACGAATGTTGATTTTGCAAAATAAAAGAGGAATGGAGGAGATGATTTTGATGAATGGTGAGAACAACTGCACAAGGAGACGAAGAATACGGTGGGAAGACATGAGGGTTCGACAATTTTTTTTAGTATGGGAAGAGAAGACAAGGGGTTTATTTTGGGGTCTCAATGCTTAGAATGAAATGAACGGGAATGCTTTATCAAATATATTATTATTTAAAAAATATAAAAATTAAAGGAACATGCATAAATAAAAAATCGTTCTCTTTGCTTTTGACCTTTTGACCAGAATAGTGAATAGTTCTTATTAATTCTACCACAACAAAATTAAAACTGTTTCCTTTGATACTGTATCAAAACGGTTTTTTTACCATAAAAAATTAGCGTTGCGATAGAATCAAAATGTAGTAGTGAGAGTTTAGCTCCGGAGATGTGAGTCTATATTGAATTTTATACACCATAAAAGTGAAATTTTCTCTTTTGAGCTTACCTTTAAGGATAGAAAAACTATTAATCCAAAAAATTGGTTCTTTTAATTTCAGTATAGGAACAAATTTTATTTACTTTACTCCTATGCTCTCTTGAACGAAGAATAATTTTTTTAAATTTAATTTGTAGTTCTAATCTTCAAACTTGCATGAATACTATAATGTTTAAAAAGGTCTACAATAATTTCATTGATAATAATAAATGTGATTTCATCCAGCTACGATAAGGTTTATCTAGCCAACGAGAACAACTAACAAGTTTAATCAAACTAACTAATTAATAAGTATAACTAAACTAATTAACTAATAAACAAGAGTAATCAACTAATTTATCCAATAGCTTCAGCAAACAACATGTCATCAACAAAGAATAAATTTTGTAATTTAACGAGAACAAACTATTAATTTGGTTCCTAAACTATTATTCTCTCCAATTTATTTTCTGAACTATTGAAATATAATATGTAATCTTTAAATTATCATTAATCTTTCAATTTTATCCTTAAACTATCATTCTCTTTCTACTTTTAAAGCCATATATGGACTAAATGGATAGATTAATGATAGTTTCCATACTATTTGTTATACTTTATATAGTTTTGAGATCAAATTGGAGAGAGAACAATAATTCAAAGACCAAATTGATGATTTAGTCATTTAACAAAAACTCATTTATATAGTAGTGACACGTAAATCTAATTTCCTTTTTATTTATTTAAAAGACGATATTCGTTTAAAAATAGAGTTTAATTACTATGCACAATTAGTGTAAAATAATTTATGCTCTCAACATATTACTATATTCACGAGCATGACTTCATAAGTAATTGTGATAAAAGTCAAACATCTTTAATGATTTAACAATTGTGAGTTACTGATAGTGTAAAAACTTTTTACATCGTCTCTGTGTACAAATCAAATCCTTAAAAATAAAACAAGTATCTGATCAAATTATATTAAACTCTAGTATTTGCCAAGAACAAACCACTAATTTTTTATGATTCTAAGACTAAAATCAAATTTATTGCATTTTGCAAGGATTAAAACGAAAATTTTATTTTGTAAAAACTAAAATCAATTTTGTTTCATTTTACAAGGATTAATTATATATTTAAGTTTAAAATTATTGATTACTCAACCGTTAAAAAATTAATTGTGTTAACTATTAAGGACTAAAACGAAATATTTGAATTTTATAAAACTTAACCAAAAAAATTTATTTTACAAAAATTAAAATCAATTTTTTTACATTTTCAGATACTACTAACATATTCAAGCCTTTAAATAATTAATACATCTCAAAATGAATTCATTTATAATTGAAAAAAGAAAAATTCTAAACATTTTCTTATATATGGAAGTGAAGGGAGTATTTATTGGATTTTGATTTTCAAAAACTATTTAAAAATCACAATTTATGGCACTGAGAGTATTACTGGGTTGAGTCACGGACTAGATCGCTCTCTTTAAGACGTTTTGAGGCACTGCCCAAAATTGTGCAAAGCAGACTATCAACCACGAAGTCTCCAAGATAAAACAACCCAGATCATACTCTATATCGGAGTTCTACTGCACTGTACAAAGCCGTTCTAGAATTACACCCTCAATATGGCAGTTTAAGCCACTCTCAATATGACAATTAAAGTCACTCTCAATATGGTACTATGACCATTCATAACTACGGCATAATAACCGCTCAAAAAGATAAAAACGAATGGACTACAACATAATAACCGCTCTAAAAACAAAAGGAAGGACTACGACTTAACAACCGCTCAAAAAACCGAAAGAACTACGGCATAACAACCGCTCTAAAACCGAAGGGACTGCGACATAATAACCGCTCTAAAACCGAAGGTACTGCGGCATAGTAACCGCTCTAAAAAAACCGAAGGGACTGCGGCATAATAACCGCTCAAAAAAACCGAAGAGACTGCGGCATAATAACCACTCAAAAAACCGAAGGGACTGCGGCATGAAAGAAAGGGGAGAAATGGCTCGAAAATTAGGCGAGCAGAGTATAAGAGGGAGAAAAGAGAAAGTTGGGAAAAGCATCCAACTTTGGTGTACTTTTCACAATAGCTTGAAACTCATTATATAGTGATGGAAGCAAAGTCACATATGTTTTCTAAACAATGTGGGACTTTAGTATGTATAGAATTGAAACTACACAAAATATGATAGTTTTTCAAAGTGGGATTTCAAAAAATATTCTTACCAATGTGGGACTTGAATTTTAAAAAACAAGTTTCTTTCCACTTAAATTTACAAAAAATATTTCTTTCCAATGTGGGACTTGAACACATTTTTAAATTCACACTATAACATACTTATGTTCCAACAATCCCCCACTTGAATTTAAAAAAAAGTTTCTTAAAATAGCATCAAATGCTTCTATAAGATCGTGCATAAACAAAGGTGTCTCTCGACTTGAACCTTTGCATAGTAAGTAAGATTCAGATTCAACAAGAGTGACTCGTAGTCTTGAACTCTATCTTTGACATCAAACCCACACACAACCTTTTCATAGGGTGTATTCTCAAAAGCCCGTGCATTAATGGCCCTGCACGTGTATCCATGTATAGTGAACGCTATAGGAATTCTGCCTCGAAATTCCATAGGAAGCGGCCCCACTTCCACATTCACATAGGTGAGTCTATCAAGAGTACTCATGTAGCTAGGTACTCCCTCCACATAGAGTATAGATCTCATTAAGAGTT